>NW_028270158.1:69385477-69700789 GCF_037043375.1 Chiloscyllium plagiosum | reverse complement strand
TTCCGAATGGCCCAGTAATAAACCATCTTTTGTGCCAATGTTGATTTTCCAATAGTTGGGACTCCACTTATTACTGCTGAAATCCCAGTTTTGGACTTTCCCCTGGAAATGTTGCATTGGAACAATTGATCAACTCGGGCTTTTTCCAGTTCTTTTTGGAGAAGTTTCTCTCTCTACTGTTGATGGACTCGGCCTCATCCTAACGGTTCATATTTTACAAGTGTCCGACTTCGAACTCGAGAAATAATCGTTTTCTCAGTGTATCGATGAACCAGTGGGAAAATCTTCACCTTCTCCTTTATTAGGATACTATTCACTCTCAGCTTTTGTGTACATGAGCAGAGAGATCTCGGTGTCCAGGCACATAGACCCATGAAAGTTGTTTTCCAGGTTGATACGGTTGTTAAGAAGGCATATGATGTCTTAGCTTTTATTGGTAGAGGGATTGGCAGGCAGACGTTGAATAGGCTGGAGCTGTTTTCCCTGGAACATCCGTGGCTGAGGGGTGACCAATATTCTCGATTAGATTCTCTCACTCTTCGAAGCGTTAGGCCGAACTCTCACTATTACTCTACATTAAATCCTGTCTCCTCCACAAAGGTTAGGATCCCATCATCAAGTCACTCTGCATTTGCACTTGCATAGTACATGACACTGACCCAGCTAGCACAAAGCTGGTTATTAGAGAGAGCAGAACCATTGACACTCCAGTTTATATCTGTCACCCAGGACTCCCTGATTGCACCCGATTAACAACCCCAATTAGGGAACTCATGTTAAATTAGATCCATCTACTTGACCTAATGACAATCCTATTAGCTTCCCCATTTCGTTCATTAGGCTTAGGTCCTCGAACTGAAATAAAAGTTCAGCTTTCTGGGTGCAGGAGGTACATACTGATGGTTAGATATTTCCAAGGTTGGCAGAATTACACCATTTAGGGCAATCTGTGCACCGTGAAGGGTTCACTTTGCTTTTTTTCAGGAGAGCGGGTTCTCATGATCAGACAGAGTCAGAAGCACAGCCAGGTGGTCACCGAAACACATCCACAACCTCACACACACACATACACATACACGCAGAAGCATACCCACACCCTTACACACACAGATGCATACATATGCAGATGTACACCCACACACAGAAATACAGTCAAAGGTAGATATAAGAACGAACTGACGAGCAAAAACACACAAGCATGCACACATACACACACACTCAAACACACATCCACACGCAATCACACAATAGCACAGTCAAACTGAAATGTGGAATCATATCTACACAAAAACTACAGAAACATTCCCATGCCCTCAGAGCACACACAGGAACACAATCAGAGTGCAGAAGGAGGACACACATACTCTCACACATGCGCGTGGGCGCACATACATGCCGAGAAAAACAGCCGGACTGAGACAGATAGGAACACACCTATGCACAGACAGAATGCACACACATCCACACACACAAGAACAATCATGTTGTGATATAGGAACACATCCTAAGGGGGGGTAGATATAGGACTAATGTTAGGGGTAGGTTCTTCACTCAGCGAGTCGTTAGTTCATGGAATGCCCTGCCAGTAACAGTGGTGGACTCTCCCTCTTTATGGGCATTTAAGAGGGCATTGGATAGGTATATGGAGGATAGTGGGTTAGTGTAGTTTAGGTGGGCTTGGATCGGCGCAACATCGAGGGCCCAAGGGCCTGTACTGCGCTGTATTCTTCTATGTTCTATGTTCTATGTTCTATCTCCACTAAAACATAGAATTATAGCCACACCCTCACACAGATGTCGAAACAAATTGATAGTATGAGACGTTGCACATCAATCACGAAGGGCTGACAAAAATGTCATAGACACACACGAGCACATTTAAGCAAAATTACTGAACCACAATCACATATAGATGTAGATTGAGAGCAACACTCACAAACAAACACAGAGTCACACCCACAGAGAGATCCCACGGGGCAAATAATGGTCTTGGAACACGGACAGACAGGGAAACACAGTCTGAACAACACACTTACCTGCTTAAAGAAGAGCATAGTCAGGCAAAGACACATCCTGCACTCTCACAATAATACACTGATACTCAGAGACGCATATACATGGAGTCACAGAACCATAATGACATGCTGACAGTAAAATACACACACATGCGCGCACAAACACACAGCCAGAGGGACTGTACCCCACAAACAGCATACACGCTGGCACAAACATAACTGATGCAAATACGTAAAACACACAGATATATAATCACACAGGCACTGTAACATACACATACATGAAAACACACACCTTCACGGAAGCATACTCATAAAGACTGCATAACATTCACAAATACATAAATACATGAATGTGTAGTTACCGAAATACCTCCCGATGCACACAAAGGGAAACCCACACGCATGCACAAATACTCTCAAAATGTGTCACAGTCAGGGACACATCCAACGACAAAAACTGAGAGACATTCACACACAGAGTGACAAACTCACAAAGGCAATGAAGCTGCCACCCGTCCACTCAGATACACAAAGAAACCCTTACACACTGAAAGAGAAACGCATGAACATTCCTCTCACTCAGACACAAGGAAAGGAAAGGGAGAACATCAACGTTTAGGATAGTTACTTACAGTAATGTGTCAAGATATTTCTGGCTGCATCTGTGCACTTTATATTTTCCCTGGGGCAATCACTGCCTGGGGAAAGATCAGTGAAGAGAACAGGAAGGGATTTGTGTCAATGCAAGTCAGCATGTGCTGAACTGAGACAACACTGAACTGGTCAATGTGAGAAAAAGACAAAGACAGCACGAGGGAGAGACAGAGAGACAGACAATGAGCTAGATAGAGACAAAGTAGGAGAGAAATCGAGGGAGGCAGAGAGATAGACAGACAGGTAGAGAGAGAGAATGTGTGAGACAGGACAATACAGATAAAGAGAGACAGATATAGCGAGTTAGAAAGAGAGACAGAGAGAGACTCAGCAAGAAGCTGTGAGTTGAGGAAGAGCACGAGAGAGGAAAAGTGAAACACAGACAAGACAGACTGGAAAAAGAGGAGAGATGGAGAAAGCGATATTCTTGTGATGGGAGTCAACAAAATGTTGACTCAATACTCCCTCAAATACAAGTGTGCATGTAACAATAAACTGTTCAGAAGAGGTGATCACCCGTACCTGGAGCCTTTCCTTTGTGTAATAAAGTGTTTATCGTGAGCTGAACAGAGAGAGAGTCTGACAATCATCATGGTGCAGGAGGAACTGTTTCTGCCCTTCCCCCTCCTTCCCCGGTAGGGAAAATGCAGACACCTCCCGCCGGTCTTTAACACTCATCCACAGAATCGTCCGTGAAGACCCAATGTTCCAGCTGAACACATCACTCACAGCCAGTCTGTCATTATGAATCACTCTTCTAGCCACTTTCCATGCTACTTTGCAACTGGCAGTCACCTTTTGCGCCTTTACCTGACCCTTTGTCACGTTCTTCAATATTGTTGAACGTGGAGATGAAAAGATTCTTGTTAACATTTTGGGTCGGTGCTCATTGCACACAGATATGTGTGTTTGACGTTACAATTGGATGAGCAACGATCTTCTAGAAAGGCATGAGAGCTCGGCTCGAAGGGCTGAATTGGCTCTTGCTGCTCATTGCCTCTGTGTCACCGTGTGTGACTATCCATCAGTCAATCAGTCACGTTCTCCCTGTGTCTGCGTGGGTTTCCTCCGGGTGCTCCGGTTTCCTCCCACAGTCCAAAGATGTGCAGGTCAGGTGAATTGGCCATGCTAAATTGCCCGTAGTGTTAGGTAAGGGGTAAATGTAGGGGTATGGGTGGGTTGCGCTTCGGCGGGTCGGTGTGGACTTGTTGGGCGGAAGGGCCTGTTTCCACACTGTAATGTATTCTAATCTAATCTAATCTAATCAGGGATAGCAGCGTGTTCCTGAGCGTGGTAAAGGGTGACCAATACTATTTCCCTCCCTCCCCATTCACAGCTGGGTGTTATACTTGGACCCGTCTGATTGTGATGATGGAACCTTGGCCGTCCACTTGCAATTCCTGCACTGGGAACACTGCAGCTGCCTCTGGAGCTTTCTCAGTTGTTTTGCTGAGTCATTCAGTGAAGAATTTATGTGATCAATTGATGCACCGCATTCCTGAATTTCTCTCTGAACCTGGACAGAGTCACTGCATAAAATAATGTGTTTGAACTGCAGCTGAAATTCTTCAGCATTTCTTCAACATTCGTAAAATCGATGAGATCTATACTTCCAACGAAATGTTATTTCAATGCTGATTCGACTGGCCACCAAGATGTACGTGACTTTCAGAGTGTTCATCAACAGAATTAACACGTATGGGATGAAAGGGGTTAAATGTCACCAAACCAATTGAATCCCAGCCATCTGGGATCAGTAAAATAACTTGACTTTGTTCGATTGTACCATTGAACATTGTCAATTATCCTCACAGGTTCAAATCGAAAATAGAATAGAATGATTTTTGAACAGAGCAGAATGTCAGCTGCGGCGAGAGCAACAGCCAAGGGTTTCTCTGTACAATATTTACTCTTCATTTTCCGGCAGCAAATGACTGCAAAACGATCAAAGGAGAAAAGGACAGTGACCCAGATGGAACAGTCTATGGCAGAATGAGCCGGGACAAGGATATCACTGCACGCAGGGTGATATCCAGGAAACACCTTGCGAAGTCAAAGTATTTGAGTCGAAACAGTTTGATTTCACTGAGAATGGACACTAGCTCTGACGTTCCCATAGACAACAAGCAGCACGTTTTGCATTTAGAGAGGTCACACTTACCACATGCAAGGACAAAATGACCAGGAAATTAACTGAAAAAGACAGGAGGTAAAATACAAGTCGGAAATTGATGACCAAATAATCCCTGCGTCGGCCCATATAACAGTGAAAGATCTGAGCACCTAACTAGGGCAGGTGGGAGAGTTCAGATGTCGCGTTTGAACATCACACTTCCAATGGCCTGACCCATTTCGAAACTGCACAATCCTGGGTTTAACTAAGTGTAGGCAGGCAATCATCAGATGGCGCGGGGGATTGGTGGTGAAGGGTGGGGGGAGGGCATATTTTTTAAGGTGAAAGGGAAGAGATTTAGAGGGGATCTGAGGAAGAGTGTTTTCAACCAGAGTGGTGGTTGTCTGGTAATTCAGTGTCTGATGGGTCGTGGAAGCTGTAAACCTCACAAACTTTAAAAACTACCAGGATGAACACATGAAGCATTACAACATTTGAGACTAAGTGTATAGTGCTAGAAGCCGGGAGGAATGCAGATATCGTGAAGCTTCTTAGCTCAAACCAAATGGAATGAAGGATCTTTTCTGTATAGGAGAAAGTGAGGTCTGCAGATGCTGGAGATCAGAGCTGAAAATGTGTTGCTGGAACAGCGCAGCAGGCCAGGCAGCATCCAGGGAACAGGAGAAGGGCTTATGCCCGAAACGTCGATTCTCCTGTTCCCTGGATGCTGCCTGATCTGCTGCGCTGTTCCAGCAACACATTTCCAGCTCTTTTCTGTATAGTCTGGTTCTCTAATTCTAAGAATTCTGGGAGGCATATTGGGACGTGAAGCATTTTAATGAAATAAATGAAACCACTTTGAGTGCAGAAAATATGAAATAGAATCATAAATAAATGGCAAAAACCAACAGATATGGCAACACATGTGGGAAGAGAAACAGAGTTAATGGAATCACTGTTCATCAGAACATCTTCACCTGAGCACGGCTCACTGAACTCAAAACATCATCTCAGGTTTCTCCCTGCACAAGATCCTACGTTGCTACCAAAACACAGGGATTCATTTCACACAGAGAATTGAGATTTAAAATGCTACTATTTATCTACGATGGAACATATTTTATACTGCTCTTTGCATACTGGGCATAGATCGATTCCTGGAGGTGTGCAATATGGAAACAGTCACTGTGGCCGAAATTGCCCATGCTGACCAGCTATCCAAAATTAATCAACTCTCATTTGCCCTCACAATCCTATCAACACTTTCTATAAATTTACAAATCCAGATACATTTTGTATGTTATAATTGCACCAGCAACCATCACTTCCTCTGGCAGATCATTCCACATGTGCATCACACTTTGCATGAAAATGTGGCACCTTTGGTCCCTTTTAAATTTTTCTCCTCTCGCCCTAAATCTATCCCCGCTTGTTCTGGATCCCACCCCACCCAGGAACACAGGGAGAAGACCTTGTCTATTTACCCTGTCCGGGCCCCCTATGATTTGAAAACTCTTCATAAGATCACTCGTCAGATTCTGAAGCACCAGGGAAAACAGCCCCATTCTGTTCAGCCTCTCCCAATAGCTCAAATACTCCAAACCTGGCAAGGTCCTTCTAAATCTTTGCTGAAGCCTTTCAAGTTTCACAACATCCTCCCTTTTAGAGGGAAACTAGAAAAGCACACAATATTCCAAAAGTGGCCTAGCCAATGTCATGCACAGACACACCAAGATATCCCTACTCCTGTACTCAATGCTCTGACCAATAAAGGAAAGCATATCAAACGTCTTCTCATCATCCTGAGAAATCATTCTCAAGGAACTATGAAACTGCACTCCAACGTCTCATTGTTCAGCAACATTCCCCAGGACCTTACCATTAACTGTATATGTCCTGCTCTGGTTTGCCATTCCAAAATGCAGCACCACGCATTCATCTAAATTAAGCTGTAACTGACACTCGTCGGCAAATTGGCCGATCTGAAGAAGATCCCATTGTTCACTGAGGTAACCTTTTTCGCAGTCCACTCCAACTCTAATTTTGGTGTCATCTGCAAACTTACTAACTGTATCTCCCATGTTCACATCCAAATCATGTATATGAATTAGGAAAGGCTGTGGATCCAGCACCGATCCTTGTGGCACATCTATGGTTAGAGACCTCCAGTCTGAAAAGCATGCGTCCACCACCACTCTCTGTCTTCTACCTTCAAGGCACTTCTGTCCCAAAGGCTGGGTCTGCCTCAGTTCAATGTGATCGAACCTTGCTAACTACTCTAGCAATGAGGAATCTGATTGAACGCCTTCCCGAAGTCCACATAGATCACGTTCACCAATCTGTACTCATTAATCCTCCTTTTAGTTCTTCAAAAAAAAACTGAATCAAGTTAATAAGACATGATTTCCCACACGGAAAGCCGTATTGACTGTTCCTCATCAGTCCTTGCCAATCCAAATACATGTAAATCTTGTCCCTGAGGATTCCCCCCACAACTTTTCCCACAACCTCCATAGTTCTCTGGCTTTTCGTTACCACCTTTCTAAGTGGTGGTACCACCTGAGCCAACTTCTAATCTTCCGGCATCTTACTTCTGACTATCGATGACACAAATATCTCAGCAAGGGACACAGCAATATCTTCCCTAGCTTCCAAAGAGTTCTATAGTACACCTGATCAGGCCCTGGGGAGTTATCCACCTTTGTGTGTTTTAAGACATACAGCACCCCCTCCTCTGTCATATGGGCATTTTTCAAGATGTCACCATCTATTTCCCCAAATTCTGTACCTTCCATGTCATTCTCCATTGTAAATAATGACGCAAAATACTCTTTTAATATTTGCCGCATTTCCTGTAATTCCACACATAGGCTACCTTACTGATCTTTGAGGTCTCCTATTTTTTCCATAGTTACACTTTTGTCCTTAATATAGTTATGAAATGTCTTTGTATTCTCCTTCACCCTATTTGCCAAAGTTATCTCATGTCCCCTGTGTGCCCTCCTGGTTTCTCTCTTAAATATACTCCAACTACTTTTATACTCTTTTAAGTATTCACTCGATCTCTGCAGTCTATACCTGACATATGCATGTTTTTTTTCTTATCACAACCTCAATTTCCCTCGTCATCCAGCATTCCCTACATCCACCATGCTCGCCTTTCACACGATCAGGGACATATTGTCTCTGAATCTGGTTATCTCAATTTTGAAGGCTTCCCATTCTCTAACTTTTTACCTGAGAACAAACTCTTGAAAATTGTTGCCAGGGACTGTCAAGATTGGCAATTCTATAATTTAAAAAATTTACTTTTAGATCCAGCCTATCCTTTGCCATCACTACTTGAAAACTAATAGAATTACGGTCGGTAGTTCCAAAGTGCTCCCCCACTGACACCTCAGTTACTTGTCCTGTCTTATTTCCTAAAAGTGAGTCATGTTTTTACCTTCACTAGTAGGTGCATCCATATACTGAATCAGAAAATTTTCTTGTACACACTAAAGAAATTCTTGTCTACCTAAACTCTTAACACTTCTGCCGTCCCAGTCTTTGTTTGGAAATATAAAATATCCTAACATTACCACCCACTTTTTCTTACAGATTACTGAGATCTCCTTAAAATTTTTTCTCTCAATTTCCCGTGGACTGTTGGGGGTCTATAACAAAATCTCAATAAATTCATTTCTTATTTATCAGTTCAACCAAATAACTGGGCGTACACCGAGGAATATCCTGCCTAAGTACAGTCGTAATGTCATCCTTTCTCAAATGTGCAACTTGCTCTCTTCTCTTGACTCCTCTTTACTTCCTTCCCACAGTCTTTGTACTCTGCAATATTAAGCTGCAAGTCCTGTCTACCCCTGAGCCACAACTCTGAGCAACAGCAGGTCGACTGTTCATTGTCACTGAGGTGATGTTTAGCCTATCAATTATTACTATGTCCCAGGTTCATTCCGATATCTTACACCTCTGTGTAATGTTAATGATGTCTTGCTCCGAGCAGCCACAGACTATTCTGACTGGTTCTCCGTCACTTTTTCCTTTGATCGATTTGTGATCATTTGCTGTCAGAGACTAAAAACAAAATACTGCAGAAATAAAACTGCAGCTGCGTGTATCGCAGCAACCACTGTTTAATTTTGTTTCTTTTGAAAAAAATCCCTCAGTATTTCACATAGCATCCGTTGGTTATAATTGACAATATACAGAAGCTGTGTTAAAGAAAGCCAATATATTACCCTGAACCTGGATGGCTGGCATTTGGCTGGCATCATAGGATGTTAACATCATTGCTTCCATTCTTTTTAATTCTGTCGCTCAATTCTCTGACAGTCGAGCACATTATAGTCGCCAATGGTTTAAACAACGGACTGAGGGGTCAGAGCACAAGAGAGAGTCCAAGTGATGAAGTAATAGAGAGAAGAATAAAAGTTTTTGATTGTACTCTTCACCCTGTCCGAAACCTTCATAGTTCTGTGGTTGGTGTGCGTTACAGAATTCATATATTATAATGTGGAAAGAATAAATTAAATTGCATTGAATCCCTGGGAGTACAATGATTCTGAAAATGCATTTAAGGAAGTTGAGTTGATGTTGAGGAATTTTTAAGTTAAGCACAAATACATTTATTTCTGGAGTGACTCCGTCCAAGTTCAAGGAGCAGATTCGATGTGCTGTGAGATATCCAGTAACATCAATTATTCAATCAATGAATTTAAAAAAAATATATACTTAGAGAAGTCCATGGGGCACACCATCCAATGTAAGAGATTCTGCCATTTATCTGACATTCTCCTCAGCCAACCATGTAGCTTCATCCAATGACTAGCTGCCATCTCAAATATTCAGGTCCCGAAACAGAAAAAAGTGGCAACCTTTCCACACAATCACATTCCCCAATTTGATGATTGAGATGTTCGCAGGTTGGAAAATGGGAAGCCTTCAGAACTGAGATAACGAGAGTCCAGAGAATGTATATTTCTGTTCGGATGAAAGGAAATGCTGGTAGGTATAGGAAATGCTGGGTGATTAAATAAATAGAGGGTTTGGTTAAGAAAAGAAGGAAGCATTTTCCAGGTATAGACAGGATAGATTGAGTGAATCCTTTGAAGAGTATAAAGGCTGTAGGAGTCTACTTAAGAGAGAAATCAGGACGTCAAAAAGAGGGTATGATATAGCTTTGGGAAATAGTGTAAAGGAGAATCCAAAAGGTTTTTACAAAGACATTAACGACAAAAGGGTAACGAGGCAGAGAATAGGGCCCCTCAAAGATCATCAAGGTGGCCTTTGTGTGGAGCTGCAGGAGATGGTGCAGATACTAAACGAGTATTTTTCACCAGTATTTACTGTGGAAAAGGACATGTAAGATATAGAATGCAGGGAAATAGACGGTGACATCTTGAAAAATGTCCATATTACAGAGGAGGAAGTGCTGGATATCTTGAAACGTATACAAGTGGATAAATCACCACGACCTGATCAGTAGTACCCTAGAACTCTGTGCGACGCTAGGGAAGTGTTTGTCGGTCCCCTTGCTGAGATATTTGTATCATCGATAATGGCAGGTGAGGGGCTGGAAGACTGGAGGTTGGCTAAAGTGGTGCCTCCGATTAAGATAATTGGTAAGGACAAGCCAGGGAACTACAGACCAGTGAGCCTGATGTCTGTGGTGGACAAGTTGTGGAAGGGAATCCTGAGTGACAGGATGTACATATATTTGGAAAGGCAAGGAGTGATTACGAATAGTCAACATGGCTTTATGCATGGGAAATCATGCCTCAGAAACTTGATTGAGGTATTTGAAGAAGTAACAAAGAGGATTGATGAGGACAGAGCTGTAGATGTGATTTATCTGGACTTCAGTAAGGCATTTAACAAGGTTCCCCATGGTAGAGTCCATTACATCTCACGGAATACTGTGGAAACTCGCCATTCGGTTACAGAACTGTCTCAAAGGTAGAAGACAGAAGGTGGTGGTGGTGGGTTGCTTTTCAGACTGAAGGCCTGTGACCAGTGGAGTGTTGCAAGGATCGGTGCTGTGCCCACTACTTTTCATAATTTATGTACATGATTTGGATGGGAGCATAAGAAATATAGTTAGTAAGTTTGCAGATGACACCAATATTGGAGGTGTAGTGGACAGCAAAGAAGGTTACCACAGATTACAACCGGCTCTTGACCAGATGGGTCAATGGACTGAGAAGTGGCAGATGGAGTTTAATTTACATAAATGTGAGGTGCTGCATTTTGGGAAAGCAAATGTTAGCAGGACTTATACACAAAATGGTAAGGTCCTGGGGAGTTTTGATGATCAAAGAGACCTTGGAGTGCAGGTTCATAGCTCCTTGAAAGTTGAGTCGCAGGTTGATAGGATAGTGAAGAAGGCGCTCGACATGCTTTTCTTTATTGTTGACAGCATTGAGTACAGGAGTTGGGAGGTCATCTTGTGGTTGTACAGGACATTGGTCAAACCACTTTTGGAATATTGCGTTCAATTCCGGTCTCCTTCGTATCGGAAACATGTTGTAAAACTTGAAATAGTTCAGAAAAGATTTACAAGGATGTTGCCAGGGTTGGATTATTTGAGCTACAGGGAGATGTTGAATAGATTAGATTAGATTACATTAGATTACATTACAGTGTGGAAACAGGCCCTTCGGCCCAACAAGTCCACACCGACCCGCCGAAGTGCAACCCACCCATACCCCTACATTTACCCCTTACCTAACACTACGGGCAATTTAGTATGGCCAATTCACCTGAATAGGCTGGGGCTGTTTTCTCTGGAACATCGGAGGCTGAGGTGTGACCTTGCAGAGGTTTATAATATCATTTGGGGCATGGAATAGATTAATAGACAATGTTTCTTCCCTTGGTGTGGGGGAGTACAGAACTAGAGAGCATAGGTTTGGGGTGAGAGGGGAAATATATAAAAGAGACCTACGAGGCAACTTTTTCAATCAGAGGGTGGTATGTGTATGGAATGAGCTGCCAGAGGGAGTGGTGGAGGCTAGTATAATTGCAACATTTACAAGGCATCTGGGTGGGTATACGAATAGGAAGGAATATGGATCAGGTGCTGATAGGTGGGACTACAGTGGGTTGGGTTATCTGGACGGCATGGACGAGTTGGACCGCAGGTTCGGATTCCATGCTGTACATCTCTGTGGCTCTATGACGTCAGGCAACCAAGCAGTTTCAAGCAGTTTCCAACACCACTTTCAGCCTATCTGGCTACCCCACCCCTTTGATAGACAGCGACCTTGATCAATCAGGCTGTTCCCATCTTTCAGCAACAACGCGTGGACTGCAGATATTGGAGATTAGGGAGGAAAGTGCGGTGCTGGAAAAGAACAGCAGGTCAGGCACAATGGTGGCTGAATTTGGATCTCAACACCATATTCCAGCTTTCTCTCTCAGCACCAAAATGCTCCAAATATGTAAAACTATATCAACCTCTCTCTTGAATGCACTAAATGATCCAATCTTCCCAGACTTCTGTGGTGGAGAATTCTATCAGTTGACAATCCTCCTAGTGAATAAGTGTTTACTTATCTCAGTCTAAGATGGAGTATCCTGTACAGTGATATTGTGTCACCTCATACTAGACTCCCCAAACAAGGGAAATATCTTCCTTGTATCTTGTGTATCTAACTGTGTTTGAATTTCCTACATTTCATTCAAATCTCTTATTTTTCTAAACTCTCATAAACACAGGCCAAGACAAACCAACATCTCCGGATGGGATAATCTTGCCATCCTAGTATCAAGGTACCGAACCTCTGCTGACCTTCATCTGAGTCATTGTGTCCTTTCTTAGACAGAGACACCAAACTGCACACAGTACTTCAGGTGTGGTATCTCCAAAGCTTCAGATCACTGCATTGAGACATGCTTCTTTCTTAAGTCAAAACCTCTTACAATCTATCATTTGCCAGTTGAATTGTTTGCTGCACTTATCTGTAAAGTGTTTCCCTGGAAAAATCACATCAAATCAGGCAGTGTCCGAATAGCAAAAGAGTCGCTGTTTGTGGCATAACCTTTGTCATCTCCCGACGAAGTGTGATGCCTGAAACGTCGACTCTCTTGCTCCTTGGATGCAGTCTGACCGGTTTTGCTTTTTCCAGCACCACACTCTCCAGCATTTGCAGATGTCACTATCTCCTGTCCCTGTATCTCTCTGTCTACTTTCATTGACGCAAGCAGAAGGTCATCTGCTTGTGCGCAAGGTCATCCAAATATACAATCATATATCTCAAATTATCATAATTTAAGCAAATCTGACTTTCCGTTTTTTATGGAGAAAGTGAGGACTGCAGATGCTGGAGATCAGAGCTGAAAATGTGTTGCTGGAAAAGCGCAGCAGGTCAGGCAGCATCCAAGGAACAGGAGAATCAACGTTTCGGGCATAAGCCCTTCTTCAGGAATGAGCAAAGCATTATGACCGCATTATGACCTTCATCCGCATTATGACCGCCACATGCCATTTCTTGATGCTATAATTCAAATTCTCTTCATTGCCCTGACGTCTTCTTACAACTTATAAACCTGATGATTTTTGTGGCGGTGGCCAGCTTGGAAATATTATCTTTATTTCTGTCCTCTACGCTCTTAATAAATATCATGAAGATATGGGGGTGCAAGCTATCGCGTTAGTCTGTGCCTGCCATCTTGAGAAAAAGAGGCATTAGTTCCCATTGCCTGTGTCTAGTCTGACAATTAATTCTCAACCACGTCAATATATTACTCCCCAATTCATGCAATTACATGTGTCCATGAGGTCCTTGTGTGGAATTTTATCAAAAGCCTACATGAATGCAAGTTCACCCAATCCATTGCTTCACCCTTCTCTATTCCATTGGTTGTATTCTCAACAAAGCTCAATACTGACTTTGTCACTTTCTTTGAATTCTTGCTAAATGTGCAGCTCCCTTTTAAAATTACAGATTCTAGCATTTTTCCACTACTGGTAGGCTAACTGTTCTATCATTTTCGTTTTCACCCCTCTCTCCCTACCATTTTTAAACAGTGTGGTTACTCTTACCATTCACCAATCTATACAAACTTCTCCAAGGTCTGCATAATTTTGGAAACCGGTGACCAGAATACAATATTTCCAACGGCACTATCTTTTGCACTCTCCAATGGGGAATTATCATGGCTTGGTGATTTGTCAGCGATTAACTCCATTAATTTCCCGATTTTTTTTTAAAATGGATGGATTTTCTTGAATTCTACCCTTCAAGAAATGCATTGCCTAGGGAACATTTCTGGGAGGTTATTTGTGAAAGGAAAACCACGTGTATATGTATTATTCGTCTACCATTTTCTTTCTCCCCTCCTGTTCAAATTTAAACGATTGCGAACTTATGGGATTTACACTGACATTACAAATCTTTTTTTAAAACTTTGTATATCCTTGAAAAAAAAGTCGCACTCACTTTCTTCTGTTCGCTGCATTTGTATTCTCACTTTGATTGCTCCAGCCTTGAACAATCTTTTCGAATTCTGAACTGCTCCTGAAGCTTCGGCTTGCCTTTTTTTTCCTGAACAATTTAGCCATTTCCTCTTTGGATCCAATAGTATTCATCGCGTCATTTTCAAGCTATAACTAAGAAACCGTTCGTTTTGCAATTTGAAAAATATACTTTATTAATGTAAAAAACAGTGTACGCATATGTAGACGCTGAAGCTGTTTAGTTTTTTTCCAATAGCATATTAAGAAACAAATAAACATTGGAGGTTCCGCTGTACTGCAAACAAACCAATGGCATTTCTTACTTGCACATTCAATTGAGGTATTATGATGGGGAGTGCGTGGGGCAGGCAGACAGTAGCTTTTATTTGTCATTTCTACCATATACAACTCATACAGTAAAAATGAGATAGTGTTCCTCCAGGACCGAGAATGCTTCATGGACAGCACAAACTACACAATCGGTCATGGCAGAAAGTGCATAAGAAATGCAAAACACGCAAGTCGCAGTGTAATAAAAGAATTATAAATTGTTAAATACATTTTTCTAGTTGCAATTTGCAACCGTGCAAAGAATTTCAGATCGGAGAGAGTCTAGTCACACAGCGTCAAGGAGCCTGATGGATTGGGGAAAGAAACGATTGCACAGTCTGGCCGTGAGAGACCGAATGCTCCAGTGTGTTCTTCCAGATGGCAGGAGGGAGAAGAGTTTGAGTGGAGGGCGTGTGAGGTCTTCTACAATGCTCTTAGGTTTCCGGATGCAGCGTTTAGTGTATATGTCTGAAACAATGTTTTGTCTCAAATAAGGAACTAACATTCCTTCATGGATCATCCACTGTTAGGCGGGATGTGGACGTGACCGTGTTGGACTGGGCTGGATAAAGTTAAAAATCACACAACAGCACGTTGTGGTTAAACAGGTTTATTTGGAAGTGCTAGCTTTCAGAGCGCTGCATCTTCATCAGGTAACTCGTGAGGCAGGAAAGTACAACACCAAACTTAAAGCAAATTATCACAGTTTCATGCAATTAAAACATAATATTGAACGCACACACACACACATAATTCTGTGTGGTGAATTTGCATTTGCAGAATTGTGTTGAATAACAAACCTTATTGAGATCTTTGAAAAGTTGACCAAACTTGTGGAGGTGTCTATGCATTTCAGTAAGGTGTTTAATAAGCTGCCCCATGGCAGGCTATTTTACAAATATGGAGGCATGAGATTGAGGTTAATTTAGCGTACTGGATCAGACATTGGCTAGCTGAAATAAGACAGAGGGTGGTGATTGATGGGAAATATGCATTCTGGAGTTCTGTTCATAGTGGTGAACCGCAAGGATGTGGTTTTGGTCCACTGTTGTTTGTCATTTATATAAATGTCCTGGATAAGGGCATAAAAGGAAGGGTTATTAAATTTATGGATGACAGTAAGGTCGGTTGAGTTGTCGATAATGATGAAGAATGTTATAGATTACAGAGGGATGTAGATAAGCTGCAGTGCTGGGCTGAGAAGTTGTAAATTGAGATTAATGCAGGAAAGTGTGAGGTGATTCACTTTGGAAGGAGTAACAGGAATGCAGAGAATAGCATACAGTTCTGATCACTACATTACAGGAAAATGTGGAAGCTTTGGAAAGTGTTCAGAGGAAATTTATTAGGATGTTGCCTGGTATGGAGGGAACGTCTTATGACAAAAGGCTGAGGGACGTTAGAGAGAAGAGGGTTGAGATGCCACTTTTCGAGAAATAGAGATAATCAAAGGGCTAGATAGGTTGGACAGTGAGAGCCTCTTTCCTTGGATGGTGATCGATAACATGAGGGGACTCAGATTTAAATCGAGTGGTGGTAGATATAGGACAGATGTCAGAGGCAGGTTCTTTATTCAGAGAGCAGTAGGGGTGTGGAACGCACTATCTGCAGCAGTAGTAGAATCGCCAACTTTAAGAAGATTAAAATGGTCATTGGATAGGTATATGCATGAGAATGAAGAGTCTAGGTTCGATGGGCTTCAGATTGTTTCCACAGGTCACGCAACATCGAGAGCCAAAGGGTCTGTGCTGTGCTCTAATGTTCAATGTTCTATGTTCTATTTGTAGATACATTCTATTTTGCTCAAAAAGCACACAACCTGCAAGCAATCAATGCAGGCAGACAATCCATTTTTAAACAATTATTTGCTACTTTAGAAATAGAACGTACCTGACTCAAGATGGGGACACAGACAGCCTCTAACCTCACACTTTTAATACATTGACTGAGCTGAGATGTCACCTTTTTCGATATAACCTGAAGTCACCTGGAGAATATGACTAAAAAAAGGTTTTGGAATTACATAATAATGAATCAAAACCTGCAACCTATTCTAAAGGAAGAAAGAGTTAGCAGCAATGGAAGTTTGTTCAATATCTCGTTTAATTGCATGACTCTGTGATCACTTGCTATCAAATTTGTGCCTTCTGATCCTGGCCCCTATTTACCTGATGAAGGAGCAGCGCGCTGAAAGCTAATACTTCCAAATAAACCTGCTAGAATATAACATGGTCTTGTGTGATTTTCCGCACTGTTAAACAGGGAAGCCACATCCCTGTGTTGAGGAGAACAGTTCTCAGAGAGAAACTTAACAACCATAATTTAGTTTCCAAATAGTCACCATCAATAAAATGACAACTCTGACATGAGACCGCAGCATGGAGGGAGATGGTATTTAGTATCAATGATGGCGCATATGCAGTTTGTTGTGTTTGTTATTAACTGAATGAGATTCACATATTCCTCTAAACATTTCTTAAAAAGCTGTTATACCGCAATTGGGATTTAAATTACTGTCATTATCTATTTGTTCAAATTGTTGAAAAACACTTCGAGCGCTGTGAAAATCCCCCGGGCAATGACAGCAGATATAAAGGAAAAGCTTTGGGAAATATTGCATCGCTTATTAATACAGAGAAATTGCCTGAATAAAAATGTTCTCGCAGAAAATGCATCTTCCAATTCAGAAGGCGCAGCAACTATTTTACACTATCCTTCCAATTGTAACAATTCCTGGTGAGTGCCTTGTGTCATTGAATTTGTGTAAATCTGTCTTGAGGATTCCCTGCGGTTTCACTCTGCAATTGATAGTGATACCTGGGCATGTTCGGGCCACTCACACACGGATAGATGATCGGTGATCTAGTCTCAGATTACAGATATCCTGCAGAATTCCCATCACTGCAGACACGGAAGAAAATGCCTGGGCAATTAAAAATTTTATTTCATAATTCATTTCATCTCGCAACCTTCTGGAATTCTCTCATTCAATTAGAGACTACAAAGAGCTTTGATGGAATTAAGTAAAATGTTCACTTTGGTTTACTAGAGTTAGTAACCGCTGGTTTCTCTGTTTATCTGAAGTTAATAGTTAACTTGTAGGTATTTCTGCAATCACAGAACTTTTCTTCTAAAAAACCGTGTTTATATACTGGCTCTAGGCTGAATCGGTTTGTGCACAAATAAACTTCTGTTGTTTTTTCCGATTGTATACAACCCAGTATTCAGGAATATGAGCTTAAGGAAAACACCCTAAAATAAGAAACGTTTTATTTCGCTTTTAACTGTGAGTCATTTCTTGTGGCCCCTGGAACACCCTGGAACTGGATGGATGTACAGATGTGTGCTCATGATAGGTGACCTGAAGTTTTAGTCGATTCGACTACCATAATGGTAAAGGTCCATATTCATCCCAGACCAGAAGTGTTGGGATAACGGAAGCCCTGACGAGATTATTAAAAGATGAGTCGATTGACACTCAGCTGTGTGTTAGATCCCCGAAGAAACTACTGCAGTTCCGTTTTAAGAGTGGAAATCGCAACTGACAGAACCAAGTGTTAAATATGGGGTTTTCTGGTGTCAGTATTATACAAGGGATGTTTTTTTTTGAAAATGCACCAGTGGTGGCGATCTGTATACATTGTATAGGTTTTTATTTCAATTTATAGAGTGTTTTCAAATTAATGAGATGGAATTTTATTGTTTGCTCAATGCGTTTCAATCTCTGTTATGAGTACACAGTTTGCATTATTCTATATTATCATCATTTGTTTGGTACTTAACTGTTGTTTTGTTGTTGAACTAATACTTGCTTCATTGTGCGTTTATGATTTGACAAGAGATCATGTTGTTCAAAACCCAAAAAAATACCATTCTGATCCATCACGCTGTGTTCAGGTCCAGATTCTGGCTTGTACTGTAGTTATATCCGCTCATATCAGACAGATGAAATGTTGTTAACCTCATAGTCTAACTTCTGAATAACTGCTTAACTGATCTCACACCCAACCCCAGCCGTCCACATTCATTACATAGCCCAGATTTTGACCAGATAGCTACTGTGGGAATCAATTACATATTTACTCTTTCGCAAACGACTCCTCCCTTACCCTGGATGTCCTCGCTCCTGCAAAACCTGTAAATCTGCTATCACGTAAAACAGTGGATGGATTACAGCTGCAATCTTGTGCACAGTTGTGGTCACTACTTAACCGGAAGAGCAGAATGCACTGGGATGAACGCAGGGTAGACTTGCAACCAAATTACCAGCACTTAGAAATTAAAGCAGCATTGAGGGAAGATTGGATAGGGCTGGGCTTGTTTCCTGGAAAGCAGAGGAGAACGAGAGATGATGTAATTGAGGTGTACAAACTCAGGAGGGTTTTGATACAGACCTGTTACGGAAAGGAGCATTTACCACGGGACACATTGAGGCTAACTGCTGAAGGATCATATAGTTCATGAACGCTAACCCTTCCATCCAAGCAGTTTTGGTGTGTCTGAAATTCATTTCGCAGTTTGTGGTCTTGAGCTGGCAATTCTCAATTTATTTAAATGCAACCATGATCTTGAACTAAAGTGAATTAACTTTGAAGACTGTGGACCAGGTGTTGGAAATTGGAATGAGAGTAAGGAGCTGGTTCAATTTCCTTTGAGAATGGAGAATCTGCCTTTTGTTTGCAATGATCAGCTATTGCCTGTGGAGAATACAGAATTAAATATTTGAGTCGAGTAACCCCTCTTCAGAAGAACCTTTTTCTGCGAAGAGTGATTCCAATCACGAAACATTAACTTTATTTCTCACTTCACTAATGCTGCCATACCTGTTGAGTTTCTCAAACTACTTTTGTTTCTGTTCCACGTTTCCAGGATAAACAGCTATTTGATTTAGGACTGCAATGTTTAAAATCCTCACAAGCCTCACAAAAGCAATTCCTGGAATCGTAGGAGCCTCCCATACAGAAGAGGTCATCAGTTCTATCAGGATTATGCTATAAAATCTACACTGAATCTGTAGTCGTCCCAGTTTCCATAACCAGGTTCATCGCCTCGAATGTTATGATACTTCGAGTCCTCATTCAAATAGTCCTTCAAGTTTGTGCGGTTTATTGCCTCAGCTACCACCCCATACAGTGCATTCCAGATCCACAACCCTCTCTGGGTGAAAGCCTTTTCCTCAATTCCACTCTCTCTTTCACTTGAAAAAAACATGCTCCATTGACTTCACTGCACAGATTGAATAAAACACAAGAGTGCACAGCTCAGAAATGATTTCGGCTTGCAATGTCCTTTTGAGATCTGACATCGGAACCCTCCCAACTGACGGATTCATTCGTTGACTACATCTATTGGTCTCTGGGCTGACTCAGATAATGTTTGATTTGCAATTTCCAATACCCGTTTAACCTTCTGTCTCTTACAGTAAATCTCCTGGTGGTTTTGATTCTCGCACGAGGAAAATGTGGACTCTCTAAGTGTACAACGCGCTGCCTGTTGGCGATGGCAACGTCGGATCTACTGTTTATTCTCATAAACATCATACTATGGCGATTCAATATGTATTACTTCCAAATGTCTCTCCTGGACATCACCCCTGTGTGCAGTATTATCTTTGTCCTGGTTCGTGCAGCCACAGACTGTTCCGTGTGGTTCACTGTCCTTTTCTCCTTTGACCGTTTTGTGGCGATTTGCTGTCTGAAAATGAAGAGAAATTATTGGACAGAGAAGGCCTTGGCTGTGGCTCTAGCGACAACTGGCATTCTGCTCTGTTCAAAATGTATTCCTTTTTATTTTGTGTTTAAACCTCGGAAGATAATTAACAAAATTCCATGGTTCTGCCGAGTAATGATAAGCTATTATAGAGACCCCAGGTGGCTGGATTTAAGTGTTTGATAACATTTTAACACCTTTCACTCCATTCGTGTTAATTCTTCTGATGAACACTCTGACGGTGAGGCAGGATTTGCTGGCCAAACGACTCCGCAAGACCCTGAGGGGTCTTGGCAAGAGACTGAATCAGAAAGATGCAGAGATGGAGAGCCGAAGGAAGTCAATGATTTCTCTCTTCACCATATCCATCAGCTTTATACTTCTGTGGTCAGTGTACGGTATTACCTTCTTATCTCAAGGCTTTAACGGAACAAAAGCCTATTTTGGGGAGACAAATATTTTACCGTATGTCGGGGATATGCTCAAGGATTTCAGCTGCAGCACGAACACATTGTTTTATGCAGTGACTGTGTCCACGTTCAGAGAAGTTGAGAAATGCGGTTCAACAACTGGTCAAGTAAATTCTTCATTTCCGGGTTTCAGCAAAGCAACAGAGATTTCCAGAATTGTCCACCGTGTTCCCAGTTCAGGAATTGCGTATGTATGGCGAGGATACCATCAGTAAAAAGTGAGCACTGCAGATGCTAGAGCGGATGTAATCCTGAGTGTGATGCTCGAAAAGCACGGCAGGTCAGGCAGCATCCGAGGAGCAGGAGAATCGATATGTCGAACAAAGCCCTACATCAGAAATAGAGGGTGATGCCCAAAACGCCGAATCTCCTGCTCCACCGATGTTGCCTGACTTGCTATAATTTGCCAGCACCACATCCAAGATTCCATCAGCACAATCACATTGAAAGGTGTGTAACACCCAGCAGTGGATGGGGAGGGGGCACAGACAGTCAGCAGCAGGAGATCATTCAGCCCAACGTGCCTGGGGTGGCACAATTTTGGAGAAAGGCGGAAAGACAAAGAGAGAGAAAAGGACAGGAAGAGAGAGAGAGAAAGAGAGACACGCAGAGAGAAAGACAATGAGAAAGGAAAACAGAGAGTGAAACAGACAGAGAGATAGAGAGACAGAGAGAGAAAGACATAAAGAGAGAGAAAGACAGAGAGATAGAGAGAGAAAGAAAGACAGGTAGAAAGGTGGTTGGAGGGAGACAGACATACTGATACAAGGAAAGAAAAACAGGCAGAGAGAGAGAGTGAGAGAGAGAAAAATAGAGACAGACACACAGAGGGAAAGGGAAAATGTGAGGCAGAGGCAAAGGTGAGAGAAGGACAGACAGAGAGGACAGATTAGATTACATTACAGTGTAGAAACAGGCCCTTCGGCCCAACAAGTCCACACCGACCCGCTGCAAACTCCACACAGTCAGTCGCCTGAGGCGGGAATTGAACCCGGGTCTCAGGCGCTGTGAGGCAGCAGTGCTAACCACTGTGCCACCGTGCCGCCCACAAAGGGTAAAGAGATTAAACTCAGCATTCCAACTGGTCCCAGTTCCCTCTTCATATGTCTTCTCACTCTCTCTCTCTCTCTCTATCTCTGTGTGTGTGTGTGTCATCAGGGACACAGCCTGATTTGGATAAGCTTAAAGGATATAGATTCAAACAGAACCCACGCACATTCACTCACACACACAGGCAGACAGAGCAAGACAGACAGTGACTCACCAATACCTCCCACACCCCACACCTCCACCCACCTGGTCGCTCCACATGGCAAGAAGCTGATGGCTTCCCGAGCCAGGTTTAAATAGTCCCACAACCCCGCACCTCCCGCTTCTACCTCCTGCCCAAAATCCACAAACCTGACTGCCCCGGCTGACCCATTGTCTCCGCCTGCTCCTGCCCCACCGAACTCATCTCTGCATACCTCGACACGGTCCTGTCCCCCTTAGTCCAAGAACTCCCCACCTACGTTCGGGACACCACCCATGCCCTCCACCTGCTTCATGACTTTCGCTTCCCCGGTCCCCAACGCCTTATTTTCACCATGGACATCCAGTCCCTGTACACCTCCATCCCCCATCACGAAGGACTCAAAGCCCTCCGCTTCTTTCTTTCCCGCCGTACCGACCAGTACCCTTCCACTGACACCCTCCTTCGACTGACTGAACTGGTCCTCACCCTGAACAACTTCTCCTTCCAATCCTCCCACTTCCTCCAAACGAAAGGAGTAGCCATGGGCACCCGCATGGGCCCCAGCTATGCCTGCCTCTTCGTAGGATATGTGGAACATCCATCTTCCGCAACTACACTGGCCCCACCCCCCACCTTTTCCTCCGCTACATCGATGACTGTATCGGCGCCGCCTCATGCTCCCACGAGGAAGTTGAACAGTTCATCCACTTCACCAACACCTTCCACCCCGACCTCAAATTCACCTGGACAGTCTCAGATTCCTCCCTCCCATTCCTCGACCTTTCTATTTCCATCTCAGGCGACCGAATCAACACGGACATCTACTACAAACCGACCGACTCCCACAGCTACCTGGACTACACCTCCTCCCATCCTGCCCCCTGTAAAAACGCCATCCCATTCTCCCAATTCCTTCGACTCCGCCGCATCTGCTCCCAGGAGGACCAGTTCCAAAAACGCACAACACAGATGGCCTCCTTCTTCAAGGACCGCAATTTCCCCCCCGACGTGGTCGACGATTCCCTCCACCGCATCTCTTCCACTTCCCGCTCCTCCGCCCTTGAACCCCGCCCCTCCAACCGCCACCAGGACAGAACCCCACTGGTCCTCACCTACCACCCCACCAATCTCCATGTACAGCGCATCATCCGCCGTCATTTCCGCTACCTCCAAACGGACCCCACCACCAAGGATATATTCCCCTCCCCTCCCCTATCAGCATACCGTAAAGACTACTCCCTCCGTGACTCCCTCATCAGATCCACACCCCCCACCAACCCAACCTCCACTCCCGGCACCTTCCACTGCAACCACAGGAGGTGCAAGACTTGCGCCCACACCTCCCCCCTCACCTCCCTCCAAGGCCCCAAAGGAAACTTCCATATCCGCCACAGATTCACCTGCACCTCCACGCATATCATCTATTGCATCCTCTGCACCCGATGTGGCCTCCTCTATATTGGGGAGACAGGCCGGCTACTTGCGGAGCGTTTCAGAGAACACCTCTGGGACACCCGGACCAACCAACCCAACCACCCTGTAGCTCAACATTTCAATTCCCCCTCCCACTCCACCAAGGATATGCAGGTCTTTGGACTCCTCCATCGTCAGACCACAACAAAACGACGGTTGGAGGAAGAACGCCTCATCTTCCGGCTAGGAACCCTCCAACCACAGGGATGAACTCGGATTTCACCAGTTTCCTCATTTCCCCTCCCCCCACCCTGTCTCAGTCAAATCCATCAAATTCAGCACCGCCTTCCTAACCTGAGATCTTCTTCCCGACCTCTCCGCCCCCACCCCAGTCTGACCTATCACCCTCACCTTGACCTCTTTCCACCTATCACATTTCCGACGCCCCTCTCCCAAGTCCCTCCTCCCTACCTTTTATCTTAGCCTGCTGGACAAACTTTCCCCATTCCTGAAGAAGGGCTTATGCCCGAAACGTCGATTCTCCTGTTCCCTGGATGCTGCCTGACCTGCTGCGCTTTTCCAGCAACACATTTCCAGCTCTGATCTCCAGCAGCTGCAGACCTCACTTTCTCCTTAAATAGCCCCATGTCTGTCACGCAAATCTCTTCTCCTCCCACAACCGAGCTCATCCAGTTATCACCCATCTCTCACTATCTGGAGCACACCTCCCACAGGCACATAACACACCATCGATTAACTTTGTGGGGTTGCAGAGGGGGCTGAGAAAATGCAACAAGTCAATGGTTTAGACTAGTGCTTTCCTAGTCTGTCTCTGTCCTTCCCTTAAAATTGCCCACTGGGCACAGCCTGGGAACACACACACACACACACACTCACAGCCTTGTTCTCCATCACACTGGCACGCACTTCACCAAGCACGCACACACGCAAATACAAACTCTCTCATGCGCTCTCACACTCGGATGTACAGAGTAACATGTACGCATTTAGTCTCTCTCTCCTCCTCAGGTGCACACACACACTCACATATATATATAATTCTGTAGGTTAAATTTTCATTTGCAGAATTGTATTGAATAACAAAACTTATTGAGTTCTTTGAGAAGGTGACCAAACTGGTGGAGGTGTCTATGCATTTCAGTATGGTGTTTGGTAATTTCCCCATGGCAGGCTATGTCACAAAATATGGAGGCATGGGATTGAGTGTGATTTAGCGGTTTGGATCAGAAATTGGCTAGCTGAAAGAAGGCAGAGTGTGATAATTGATGGAAAATATTCATTCTGGAGTTAAGTTACTAGTGGTGTACTGCAAGAATGTGTTTTTGGTCCACAGTTGTTTGTCATTTATATAAATGTCTTGGATGAGGGCATAGAAGGATGGTATTGTAAATTTGTGGATGACACTAAGGCCAGTGGAGTGGTCAATAGTGATGAAGAATGTTGCAGGTTACAGAGAGACATAGGCTGAAGCGCTGGGTGAGAAGTGACATGTGGAGTTTAATGCAGAAAAGTGTGAGGTGATTCACTTTGGAAGGAGTAACAGGAATGCAGAGTACTGGGCTAATGGTAAGATTCTTGGTAGTGTAGATGAGCAGAAAGACCTCGGTTTCCAGGTACACAGACCCAGGAAAGTCATCTCCCAGGTTGTTAGGGTTGTTAAGAATGTATACGGTGTGGCAGCTTTTATTGGTAGAGGGATTGAGTTTTGGAACCAAGCGGTCATGTTGCAGCTGCACAAAACTCTGGTGCGGCCACATTTGGAGTATTGTATACAGTTTTGATAACCACATTATCGGAAAGATGTGGAAGCTTTGGAAAGTGTTCAGAGGAGATTTATGAGGATGTTGCCTGGTATGGAGGGAAGGTCCTATGAGAAAAGCCTGAGTGACTTTAGAGAGAAGAGTGTTACGATGTGACTTAATTGATAAATAGAGATAATCAGAGGGTTAGCTAGGTTGGACAGTGAGAGCCTTTTTCCTAGGATAGTGATCGACAGTATGAGGGGACATAGCTTTAAATTGAGGGGTGAGAGATAGAGGACAGATAACAAGGTAGTTTTTTTAAGAAAGTACTAGGGATGTGGAATGCAATGCCTGCCGCAGGAGTGGACTCGCCAACTTTAAGGGCATTTAAATGGTCATTGGATAGGCATATGGATGAGAATGGAATAATGTAGCTTCAGATTGGTTCCACAGCTTAGCGCAACATCGAGAGGCAAAGGGTCTGCACTGTGCTTTCATGTTCAATGTTCTATGTTCTATTTGCACATACGTTCTGTTTTGCTGAAAAACCACACAACTGCAAGCAATCAATGCAGGCAGACAAGTATTTTTTTTAATATAAATTGCTACTTTGGAAATAGAACCTATCTGGCTCAAGACTGGGATACAGACAGAATCTAACCTCACAATTTTAATACATTTTCTGAGCTGAGATGTCACTTTTTTCATAACACCTTTAGTTATCTCGAGAATATGACTTTTGAAAGTTCTGGAATTACATAATAATTAATCGAAACCTGCAACCTCTTCTAAAAAATGCAAGAGTTAACATCAATTTAGGTTTGTTCAATATCTCGTTTTAATTGCATGACACTGTGCTTTCAATTCTTTGTCTTCTGATCCTGACCCACTCGTCACAGATGAAGGAGCAGCACTCTGAAAGATAATCCTTCCAAATAAACCAGCTGGAATATAACATGGTTTTGTATAATTTTCCGCACTGTTGAACAGCGAAGCCACATCCCTGTGTTGAGGAGAACAGTTATCAGAGAGACACTTAGCAACCAGAATATCGTCACTAAATGGTCAGAGTCAATAGAATGACAACGAGATCTCAGCAAGGCGGGGGGGGGGGGGGGGGGGGGGTGTAATTTGGTATCAATGATGGTGCATATGTATTTTGTTGTGTTTGTTATTAGCCGAATGAGATTCACTTATTCCAATAAACTTCAACTGGGTTTTAAATCACTGTCGTCATCTACTTATTCAAATTCTTGAAAAACAATTGGAGTGTGATTTGACAATCCCTCGGGCAATGCCAGCAGATATAAAGGAAAAGCTTTGGGAAATATTGCATCGTTTATTAATACGGAGAGAGATTGCCTGAACAAAGATATTCTCGCAGAAAATGCATCTTCTAATTCAGAGGGCGCAGCAACCATTTTACACAGTCCTTCCAGTTGTAACAATTCCTGGTGAGTGCCTTGTGTCATTGACATTGTGTAAATTTGTCTTGTGGATTACCTAAGGTTTCACTCTGCAATTTAAAGTGATATATGGGCATGTTGGGACCACTCTCAAACATAGGTAAAATGATTGGTGATCTAGTCTCAGATTACAGATTACCCTGAATAATCCCCATCACTGCAGACCCGGCAGAATTTGCCTGAGCAATTGAAATTTCCATTTTGTAATTCATTTTGTCCCGCGATCTTCCAGAAATATCCAATTCAATCGGAGACTACAGAGTGTTTCGATTAAATTAAGTAAAATAATCAATTTCGTTTTCTCGTGTGAATAACCATTAGGTTTCTCTGTTTATCTGAAGGTAACACATAATTTATAGTTATTTCTGCAACCACAGAATTTTTCTTTTAATGAAATCGTGTTCATATACTGGCTCCAGTCGAAATGGATTTGTGCACAAATAAACTTTTTTTTGCGATTCGGGAATCAGAGCTTAAGGAAAACACCTTAAACTGAGGTACTTTTTTATTACACTTATAACTGTGAGTCATTTCTTGTAGCCCTTGGGACACCCTGGACCTTGGTGGATGTATGCTCATGAGAAGTGACTCAGAGATTTAGTCAATTAGACTACCATATTTTGATAAGTTCGTGTTCATCCCAGATCTGAAGTGTTGAGATAGAGGAAACCCTGAAGAGATTACTAAAACCTGAGTAGATTGACACTCATCTGTGTGTTAGATCATCGAAGAACTTACTTCAGTTCCGTTTTAAGAGTGAAAAACGCAACTGACAAATCAAAGTGTTAAATACAGGTTTGTCTGCTGTCAGTATTATATGCGGGGAGGTTTATGGAACTGCACAAGAAATGGGGATGTGTATACAGTACATAAGCTGTTTTTTTTTCACTTTAAAGGGTGCTTTCAGATGAATGAGGTTATAGATTTACTGTGTGTTCGATGCCTTTGAATCTCTGTTATGAGTTAACAGTTTGCATTATTCTATTTTATCATCATTTGTTACTGAACTGCTGTTCTGTTGTTGAACTAAAATTTGCAGCATTGTGTGTTTATGATTTGTCAGGAGATCATGTTGTTCAAAACCAAAACAAATACCATTCTGATCCATTACGTTGTATTCAGGTCCAGCTTCTGGCTTGTACTGTAGTTAAATAAGCTCGTATCAGACTGAAGAAATGCTGTTAAACTCATACTCTGAACCTCTGAGTAACTTTTTAATTGAACTCACATCCAACTCCAGCCGTCCAGACGCATTACATCCTCTATCTCAACACTTCAGATCTGGGATGAACACGAACTTATCATGGAGGAGTCATCCAACTGAAAACAAACTCTCCCTGCCACTGCAAAACCTGTAACTCTGCTATCACATAAGACAGTGGGTAGATTACTGCTGCAAAGTTGTGCACAGTTCTGGTCACGACTTAACAGGAAGAGCAAAATTGCGCAGGGATGAACACGGAGTAGACTTTCAACCAAATCACCAGGACTTGGAAATTAGAGCAGCATTGATGGAAGATTGGACAGGGCTAGGCTTGTTTTCTGTAGAGCAGAGGAGAATGAGAGATGATGTAATTGAGGTGTAGAGAGTGAGGACGGTTTTGATACAGGCATGTTTCCATTAACGGAATGGAAAATTTACCATGAGACACACATTGAGGCTAACTGCTGAAGGATCATACGGTCCATGAAGGTTAACCCTTCAATCCAGAGAGTGGTGGCGTGTCTGGATTTCATTTCCCAGTTTGGGGTCTTGAGGTGGCAATTCTCAATTTATTAAAATGCAATCAGGATATTGACTGAAGTGTGGACAAGGTATTGAACATTGGAATGAGAATAGGGAGCTGGTTCAATTTCCTTTGAGAATGGATCACCTGTCTTTTATTTGCAATGATCAGTTATTGCCTGCAGAGAAAAAAAGAATTAAATGTTTGAGTCCAGTAACACTTCTTCAGAAGAACGTTTTTCTGTGAAGAGTGATTCCAGTCACGAAACATTAACTATATTTCTCTATTCACTGATGCTGCCAAATCTGCTGAGTTTCTCAAACTACTTTTGATTCTGTTCCACGTTTCCGGGACAAATGGCTATTTGATTTAGGATTGCAATGTTTAACATCCTAACAAGCCTCACAGAAGCAATTCCTGGAATCATAGAAGCCTATCACACAGAAGAGATCATCCCTTCTATCCGGCTTATGCTATGTAAGCTACACTGAAGCTGTAGTTTCCCCGTTTCCCTAACATGGTTCAACGCCTTGAATGTTATGACACTTCGAGTCCTCATCCAAATAGTCCTTAAAGGTTGTGAGGATTGTTGCCTCAGCTACTAAGCCATACATTGCATTCCAGATCCCCAACTTTCTCTGGGTGAAAGCCTTTTCCTCAATTCCCCTCTCTCTTTCATTGAAAAAATATGCTCCATTGACTTCTCTGCACAGATTTAATGAAACATAAGATTGCACAGCTCAGAAATGATTTCGGTTGCAGATGTCCTTTTGAAATCTGACGTAGGAACCCTCCCAACTGACGCATTCATTCGTTGACTACATCTATTGCTCTCTGGGCAGACTCAGATAATATTCGACCAGTAATTTCCAATTCCCTTCTGTCTTTTACAGTAAATGTCCTGGTGGTTTTGATTCTCACACGAGGGAAATGTGGACTCTCTAATTGTACAACGTGCTGTCTTTTGGCTATGGCATCGTCGGATCTACTGTTCATTTTCATAAACATCATACTAAGGCGATTCAATATGTATTACTTACGAAAGTCTCTCCTGGACCTCACCCCTGTGTGCAGTGCTATCTTTGTCCTGGCTCGTGCAGCCACAGACTGTTCCGTGTGGTTCACTGTCCTTTTCTCCTTTGACAGTTTTGTGGCGATTTGCTGTCTGAAAATGAAGAGAAAATATTGGACAGAGAAAGCCTTAGCTGCGACTCTAGCGGCAACTGGCATTCTGCTCTGTGCAAAATGTATTCCTTTTTATTTTGTGTTTAAACCTGGAAAGATAATTAACAACATTTCACTGTTTTGCCGAATACCATTAAGCTATTATAGAGACCCAAGGTGGCTGGGATTTAAGAGTTTTGATAACATTTTAACACCTTTCATCCCATTCGTATTAATTCTTCTGATGAACACTCTGACGGTGAGGCATGTTTTGCTGGCCAAACGACTCCGCAAGATTCTGAGGGGTCTTGGCAAGAGAGAGAATCTGAAAGATGCAGAGATGGAGAGCCGAAGGAAGTCAATGATTTCCCTTTTCACCATATCCATCAGCTTTGTACTTCTGTGGTTAGCGTATGGTATAATCTTCTTATCCCAAGGCTTTAATGGAACAAAAGCCTATTTTGGGGAGACAAATATTTTACCGTATGTCGGGGATATGCTCAAGGATTTCAGCTGCAGCACGAACACATTGTTTTATGCAGTGACTGTGTCCAAGTTTAAAGAGAAGTTGAGGAATGCGGATCAACAACTGGTCAAGTAAATTATTCACTTCAGGGTGTCAGCACTGCAACTGAGAAGTCCAGAATTAACAGCAGTTTTCCCAGTTCAGAAATCACATGGCGAGGATACCATCAGGAAAAAAAGTGAGGACTGCAGATGCTGGAGATCAGATAGGTTGAAAAAGGACTGCAGATGCTGGAAACCAGATTCTAGATTAGAGTGGTGTTGGAAAAGCTCCACAGTTCAGGCAGCATACGAGGAGCAGGAAAATCAATGTTTCGGGCAAAAGGCCTTCATCAGGAATGGAGGCAGAGTGCCTGCAGGGTGGAGAGATAAATGAGAGGGGGGTGGGGGTGGGGAGAAAGTAGCATGGAGTACAATTGGTGAATGGAGGTGGGGATGGAGGAGATAGGTCAGAGAGGAGGGTGAAGTGATAGGTGGAAAGGAAGATAGGCAGGTAGGACAAGTCTTGGGAACATTGCTGAGCTGGAAGATTGGAACTAGAGTGAGGTGGGGGAAGGGGTAATGATGAAACTGGTGAAGTTCACATTGATGCCCTAGAGTTGAGGTGATCCGAGGCGGAAGATGAGGCGTTCTTCCTCCAGGCGTCGTGCGGTGAGGTAGCGGCGGTGAAGGAGGCCCAGGACCTCCATGTCCTCGGCTGAGTGGGAGGGGGAGTTGAAATGTTGGGCCACCGGGCGGTGTGGTTGATTGGAGCGGATGTCCCAGAGATGTTCCCTAAAGCTCTCTGCTAGGAGGCGTCCAGTCTCCCCATTATCGAGGAGACCGCATCGGGAGCAACTGATACAATAAATGATATTGGTGGATGTGCAGGTAAAACTTTAATGGATGTGGAAGACTCATTTGGAGCCTTGGTTGGAGGTGAGGTTGGAGTTGTGGGCTCAGGCTTTGCAGTTCCTGCGGTGTCAGAGGAAGACGCCAGGATGGGAGGATGGGTTGTTGGCGGGCGTGGACCTGACCAGATAGTCACGGAGGGAATGGTCTTTGTGGAAGGTGGAATGGGGTGGGGAGGGAAAAATATCCCTGGTAGTGGGGTCCGTTTGGAGTTGGCAGAAATGTCGTCAGATGATTTGGTTTATGCTAAGGTTGGCAGGATGGAAGGTGAGCAACAGGGGGTTCTGTCCTTGTTACGGTTTGAGAGGTGGGGTCTGAGGGCGGTGGTGCGGGATGTGGACATGATGCGTTGGAGGGCATCTTTCACCACGTGGGAAGGGAAATTGCGCTCTCCAAAGAAGGAGGTCATCTGGTGTGTTCTATGGTGGAACTGGCCCTCCTGGGGGCAGATACTGCGGGCGTGGAGGAATTGGGAATAGTAGATGGCATTTTTGCAGGAGATAGGGTGGGAAGAGGTGTAATCCAGGTAGCTGTGGGAATCAAAGCGTTGGTTTGTAAAAAATATTGGTGTCAAGTCGGTCATCATTAATGGGGATTGAGAGGTCCTGGAAAGGGAGGGATGTGTCAGAGATGGTCCAGGTAGATTAGAGGTCAGAGTGGAATGTGTTGGTAAAGTTGATGAATTGCTCAATCTCCTCGCGGGAGCACGAGGTGGCGCCAATGCAGTCATCAATGTAGTGGAGGAAGAGGTGGGGAGTGGTGCCAGTGTAACTACGGAAGATGGACTGTTCTACGTAGTCAACAAAGAAAAGGGCATAGCTGTGGCATGTACGGGTGCCCATGGCTACCTCTTTGGTCTGGAGGAACTGAGAGGATTCGAAGGAGAAATTTATATGGGTGAGGATCAGTTCAGCCAAACGAATGAGAGTGTCAGTAGAAGGGTACTGTTGGGGATGTCGGGAGAAGAAGAAACTGTGGGCTTGGAGGCCCTGGTCATGGCGGATGGAGGTGTCGAGGGATTACATATCCATGGTGGAAATGAGGCTTTCGGGGCCGGTGAATCAGAAGTCTTTGAGGAGGTGAAGGGCATGGGCAGTGTGTCGAACGTATGTGGGGAGTTCCTGGACTGAGGGGATAGGACAGTGTCTAGGTAGGTAGAAATAAGTTCAGTGGGGCAGGAGCATGCTGAGACAATGAGTCGGCCAGGTTGGTCAGTGTTGTGGATCTTGGGAAGGACATAGAACCGGACAGTGCGGGGTTTCTGGACTATGAGGTTGGAAGCCGTAGGTTGGGGATCTCCTGTGGTGATGAGGCTCTGTATGGTCTGGGAGATGATGGTTTGGTGATTGGGGTGGGGTCATGGTCGAGAGGGTGGTAGGAGGAGGTGTCTTCGAGTTGGTATCTGGCTTCAGCGGTGTAGAGGTCGGTGCGCCAGACTACCACTGCACCCACTTTATCCACTGGCTTGATGGTGAGATCGGGATTTGAGCAGAGGGAGTGGAGGACTGCGCATTGTGAGGGTGAGAGGTTGGACTGGGGGAGGAGTAGACAGGTTAATGTCCCAGCGGCAGTTGGAAATAAAGAGGTAGAGGGCGGGTAATAGGCCAGCACGGGGTGTCCAGTTGGATAGAGTGTGTTGGAGGCGGGGGAATGGGTCCTCGGAAGGAGGGCAGGAGTCCTGATTCTAAAAGTAAGCATGGAGGTAGAGGCACCAGAAGAAATGTTCGACGTCACGATGCGTAGTAAATTCATTGATGTGTGGGCGGAGGGGAATGAAGCTGAGTGAGGGGAACGTATGAAGGAATGATGAAAACTCGGCAGGCCTGGGTGCTGGCACCCGGTGTGGGTGTGGAGCTGAGAGTGGAGGCGGAGGCTGTAACTGGAGTGTGTGTGGTGGGGGAAATGGGGGTGGATTACACCTCTTCCCACCTACCTCCTGCAAAAATGCCACCCACTATTCCCAATTATTCCACGTCCGCCGTGTCTGATCCCAGGAGGACCAGTTCCACCACAGAACACATCAGATGGTCTCCTTCTTTGGAGACCGCAATTTCCCTTTCCACGTGGTGAAAAATGCCCTCCAACACATCTCGTCCACATCCTGCACCTCCGCCCTCAGACCCCAATCATCCAAACGTAACAAGAACAGAACACACCTGGTGCTCACATTCCACCCTAACGACTTTCGCAAAAACCAAATCATCTGACGACATTTCTGCCACCACCAAACGGACCCCATCACCATGGATATATTTCCCTCCCCACCCCTTTCCGCCTTCCACAAGGACCATTCCCTCCAAGACTACCTGGTCAGGTCCACGCCCACCAACAATCCACACCCCCGTCCTGGCACCTTCCCCTGCCACCGCAGGAATTGCAAAACCTGCGCCCACACCTCCTCCCTCACCTCCATCCAAGGCTCCAAATGAGCCTTTCACATCCATCAAACTTTTACCTGCATATCCACCAATATCATTTATTATATCAGTTGCTACCGATGCGGTCTCCTCTACATTGGGGAGATTGGACGCATCCTAGCAGAGCGCTTTAGGGAACATCTCTGGGATATCCACACCGATCAACCACACCGCCCTGTGGCCCAACATTTCAACTCCCCCTCCCTCTCAGCCGAGGGCATGGAGGTCCTGGGACTCCTTCACCGCCGCTCCCTCACCACCTGACGCCTGGAGGAAGAACGCCTCATCCTCTGCCTCTATTTTTTTTTTTGATTTATTTATAGAAATAATAAAATGTACAAAAGACATGAGCAGGTTTTTCAAGAAATACATCTCTGCAGTGGTATGTGCAGTATCACATTAAACACAAGGAGTGTATATCTCCAGGCTAATCTGGCCCTAATTCGTAGAAAATCCTCCCTCATTCCAGAATTCCCAACTGGTCATCCTGCCCCTTACCTCCTTTCCTGCTAGAGCAGTTCAGCAGCCATTAACAAAGCTCCGCCCTTCGACCAGATACCTTTCCAGATTGGATACCCAGTCACCACCTGTTTCCAGGGCATGAGAGGAAGGTCAGTGTTGGGCCATGCCTGCCCCCCACCTCAAATGGTCAACTGTGGAGTGAAGACACATCTTTGCTACCTTCCCCTTGCCTTTGCCAGTCATCTTAACCCAGTCAAAAATCCCAATATGAATTCTCATGGTTCTCAAAATGCAAATAAAATAGATAAAGTTTCAGCACGGTGGCTCAGTGGTTCGCACTGTTGCCTCTCAGCGTCAGAGAACCCAGTTTAAATCCTGCTTGGGTGACTGTCCACGTGGAGTTTGCATATTCTCCTTGAGTCTGCCTTCGTTTGCTCCGGTTTTCTCCCACAATCTAAAGATCAGGTAAATTGGCCATGATAGATTGTCTGTCGTGTTAGGTTCATTACTCAGTGCGAAGTGGGTCTGGGTGGGTTACTCTTCAGATGGTTAGCATAAGTTGTGCGATCGTATGACCTGTCTCAACATCGTCAATAATTTAATCTAGCCTAATGAAGGGTCTCAGAATTAGAGGAGGCTTGAGGTTGAAATTTTCCTTAACAAAATCTGACAACTCTTGAAAGGTGTTCGCATCTGGTGCCTCAGGGAAAGTCAGTCTTCTAATGACCAAACATTCTGTGGGTCCACAAGCTGTCAGGAGAATTACTTGTTGCTTTTCATCTGCTACAACGTCATTTGCACAGAAAAAAAAAACACATTCTTTCCACATACAGGACTCAACCTTCAGTGGCAGGATTGAACAAGTCTACTTTCTCAAACGACATCATGATGTCAGAAATGCTTACCCGAACTTAAATATCATTATTGGGAGCGAGTTTCTTCAGGACGGTGCTATTCTCTCATCACCACTGAAATAACTCCCTCAGCGCTAGCTCTCCAAATGAATAGGACGTGTGACTCTAATGCTCTTCTCTGTCAGCCGAGGCTGCTTGATTGGACCAGATTAACAGCCCCAAACAGGGAAGTCATTTTCTATGACTCGTTGCAATCACTATAGACAGTAAATGTATTAAACCATCTTCCGCAAACAATATTTGATGCTACATCTTTTGCTAAATTTAAATATGTGATAGTAACATTTTTCTTAAGTCATGTGATATGGGCTGAGCTACAGAACAGCCATGATCTCATTGAATGGTAGAACATGTTTGAGGAGCTGAATGGTCTCCCCCTGTTCCTATGTTTCTCGCTTCAAATGAAAACATCCCAACCTGTCCAGCCTCTCTCCCAGCTAAAACGGTGCATTCTAGGCATCATCCCTGTGAATGATCTCGTCACCCCATCCAGTGTAAGATCGAATTCTCCTCGAATACTATCTGTATCAACCTTTGTGAGGCTGGTAAATAAGGTTAGCGTACATAGGATTCAGGAAAAGTGAGCCAATTGGATACCAATTGGCTTGAAAATAGGAGACAGAGGAGGGGTGCTGGAGCGTTCATTTTTGGACTGGAGGCCGATGATCAAAGGTGTGCCCCAAGGTTTGCTGCTAGTCCACTGCTTTTTAGATGTGATTCATACAAATGATTTAGATGTCTATATGGGAGGGATATGGTTAGTAAGTTTGCAGGTTACATCAAAATCGGGTTTGTAGTGGACAGTGAAGAATGTTACCTCACGATTAAAACAGGACGTTGGTCAGATGGGCCAATCAGTGAGGAGTGTCAGATAGAGTTCAATTTAGATGAATGTGACATGTCGCATTTTGGTAAGGCGAAACAGGGAGTACATACACAGTTAATGCTAGGGGCATGGGGAGTGTTGCCAATCAAAGACACCGCGGGGTAAAGGTGCAATGATCCTTGAAAGTGTAACCATTGTATACAGGGTGGTGAAGAAGGAATTTGGCATCCGTGCATTAGGTCATGGCATTAGGTACAGGAGTTGAGAATGTCCCGTTGCGGTTGTACAGAACTTTGGTAAGGCCACAATTGAAATTCTGCACACAATTCTGATCGCCCTTCTTTGGAAAGGATGTTGTTAAACTTGAGAGGCTTCAGATGCCATTTGCATGGATATTGCTGGGATTGGAGCATTTATGGTTTAGGTAGAGAAAGAGTAGGCTGGGAATATTTTTTTTCCCTGGAGCATCAGAGATTATGGGGTGACCTTTTGGAGGTTTATAAGAACATGAGGGACATGGGTAGGGTTAATAGCCAAAGTCTTTTTCCGAGGATGGTGTGCTCAAAACTCGAGGAAGTAAAGTACGTGGGGCAAGATTTAAAAGACATGAGAGGTGACTCCACAGAAGGCGGGGGTGCTTGGGTGGAGAGAGCTGCCAGCGGAAATGGTGGAGGATGGTACAAATACATAATCTAAAACATATGCATGACTCTACGTGGTGACTGTTGCCTACTGTATATTTCGTGGACATAAAACTGAGACATTGTAAATCCCAAATCCCATGTCAGTGACTCACTACCAAACCAATCCAATTAAATGGATGAATAAGTCAACCAAATCCGTGAGTAATTTCTGAACAACTCTTATAATTACTGCTCTGGGCAAAAAATCATGTTCTAAGTGCATGTTGTACAATACGATGTATATGTACACATTAGGAATTATCACATTAATTGACATTTTGGCTTTTAATGTATTGACTGGAGGAAACATTCTGCCTTTCTCCAGAAAATATGCTTGAGTAGCTTCTGTACACTTTTATGTAGTAGTACCATTAAAAGGATTGTTTCTTTTGACAAAACCCTATCCCTGATCCCTGTTGACCAGTTAAGTTTCTATCCATTCCAATATGTTACCATCTACACCTTGACGTTTTGGTTCAGAACCATTGGTGTTTTTATTTTCTCTCTTCAAGACTGGGTTTGTTTTGGATAAACTGATGAGGTGATTGATTAGTAACTCCATTATTATTGCAGTGTGAGATTATCAGGACGTTGGAAAACTTTGGTCTTTTTCTTCATCCAGCATTTCCTTTATTGTTATTCTGCCAGTTTTGTGATAGTGATATAATTGGAACCATTCTGTGTCCCTTCTACATACTGAATATTCTTTTCCACTGCAAATCCTTTCAAATGGATTTAACAATATGCGGAGACTATCCACCCCTTCCTCTTCAAGTCTGTACCAGTAGAATTTCATCAATTGGAATAGTTGGGAGCTCTTACACTCTCTCAAGAACTTAGTGATTGTGGAGTCTGGATCTGTGAGCACAACTATAAATAAATCATTATAAAGCTTTATACCCAGTCATTTATCATTCTTTTTATATTGAGTAACATATTTGTACGTGTGAACCACATTATCAGCACGGTCTTCAAATCTGTACAATCTGCCTGTTTCTGTTCTTTAAAATTGGCCATATTTGTCAAACATGTTACGAGATGGGTGCTAATTTAAACCTGGCACACAGGAAAGCTCACCTCGCACCGTAATCTGTTAAATTTTAAGAGGCAACAAACTATCTGAGATTTCACTATTTAAAATAAAAATTAACAAGTTTATTCTTTAAGTCAACATAGAACATTAAAACCACTATTTAAAACTCGTTTCTAACAACTATCTTTGTACCTCGCACTCCACAATACTGGTACGATTAAGATTTACAAAAAAAAAAATCACATTTTGAAACCAGTCAGCTTTGCTGATTTTCCTCCGTTAGAATGCCCTCTGTAGATTTTCCTGGGTCGTCTTTTCTTCAGTGTATTGCTGCACAAATTTATTATGGACAGGTCCCTTTCATAGACGTATTTGGCTAGCAGCCTGTAATTGTTGGTGCTCTTTGTTGTTCCCTCCATATGTCCAATATGTTGTTCAATATGTCCAGTTTTATACCCAAAGCATTGTTTTTTTTTTGGTCTCATGCCATTAAAACACTAAAGTCAAATTCGATGGGATGTTGGTTTCCGAGACTTAATTTAAACTGATTGAACAAATTTAAATTTAATTTTCTTCCATGGCAAGGTAACTCCAGCTATTTGTTTCAACCAAGTGTTACATTTTTACCTTGTTCAGCACTCTCTCTGCTTTCAGTCAGTCCTTGCTAGCGTCCTCTCTCTTAAAGGTACAGTACACACCTACACCTTCATAACACCCACCTTAAGAAAAAAAAATAACCATCATAATGAAAAGATGACTTCATTTTTATTTTCAATTCCTTAACCACATTATCATGACATACATATAACTTTAATCAATTTTGATTTTAACTTCTTCTCGCATATATATAAAACACTGAATATATCCCAATCTCATCTATACTTTATAAGTTAAACCCATTATAATACATCGGCGATTACATTCTGATGACCCACAACATGTACAAATTGTAAATTAGAAGTCTGTAACATAAGAATACAACGGAACATTTTCATATTTATGTCTTTAAAGTGTTCCAAGGTTTTAAGAGGATTGTGATCCGTGTACATAACCGTGTGCGACAGATTGTTTGTGACATACACATTAACATGTTGTAAGGACAGTACGAATCTCAACAGTTCTTTTCCGAATCTGGAGTATTTCCTCTGGTGGATGTTGAGTTTCTTTGAAAAGTAACCAACTGGCAGTTCAATCCCATCGTCATCGTCCTGTAGCAGTACAGCTCCAACTCCTATGTTATGAGAATCAATGGCAACATTGTAAGGTTTAGAAAATTTTGGTGCAGTTAAAACTGTTGCAATGGTTAATATTGCTTTTAAATGGCAGGAACCTTCCTGAAACTTTGTGTTCTTCTTCAGCGAATCGGTTAATGGTGCCACGACACTGATGAAGTTTGGAACAAACTTCTGATCGAATTCGTTCAGTCATTAGAAACAAAGCACCTCTTTCTTCGAGGTTGGTAATGGAAATTGCTCAATGGCCTTCTTCTTTGAGGTCCATGGGTTCAATCTTCCATGATCAATGTTATGTCCCAAGAATGTCATTGTTGCTTTCGTGCACTCAGTTTTGTTTCAGTTACTAGCAGTTTTGCTTCTCATAGTCGTTCAAAGAACTCTGCCAACTGTACCATTGATCTTTACTGGACTCAGTAAAGATCAGTACATTGTCCAATGGACGGCACAGTTTGTTAACCCATCCACAACTCTTTTCATGAGTGTTTGGAATGTGGCATACCTTTGAACTGATATAGCCCGTTTGGGGTTACAAATGCAGAAATTTCCTTCGCCATTTCTGATAAAGGTACCTGTCAGTAATCACACAGTAAGTCAAACTTGGCAATGTAACTGGCTTCTCCGACTTTTTCGATACAGTCCTCCAAACTCGGAATTGGATATGATTCAATTTTTGTAATGAATTTGACCTTCTGAGAATTCATGCGCACTCCATGCAAAATCATTGAGTCCACTCCAGTTTAGGAACTAAGAACTCCACTCGCTCTGGCTCGATTCTATGATATCCTCATTGAGCATGGACACCATCTCCTTCTGGATCTGCCTGGTTATGAATGAATAAAGCTGATCGGGGCATTCTTTCATCAGACCAAAATTCCCTATGTCTACTTCCCATACAATAGCATTAGTCTTCCCCATCTGATGCCTACATATGTCCCCATACTGCAGTAAGAAAGCTTTCAACTGTATTCATTTTTCATGAACATATAGTTTACTAACCAATCCCACTTCTCAAGGACTTCTTCATTTTTTAACGTATTTTAAGGCGCATCAAAATCCATAAAACGAAGATTTTATTCCTCATTCTCTTCTCTCTTCTAGTTCTCTGGAGGGGACTTACACACTAACTTAAAAGTCACGTGAAAGGTTCTTCAAACGTGGGATTAGCGACAAAGGTGCCAGTTTTATTACTGCCTGTATCTTACCTACTATTTGACATGTTGAATATGTACGGTAAAAGATAACCACATCCTTGTGCCTTCCAGGCTAGTAAAAATGTTTTCGTACGTTAGCCTAAGTCTTCCCGACCCGTTGGTGACTTCCTACTCGTAGTTCATGTGCGACCTGTAACACTTCCTGTCTTTATGCTAGCGGCAACACAATCTGGTGCACTTTGGTCCATTTAATCTCTGCATTAACCTGCCGTGGTCTCTATTTCCATTTTAGGATTCTACATTTCAGATAATAACCATCAGGAGTATTCTCTGCCTCCTTTTCAGAGTTTGCATTCACATATATATCTTTTACTATCTTTTCTTGCTGTTGCAATTCCCTTAGCCTTTCAGGACTAAACACTTCTGTCCGACCCTCTGCCTGCTCAGGTTTTTCCTGAAAAATTACCTCTAACAGGGTATACACTAACTGAAACTCAACGCCTTCAACTTTTTCTTTCGTTTTTGCTTTGTGCTGTGCTGAATGATAGTGGTATCTGATTACTACACAGTCTGGGAAAATAGCAGGGTTTTTTTTTCTTTTAAATCTTCAGTCTCTTGATCTTCCTTGGGATTTTCCACAACAAGATGTGTCACGCCTACCTTGGACCCTGCTAAGTCATTCCCAAGAACAAACTGGATTACTGGAACTGACACTCTGTCAATCCCTCCCACTGTTACTTCCCCAGTCTTTAGTTGACACACCAACATGATCTTACATAGGGGAATGCTACACTTCTGTCTATTCATCTCAGAAATAACCACACTCTCGGGTAATACATCAGATAGAGTGAAAATTCGCTTATCTCTTAGCATTAGATACCGGTTAGATACTGTATCTCACACAGTTATAACTTCTTCTCCTTCTCCCCATGTTCTTTCTGAATGAACTTCACCCACAGAGGCAAATTCTTTATTGAGAGAGGTCAGGCACTAACTCCATACCCAGACACTGCCGAGGCTGTGCACTTTCCTGAAGCTGCTCAGTTCTTCTTGAGGTTTCTTTTACTTCTTTCGCTAATTCTACTGGTTTAGCTTCGTTTACCACGGCATTTCCCACAGTGCCTTTCTTTAACGACCAGCACTGTGACTTTACGTGTCCCAATTTACCACAGTGGAAACACCTGAGGCCTTTCACCTGCTTTCTAACCTCTTGGGCTTCTTTTTTAACCTGTGGTAAACACTCACTAGTGTTCTCCACTCGTGTTTTCATAGTGTGGATCTCACCTTCTCCCATCTTCTAGCCCTCACAGGATGAAATTCCAGCTCGAAGCTTGTCTTATGTACCAACATGCATTCATCTGCTAATTAGATAACAGATAATAGACAATAGACAATAGGTGCAGCAGTAGGCCATTCTGACCTTCGAGCCTGCACCACCATTCAATATCATCATGGCTGATCACCCTTAATCAGTATCCTGTTCCTGCCTTATCTCCATAACCCTTGATTCCATAATCCTTGAGAGCTCTATCCAACTCTTTCTTAAATGAATCCAGAGACTGGGCCTCCACTGCCCTCTGGGGCAGAGCATTCCACACAGCCACCACTCTCTGGGTGAAGAAGTTTCTCCTGAGCTCTGTCCTAAATGGTCTACTCCGTATTTTTAAGGTGTGCCCTCTGGTTTGGCACTCACCCATCAGCGGAAACATGTTTCCTGCCTCCAGAGTGTCCAATCCTTTAATAATCTTATATGTCTCAATCAGATCCCCTCTCAGTCTTCTAAACTCAAGGGTATACAAGCCCAGTCGCTCCAGTCTTTCAGTGTAAGGTAATCCCGCCATTCCAGGAATTGACCTCATGAACCTACGCTGCACTCTCCCAATGGCCTGAATGTCTTTCCTCAAATTTGGAGACCAGAACTGCACACAGTACTCCAGGTATGGTCTCACCAGGGCCTTGTACAGCTGCAGAAGAACCTCTTTGCTTCTATACTCAATCCCTCTTGTTATAAAGGCCAACATGCTATTAGCCTTCTTCACTACCTGCTGTACCTGCATGCTTACCTTCATTTACTGGTGTACAAGAACACCCAGATCTCTCTGTACTGCCCTTTTACCTAAATTGATTCCATTTAGGTAGTAATCTGCCTTCCTGTTCTTGCCACCAAAGTGGATAGCCATACATTTATCCACATTAAACTGCATCTGCCATGCATCTGACCACTCACCTAACTTGTCCAAGTCACCCTGTAATCTCCTAACATCCTCCTCACATTTCACCCTGCCACCCAGCTTAGTATCATCAGCAAATTTGCTAATGTTATTACTAATACCATCTTCTATATCATTAACATATATTGTAAAAAGCTGCGGTCCCAGCACTAATCTCTGCGGTACCCCACTGGTCAGTGCCTGCCATTCTGAAATGGAGCCGTTTATCACTACTCTTTGTTTCCTATGAGCCAAACCAACTTTCAATCCAAGTTAGTACTTTGCTCCCAATACCATGCAGCCTAATTTTTCTCACTTACCTCCTAAGTGGCATTTTATCAAAAGCTTTCTGAAAGTCAGGTACACTACATCTACTGGATCTCCCTCGTCCATCTTCAGAGTTACATCCTCAAAACATTCCAGAAGTTTAGTCAAGCATGATTTCCCCTTCATAAATCCATGCTGACTCTGACCTATCCTGTTACTACTATCCAAATGTGTCGTAATTTCAGCCTTTATAATAAACTCCAGCATCTTTCCCACCACTGAGGTCAGACTAACTGGTCTATAATTTCCTGCTTTCTCTCTCCCACCTTTCTTAAAAAGTGTTACAACATTGGCACCAATGACATAGGTAGGAGGAGCGCTGAGGATGTTAGGCAGGCTTTCAGGGAGCGAGGTTTGTAAGCTCAAAGTTAGAACGAACAGAGTTGTTGTCTCTGGTTTGTTACCCGTGCCACGTGATAGAGAGTCGAGGAATAGGGAGAGAGAACAGTTAAATGCGTGGCTACAGGGATGGTGCAGGAGGGAGGGATTCCGGTATTTGGATAACTGGGGTTCTTTCTGGGGAAGGTGGGACCTCTATAAACAGGATGGTCTGCACCTGAACCTGAGGGGCACCAGTATCTTTGGTGGGAGGTTTGCTATTGCTCTTGGGGGGGGGGGGGGGGGGTTAAAACTAACTCTGCAGGGGCATGGGAACCCAGACTGTAGCTTTAGGCTTGAAGTGTGTATACTTCAATGCAAGAAGTATACGAAATAAGGTAGATAAACTTGCAGCGTGGGTTGGTACCTGGGACTTCGATGTTGTGGCTATTACGGAGACATGGGTAGAACAGGGACAGGATTGGCTGTTGCAGGTTCCAGGGTTTAACTATTTTAGTAGGGTCAGAGGTTGGGGTAAAAGAGGGGGAGGTGTGACATTGCTTGTCAAAGATAGTATTACAGCTGTGGAGAGGACGATGGATGAAGACTCGCCATCTGAGGTAGTTTGGACTGAGGTTAGGAATAGGAAAGGTGAGCTCACCCTGTTAGGAGTTTTTTACAGACCTCCTAATAGTCCTAGAAACGTAGAAGAAAGGATTGCGAGGATGATTCAAGAGAAGAGTGAAAGTAATAGGGTGGTTGGTATGGGGGACTTTAACTTTCCTGATATTGATTGGGAAAGCTATAGCTCAAGTTCGTTAGATGGGTCAGTGTTTGTCCAATGTGTGCATGAGGGTTTCCTGACACAATATGTAGATAGGCCAACAAGAGGTGAGGCCACACTGGACTTGGTTCTGGGTAATGAACCAGGCCAGGTGTTAGAATTAGAGGTAGGTGAGCACTTTGGGGACAGTGACCACAATTCGGTGACTTTTACTCTAGTGATGGAGAGGGATAAGTGTGCACTACAGGGCAAGAGTTATAGCTGGGGGCAGGGAAATTATGATGCGGTGAGGCATGACTTAGGATGTGTGGCTTGGAAAAGTAAGCTTCAAGGCAAGGGCGTAATTGATATGTGGAGCTTGTTCAAGGAGCAACTATTGAGTGTCCTTGATAAGTATGTACCCGTCAGGCAGGGAGGAAAGGATCGTGTGAGGGAGCCGTGGTTTAATAAGGAATTGGAATCCCTTGTTAAATGGAAGAGGGCGGCCTATGTAAAGATGAGGCGTGGAGGTTCAATTGGGGCGATTGAGCGTTATAAGGTAGCCAGGAAGGACCTGAAGAGAGAGCTAAGAGCAGCAAGGATAGGTCCAGTCAAGGATAGTAGTGATAAGTTGCGTGTGGAGGCTGAAGAGATTGGGGAGACACTGAATGAATAATTTTCATCAGTATTCAATCAGGAACAGGACATTGTTGTCAATGTGAATACTGAGTCACAATTAAGTAGAATGGATGGCTTTGAGGTATGTAGAGAAGAGGTGTTGGAAATTCTGGAAAGGGTGAAAATAGATAAGTCCCCTGGGCCTGATGGCATTTATCCTAGGATTCTCTGGGAAGCAAGGGAGGAGATTGCAGAGCCATTGGCCTTGATTTTTATGTCCTCGTTGTCTACAGGAGTAGTGCCAGAAGATTGGAGGCTAGCAAATGTGGTTCCCTTGTTCAAGAAGGGGAGTAGAGATAACCCTAGTAACTATAGGCCGGTGAGTCTCACCTCTGTTGTGGGCAAAATCTTAGAGAGAATTGTAAGGGATAGGATTTATGAACATCTGGATAGGAATAATGTGATCAAGGATAGTCAGCATGGTTTTGTGAAGGGCAGGTCGTGCCTCACAAACCTTATTGAATTCTTTTAGAAGGTGACTAAGGAGGTGGACGAGGGGAAAGCGGTAGATGTGGTGTATATGGATTTTAGTAAGGCGTTTGATAAGGTTCCCCATGGTAGACTACTGCAAAAAATACGGAGGTATGGCATTGAGGGTGAGTTGGAGGTTTGGATTAGGAGTTGGCTGGCTGGAAGAAGACAGAGGGTAGTAGTTGATGGCAAAGGTTCATCTTGGAGTGCCGTCACTAGCGGTGTTCCGCAAGGATCTGTTTTGGGACCATTGCTGTTTGTCATTTTTATAAATGACCTGGAGGAGGGGTTAGAAGGTTGGGTGAGCAAGTTTGCGGATGATACGAAAGTCGGAGGAGTTGTAGACAGTGAGGAAGGATGTGGCAGGTTACAGCGGGATATAGATAAGCTGCAGAACTGGGCAGAAAGGTGGCAAATGGAGTTCAATGTAGCTAAGTGTGAGGTGATTCACTTTGGTAAGAGTAACAAAAAGATGGGGTACTGGGCTAATGGTCGGATAATTGGTAGTGTTGATGAGCAGAGGGATCTTGGTGTCCATGTACACAGATCTCTGAAAGTTGCCACCCAGGTAAATAGTGCGGTGAAGAAGGCATATGGCGTACTGGCTTTTATTGGTAGAGGAATTGAGTTCCGGAGTACTGAGGTCATGTTGCAGTTGTATAAGACTCTGGTGCGGCCGCATCTGGAATATTGTGTGCAGTTTTGGTGGCCATACTGTAGGAAGGATGTGGAGGAACTGGAACGGGTGCAGAGGAGGTTTACCAGGATGTTGCCTGGTATGGTAGAAAGATCGTATGAGGAAAGGCTGAGGCACTTGGGGTTGTTTTCATTGGAGAAAAGAAGGTTTAGGGGTGACTTGATAGAGGTGTACAAGATGATTAGCTGGGCGGCACGGTGGCCCAGTGGCTAGCACTGCTGCCTCACAGTGCCAGAGACCCGGGTTCAATTCCCGACTCAGGCGACTGACTGTGTGGAGTTTGCACATTCTCCCCGTGTCTGCGTGGGTTTCCTCCTGGTGCTCCGGTTTCCTCCCACAGTCACAAAGATGTGCAGGTCAGGTGAATTGGCCATGCTAAATTGCCCGTAGTGTTACGTTAAAGGGGTAAATGTAGGGGTATGGGTGGGTTGCGCTTCGGCGGGTCGGTGTGGACTTGTTGGGCCGAAGGGCCTGTTTCCACACTGTAAGTAATCTAATCTAATGATTAGGGGTTTAGATAGGGTCGACAGTGAGAATCTTTTTCCACGTATGGAGTCAGCTATTACAAGGGGGCATAGCTTTAAATTAAGGGGGGGTAGGTATAGGACAGATGTTAGGGGTAGGTTCTTTACTCAGCGAGTCGTGAGTTCATGGAATGCCCTGCTAGTAGCAGTGGTGGACTCTCCCTCACTATGGGCATTTAAGCGGTCATTGGATAGGCATATGGAGGATAGTCGGCTAGTGTCGGTTAGGTGGGCTTGGATCGGCGCAACATCGAGGGCCGAAGGGCCTGTACTGCGCTGTATTCTTCTATGTTCTATGTTCTATTAGCCACCCTCCAATCCGCAGGAATTGATCCCGAATTCTGTTGCAGTTCTCGCTTCCAGAACGTTCTGTTCCTCCATATGAATTCTTATTAATTCTAGAAGTGAGTTTTTTAATTCCTCCAGCAGAATAACCTCTCTTAGAGCTTCATAGGTCTTATCTTACTTTTCAGCCCGCACCCACCTATCAAAATGACTAGGTTGAATTATTTCGAATTCAACATAAGTCTGACTTGGTTCCTTCTTTATGTTTCTGAACCGCTGTCTATGGAGTTCTGCTACCAATTCATTTGCCCTTAAAAGAGCCAGTTTGACGTCTTCATAATCTCTTGACTCATCATCTCACTGTTCGGGAAAAGCATCACGAGCCCTACCTAACAGTTTACTCAGAACTAGCATTACCCATAACTCCTCAGACTACACCAACTGCCTAGCCAATTTTTTAAATGTAATAAAGAAGGCTTCGGCATATTTCTCATCAAAACGTGGCAGGGTTTGGCCATGTTTGTAAACATCACAACATTCTCTTTAATCTCTATCATGATTAAGTCGCAAGTTATCAAGTTCAAATTCTCTTTATTTTTGCTCAATTAAGAACTTCCACTTTTTTTCTCTCTCCCTTTCATCTCTTGTTCTTTGGTCAACTAAGGACCTCCCCCCCCCTCTCTCTCACTCTCTCTCTCTCTGTTTCCTCTCTCTCGTTTTCTTTCTCTCTCCATTTGTTTATCTTCGAACTCCATTTTACTCAATTGTACTTTACGCTTTTTTAACACTTCCACACTTTGTCTGTTTCTCGACACACATAAGTGTTTGAGCAATTCTCTTACAATTTCAGCTTTACTTTTGTCCTTGGTTAAACGCAATCCTGTCCTCTTTGCTATTTCTAAGAGTATGGTCTTTTCTTTTCTGTTTAAACATTCTTGGCAAATTTGGGAATCATCTTCAATCCCCAGACCCTCTTTAGCAATTTTAAGAGCCATTTCACTCACTTTAAATTTAAGAAATAAGTAATCGAAATTAAACAAATTGTTTTACCTACGTTTTATTTAAAGTTTTAAGATGCAAACCCGCAAGTGTTTAAACTTTTATCCTCCCCCTAATCTGTTCAAATCTGTCCAAATCTCAGTTTGGATCTGTCGATACTTGGTAAAATCATGGATGAAAGCCATCACGACACAGGGTAAATCCCTTTGCTAATTTAAACCTGACACACAGACAAGCTCATCTTGCCCTGTAATATTTTAAATTTTGAGAGGAAATAACTATCCCAGATTTCACTATTTAAAGTAAACAATTAACAGTTTTATTCTTTAACTCCAACAGAGAACATTAAAACCACTATTTACAACTCATTTCTTTTAAGCCTATCTTTTAACTTACAAAATACAATGCTAGTCCGATTTAAAAAAAACATGATTAAGATTTACAAAATGGAAAATCATGTTTCAAATCCAGTCAGCTTTATTAATTTCCTCTGTGGAGTTTCCAAGGTCGTCTTTTCTTATTGGCAGGTAACTTTCAGAAAGCTATTTGGCGAGCAGTCTATACTTGTTGGTGCTTGGTATATCTCCCCTAACTGTTCAAAATGACTGGTTTTATGCAACAAAATATTGGATAAATTCATTTGTCCGATGCCATCAAAACACTAAATTCAAATTCAATTGGATTTTGGTATCTGGGGCGTAATTTTAACTGATTGGCCGAATTTGAATCTGTTTGTGTTCCATGTCAACGTAACTTTAGTTATTTGTTTCAACCAAGTATTACATTTTTACCTTCTTCAGCACTCTCCGTGTCTTCAGTCAGGCCTTGCCAGCTTCCTCTCATGTAAATGCAGTATACGCCTACACATTCATAAGAAAATGACTTACCGGTACCACCCTCCCCGATCATCCCCTAGACCATTAACTGTTGACTAATTTGAACATTGAAATACATTTTCAGAGTTTTCTTACAAAGCAGCCTCTTTATCCAACTAATAATAATTGTTGAAAAGAGTTCAAAACTCAGAGATAATGAAAACATTGGAACAGAGCAAGTGCATGTGCCTAATCTCGGAGCCAGTTCATGAATACATCAGACGTCTTGAAATGCACCACGTCTACAGATGTGTTAAAAGCAACTCTCCATTTCTAAATGTGTAGTCAATTGATCTGGCCTGGCAGCGGAAACTTTCTAGTGAAGAAAGTTAGCTTATGAATAAGCTCCAGCCCTCATCATTATCCCTTGATTGCGAGCATCTTCTGACTCAAACTCTCAGAAATTTGCAGAATTTTATGCTATATTTGCAACAGAGAGAGAGAGGGGGCGACAGAGAGAACGTGACTCAACAGAGAGAGGGAGATGCAAAAGAGAGTGAGCGTCGACAGAGAGGGAGAGTCGACAGACAGGGTGAGGGGGCAACAGAGAGTGTGAGGAGAGGACAGAGAGGGTGAGGGAGCGGCAGGGAGGCAGGGTCGACATAGAGGGTAAGGAGGCGACAGAATTAGAGGACTAGCAAGAGAGAGGGTGAGTGAGAACGAAAGAGATGGTGAGTGAGAGAGAGAAAGGTTAAGACAAAAGGAACGGGGGTTGACTGATTGAGTGTGACTGCAGCTCTTCCTGCGTGCGTTCAGCGGCCTTTTTCAGATTATACTTTACGTAAACTTCTCAACTAACCTGTGTCCATTCTAACACTGCAAAATATTGGATCTTCTTCCCCGTTTAATCCTTTAGGAATGCTGGTGACGTGTATCCCAGATTCTGATGTTCTGTATAGATATAACATCAATAGGAGGTGTAGAAAGTAATACTATAGTGATGAGAACATCGTTTTGTTAAACATGACAGCATTACGTCCTTTCCCTTATCAATAAATCTTTTTAGAGTATATGAACTTTCCCAAACAACTGCGATACCGACAGCTTGCCCGTCAAATCCAGTCAGCCACACCGATCTCCAGAACCTAGATGGACTTCCATCAGCCCAAATTCAATTCTGACAGTATTCATTGACACATTCCTGACTGAAAATATTCTGCAGGGAAATCCAGCTGACACGATTGAGTGTTAACTTGCTCTGACATCGCTGAGAACATCACTCAGCCGTAAGGACTGACGATGAGAGAGGAACTAAAAATAAAAATTGTGCAGAACACGAGACATCGACCAGTCAAATGTGCAAAGTCCACTTCACTGAAATCTGGGAACTGGCATTAAGACCACTGTGCCACAAACCAGTTAAGGAACATCTTGATAGAGCCATACTCACTGTGAATCGTATATTACAACAAATATCAGAGACAGAACATCACCATCCTTGCTTCTGCCCTGTCCCCCACTGAAGGTGGTAGCAAATGGCTGTGAGAATATGCCGCTGGGAATGCACCAAATCCCATGACATCAGCACCATCTCAGTGCTCTCTCTCAGCTGATGAATACCTCGACATTGGATACCACTTGGAAAAAGCACTGACGGTGGCATGAGCACAAAGGTGCTCAGAATTGAGAAAAGTAATGTGTCCCCCAAAAGTGGGCTCCATTACTGACTAAGGTAGTCAATTCCAGAAGGGCATGTGTGCCTACCTGTGCAGAAAAAGGTGGTGAGTGAACCAACAAAATCTATTGACATCATCTTCATCTGTCGTAGATGCGACTGTCCTTGACAGTATCGACAGAAGTGACTATCATACAGTCTTTGTGGAGATAAAGTCTTGTCTTCACTTTGAAGACACGCTGCATCGTGCTGTGTGGCACTACCACCATGCAAATTAGATTGCATGGAGAACGCACCCATCAATTAAAATCTGGGCAATTAAGATGATTTGTGGGCCCCTGACAGAAGAATTGCATTCAACTATAATCTGCCATGTCATGCCCTGGCAGATCTCTTGCCACTCAGCTGTGGGACCAACATTCATACAATGAAGTATCAAGGATAGCATACCAAGAGCGTCTAAAGTATAGTTAGAAATGAGATGCAAATCTGGTGAAGGTGAATCAATCACTTCCTTATCAAATATGAGAGCAAACAAGAAGCCACATATTGCATTGGTTAGACTCTGCCTCAGACTGGATTAGCCTCTCAGTTCAAATCATATTGCACTAAAACACGCACCAGATTCCATTGTGATCTGATTTATTGTGATAAAAACTGCTCTGAATTCATACTCCATGATGCCATCTCAGACTGGGTAACTGGGTTTAGTTGTCAGACTCTCCCGAAGATAAATTCATTGAAATTCGCCGAAATTCAACGTTTCTTGCCTTACCTTGATATTCTTGTGTTTAAAGCCAGCATCATTCAAAGTGGAACTTGCTGCCTACTTTTTGCCCCATTCTATCGACAGAAGTTTTTTGAGCTATCACTGGTTGCTGCTTTTCCAATCCGTTGATGGTTTCGCTGCTGACAGTTCCCAGTGTATATACAGTTGTGGAACCATCACGTTTCAATTCACCGGGAGATCAGATTATGACAGGACAGGATATGTGACAACAATTGACGGTGCTAAGTGGAATTTCAATCTCTTCGAAAATCTGACACAACAACCTATTTTTCCAATAAATTGCCAGAGATTTAGCAGAAAATATATGACTATCTGAAGATGACATGCAGTGAAAACATTTTCAACCAATGGGTAGTGCTGGTCTGGAAATCGTTGCTCAGTTTGGTGGAGGAGAGCCTCAATTTGTCTAAAAGATCGTCATCAGCCCTTAATGTGCCAATGATCGTAACAATGATTGTCACATGCCAGTGGTGCATTGGAATTTGAAATGACTGCGAGTGTCATATCCCAGAGCAGACGCAATCCAGTTAAATGTCGCATTCTGTAGTGTAACTATTCTATGATAACATGGTTTTCTCGACCCATCTCGACACAGGGTAAAAACAATGACTGCAGATGCTGGAAACCAGATTCTGGATTAGTGGTGCTGGAAGAGCACAGCAATTCAGGCAGCATCCGAGGGCAGGCAAATTCCGAGGACAGGCAAAATCGACGTTTCAGGCAAAAGCCCTTCCTGATGAAGGGCTTTTGCCCGAAAGGTCGATTTTGCCTGTCCTCGGATTTTGCCATCTCGACACATACTGTCTGAAATCACGGATCAAGGGTGGTGCTTCATCCTCCCCCAGGTCATGCACTGTCTGATCTCACTGGGGGGAGGGGGTCACACACTGTCTGATCTCACTGGGTGGGGAGAGGTCACACAATGTCTGATTTCACCGGGGCTTCCAACACTCTGATCAGATAGGGTAGTCACACAATGCCTGATCTCACTGGGGTGGTCATGCACTCTCTGATCTCACTGGAGGGTCACACATTGTATGTTCACAGTGGGGCTGTCACAGACTGTGTGATCACACTGACGATGGTCACACACTAGTCTCACTGAGGGAGGTCACACAGTCTGACCACACTGGGGAGGGTCACACACTGTCTGATCTCAATGGGTCATCACACACTGACTGATCACACGTGGGGGGGGGGGGGGCACACATGGTCTGATCTCACTAAGGTGATTACAGACTGACTAATCACACTGGGGAGGTCACGCGCTGGGTGATCACACTGGGTCATCACACTTTGTCTGATCACACGAAAGGTGGGTCACGCACTGGCTGATCACACTGAAGGTCATACGTTGTCTGATCACACTTTGGGTGTGTCACAAACTACGTGAACTCACTTGGGGGCCTACACAGTGACCGTTCATATTGGGGGTCACAAACTCTCTGATCACACTGGGGATGGGTCACACACTGCCTGATTTCACTGAGGGTCACCAACTGATCTCACTGGTGCATCACACTCTGTCTGATCACACTGGAGGGGGGAGTTACACACTGTCTAATCACTCTGGGGGTTCACACATCATCTGATCACACTGGGGATATCACACATTGTGTGATCTCACTGGGATTCACACACTGTTCGCACTGGTGGTGTGACAAATTGTCTGATCTCACTGGGTGCACACATTGTCTGATCTCACTGGGGAAGTCACATCCTGGCTGATCACACTGGGTTGTAACACACTGACTGATCACACTGGTGGGTGTCAGACACAGTCTGATCAAACTTGGCGAGGTCACACACTGTTAACACATGTGTGATAAGACACTGTGTGTGTCACACACTGATCTCACTATGTGATCTCAATGCGGGAGTTACACACTGTCTGTTCACACTGGGGCTTTCACACTCTATGATCACACTGGGGAGTCACACACCGTTTGATCTCATTGAAGCATCACACAATGTCTGATTTCACTGGGGAGTCATAAACTGTGATCACACTGGAGCGCGGTCACACACTGTCTGATCACACTGGTGGGGGTCACACACTGTCTGATAGGTTAGAAATTGTCGAATGTTCATACTTTTTCTTCAAAGTTGCACTCGGACCTCCTTTAGCAGTGCGTGTGTTAAGTATAGGACATTCATACAATATATCACCGCAGTGTTAATCCAATAAACCATTCACACTGACGCTCTAATTATGGAGATTAAATACGTTTCTCACCATCACCAACGAACCAAACATGAAAATGCTCCTTTTCTGGTAACTGCATATGCTCGGTATTATATTACACATATGCACACTTAGTCTCAGGCCGCCAGTTGTTCTTCCTGCGTGCCCAAGCAGGAGTTAGCAGACATGCGCACTTCACAGATTTTTGACTATGTCGACCCCAATCCAACTGCAGCGCCTCCAAATCTTCACAGATCCCAGTATTCTCCAGCGAGCAGCGCGGCTCGTGCGATGTCAGTTGAACTGTCGAGCCAACACAATGTTTAGGGCCGAGTTTCAGTGTGGGGCCTTTCCCGAATCGTTACGCCAACCGCCAATTAGACGGTTAAGCAAAAAAGATAGCGGGACTGCTTTTAGCGTCACGTGTATCCGAGCAGTTAAACCCGGGCATGTTATCGTTGCTGACTGAGTCACCCCTCCTTCCTGGAGAGAGTCCAGGGAAGGGTTTGAGTTTAAACTTGGATTGCAACCAATGTTGGAGTAGGTTGCTGGGAGACTAAGGGAGAGGAGTTATGGAGTCCAGAGTACAGGCAGGGTAACTCAATTTGAAATTAGAAATTGGACTCATAGAAATGCACTGCACAGAAAAAGGTCCTTCAACCCATTGTGTCAAAAACAACGACTTGCCTATACTCGTGCCATTTTTCATCTCTAAGCTCATGGCTTAGTGTCCCTTGGCATCACGAGTGCTAATCTAATATTTAATAAATGTTGTAAAGATTTCTGACTCTACCACCCTTACGGGCAGCCAGTTCCAGATTTCCACCACCCTTTTGATGAAAAATATTTTCTCCCATCTCTAAACCTTCTGCTCATCACCTTCAATAGATGCCTCTCGGTTATTCATTCAATTTTAAGGGTAAAATGTTTAATTTCTGTTTATCCTATCTATAACCATTTTGTACATCTCAGGCAGGCGCCCCTGAGCATCTCTGATCTAACTAAAACAATTCAAGCCTCTTTAGTCTCACTTCAATGGTAAAACACTCGAGCCCTGGTCAATCTCCTTTGTCCCCTTCCTTATGAATGTTTTAATGATGGCTGCGGTATCAGGTTAGGCAGCATTTGGGCCCCTAAACTTTTTTACTTTCAATCGCCAGGCCGATCACAACGTTCTTTCTTCTTTTCTCTTTTGCTTTCATCTTTGTCTTATCTTCCGTTTGTTGATGACGCTGGAGGGAAATGGCATCAGTGGCGTCTGCAGTGGCAGCATTGTGGGTCTGGGTCTGGTCTGGGAATCCTGGCATTGGCCCAAGTTCGCAAATGAATTACTTTGATTGATTACACTGAATTGGTGTTAATGATTCAGTGGAACGGAGATACGAAGCCAGGAAGCTTGTAGCGTTCACTGGCAAATTGAATTAAGCCAGACAGATATGCAAGCCATTCAATTTTATAGAATATTGAATGGGTTGCTAATGAGACACTGCCACAAGATTTTGACTTCAAGAATAGACGTGAGTTTCAGTAGAAGTGTTCTTTAGATGGCTAGGCTCTTCGGGTTGGCTTAATTAAAAAGAATAAGTCAAAATATCCAATATTGTCCTATGTAACACCCCAAAATAGAAACTCAATTTAAATATGCTAATTACATTGTTACATCAAACTACTGCTAAGACTGTGTCATCAGAAATGACCCCGATAACGAGCTGAAACAAGCCACGCAAATCATAGGGATCCTGCACAAATGCCTGAGAACATTGGGACTAAGAAGCAGGAACATTAGGAGTAGGAAGACCTTCCCCAACTCCAGTTCGATGAGCTGTAATCAGGTTAGTGTACATTTGTTAATATCGCCTTCTCCCAAAGCTGATTTTAAACAGCATAGACATTTCAGAAGTTTAAGCTAATTCAGGATATTAGAGGGAAAGGCCAGTTTTGTAATGTTGTACATGTATCTATCTTGAGTTTCAGAGATAATAAATCACATATTGGAGTCAAACACATCTCATTAGTGTAAAATAGAGCCCACTAAGTAAACAAATAGATCAGATCATACGTAAATGAAGCTACAGGTGATATTGTCAATGGCTATTGAAAAATGACCAACATTTTGATTAATTATTTTACCTCAGCATTTTCAGAAGCACAAAAGGCAAGAATATTTTCGCTGATGTTCTTTTGGGAAGGGAACCGCCATCCTCACGTTGTTTAACTGATATGTGACCCCAGAATCACAGCAATATGGCTGTTAGCTGCTATCTGGGATGAGCAATAAGTGCCGGCCTCACCAGCTACCTCTTGTCCCATGTAAGGCACCAGAGGTTATTGCTGCAGGTGTAAAAAAAAAGCCCTTGTTAGACCAAACTTGGGGTACTGTGAGCAGATCTAGGCACTGCACCTTAAGACGGCTATATTGGTCTTGGAGGAAGTACAATGTAGATTTGTAAGAATAATACCTGGACTTGAGGGGTTCAGGTAAGAGTAGAGATTACACAAATAAGGCCTTGTTTCTCTAGAAACAAAAAGACAGGGTAGATAAAGATAAGATATTTCCACTAGTTGGGGATTCTAGAACAAAGAGCCATACTCTGAGAATTAGAACTAGAGTATTCAATGGAGATGTTAGGAAGCATGTCCACACATAAAGTGTGGTGAATGTTTGGAAGTTCCTTCCACAAACAGCAATGGATGCTGGACCAGTTGCTAACTTTAAATCTGAGACAGATTTTGTTTTGTTAAGTGAAGGTATTAAGAGACAAGGCTCAACGACAGGAATATGGGGTTAGGCTACAAAACAGTCATTGAATGGCCAAACAGGCTTCAGGGGCTGAAAAGCCTATTGCTATGTTCTTCTGACTATTATTCGCCTTCCAGAGCCTTTCAAAGGCATTGACACCCTTTAAACTGCATCTGTGACAGACTTTTACCCTCCCTCTATCTCTATTTTACTTTCTCCCTATTGCTCTCACAGTAGACCTCTCACGATTACTCCTTATTTAATCCTCTCCCTCTGTTTTTTCACGTCCTCCTATTCGCCGGATAAACCCTTTCCCTGTGCAATTGTATTCAATCTTCTTTCTATTATTCTGTATTCACATCTCTCCCTATTACTTTGTATTAAATCCCATCCTCCTCTCCTGTATTTGGCACTCTCCTTGTTCCCTTGTATTTAATCCTCTTCCTGTTACTTTCTATTTAACCATTTCCTTATTATTGTCTATTTAATGCTCTCCCTATTATTCTCGATTGAATTCTCCCCCCAGCACAATCATTGCCTCCTCTCTATCTGTATGTAACCCTCCCTCTTCCCCGGTGCTCTTCAATTATTGTTCCCCGAATATATAATGAAGGATCAGGTATCCATGCCAATTTATTACACATAACTACTAACCTGTGACCGATGCTGCTGTGTGCAGCTGCCCGTCCGACAGGCACTGGGATTGCATATCCATCCCAAAGCAAAGGAGGGGCTCAGCATTCACATCACATGGTCAGACAGTGTTGCTGATGAGTAGAAGACAGTCACAAATTCAATATACACAAATATTTACATAGAAACAAGAACAAATCTAATATGCAACAATATTTATTCACAAACATGAATAGTTCTATTATGGTACAGTATACATAAACTAAAACAGTTCCATTATATTACAGTATTTAGAAACCATAAGAACTTCCAAAGCACAATATTTCATATATTAGTATGTACAGCTCCAAAGCAGAACAATATTTATATGTAATCTTTAACAGTTCCAAGGCACAACAATATTTATGAAACAGCATGAACAGCTCCAAAACAAACAGGGTTTAAATATAAACAGAAATAGTTCCAATACACAACAATATTTATATTTAGAAACAAAAAGTTCCCATACAAAGCAATGTTTATTAATAAACATAGATAGTTCCAATGTACAATAATATTTATATGTAAACCCGATCAGCTCCAATGCAAAACAATATTTATATACAAACAACTCTATACATGAATGCATATTATATATTGAAAGTACTGTATAAAACATGCAATATTTTGTATGTGAATGACTGAGTAAGGAAGCGAACGTACTGTCGTTCGGTTTGCAGATGGCACAAAAACAAGTGTGAAGGTAAGTTTGGAGAGGGATACGGACAGTTTACAGAGATATTTATAATATATAAGTATACTTACCAAAAACTGTTTTACTCTTTTTCAAAAAAAGTTATAAAGGTACAAAAGTACAGAAAAGTAGAAATTATACCACAATATTATGTTACAGCAATGTTAACAAAAAATCCACCTACGAGTTTTTGGGATAAATCATCTCATATTTATGTAACTTAAACCAAGTTAAAATAAACTCAAATTAAATGAAATAACATTAAATTAAATAACAATCCAATAAAATTAAACTACATTGTGCTACACTACATTACATTTCTCCACTCGCCACACCTCTAACAAAGCTCCCTGTCCACGGGAGCAACAGTTATTATACCCTTATTTAATAGGCCTCCTCTCCCAGGGGCCGCTGGATTACTATATACCCCCTTCATGGCTATATAAAGGCCCTAATGTGTACCGCCGATAGATCCATGTCTATTTTATTTGGAAATGGCCATCATGTCTTATAAAATTGCTCTGTTTCATGCTGCATCATACTTGTCAGATAATCTTGGGGGACCTGCTCCATCATAAGTCTGCGCCACCCTGCAAGACATGGAGGCTTTTGCGAAACCCTCTGCTGACGTACGCGTCCTGTGAAGGATTTTCAGATGCATAGCTTTTGCTTTATTACATATTGAAATTTTCTTTACATCCCACCAAATGTTTCCAATGAGATTTCGTCCCCGAACCACTGATTACAGATCCCAAGGAATCTCTCCACATCCCCCAAGACACTCCCTTTCTGCAGATGGCATATGGTACTAATCGAGATAGCGCCCCGACATCATGGCACTCTACTCTATATATCCGATCTATGAGTCTGAGCCAAGAGCGTGGTCTTCTGTGTATAATCCTAACCTGGAAGTATCAGACCAGGTCCTGTTAGGAATCTTGTATTTCTGACTTAATTGGTTGAAATACATCAAGACCTCTCCCTCAAATAAATTTCCCAAACAAGATATTCCGATAATCTCCCAATCTCTATAGCAGGAGTTCATTGATGCCAGCCTAAATCCTGGGGCTCCCACTAATGGCGTAAACGGCAAAGTTGCCCTCACCCTGCCTCATTATCGTCCATGCTTTCACCGTGTTTAAGATAATTGGGCTCTGACAGTGCACAGAAACAGATTTCCTCTTGTTCATAAACAGTAAGTTGATGGGGACATTTCACCTGCGAAGCCCCAACATCAAGCCATATCGATCGTGAGTCCTTATGCACCCAGTCAACATACATATGACATCAGGGTGTCTATTTGGTATCTCTTCTGATCTGGAAGGTGCACCCCTCTCCCACCCCCACTCTCCCACCCCACCATGTCCTGCGGAAGCTGCAGCTTGGTAAATTTAATAAGAAGGGCGCCTATAGCACCAAATAAAGGATCTAAGCCAATTGGGAAACTTCCAGAACACCTGTCTGGGTAACATCAACGGTAGCATCCTCATAGGATGCAATAAGCGAGGAAGAACACTCACTTTAACAAGAGCTATACAGCCTAGCCACGATATAGGTAGCCCATCCCACCGTAGCAATTCCTGCTTTATCTTATCAAACAATTACGCAAAGTTAGCTCTGTACAGCTGACGGAAGATAGGTGTAATGAAAACAGAAAAAAACCTTTCTGTTACCAACTAAATGGAAACTGCATTCCGTCCTCCAGTTTGGGCACTTATATCAATGCCCCCATGGCATGGCCTCCGACTTTGAAAAAAATTATTCTGTATCCAAATAAACTGCTGAACAGTTTATTTTTTTGTATTATTCGGGGTACAGACTTTGCCAGGTTAGACAAAGAAATAGAAGGACATCATCCGCATAAAGAGTAATTTTGTATACCTCAATTCGCAACGTTGATGCCACTATTTCAGGTTCCTTTGAGATGGCCTCCGCCAACGGCTCAAATACCAAGGTAAATAACAGTGGTGACAGAGGTCATCCCTGTGACTGCTTCACCCCACAGTAAAATTGCTCGATTTGATACCATCGAATGAAGCCCCCACCCATCCATCCTCAGACAAAAGCAATCTAGAACATCAAAGTTATACAACTATTCCACCCGATCGAAAGCCTTTTCTGCATCCAGGGAGGCCACCAAGCCCGGAATCAATCTCTGCTGACATACTTGTGTTATGTTCAATACAGTCCTGATATTATTGGCAGAGCGGCGGTCCTTGACTTGCTCATCTAATCCTCTTTTATATAACAAGCAACACCTTTCCCAACCTCAGAGCCAGTGCCTTTGATAAACTTTTGAAGTCTACATTCAACAACGAGATAGGTTTATACGATACACAAACATCGGGATCTTTTCTTTCTTTCTTTAATGGAGATATTGGCCTCCTTAAGAAAGGGTAGAAGGCAGTCCTGGCTATACGAATGACGATACATCTCCAGAATTGTTTCACTAAAGTGTAGAAACTCCTTGTACAACTCACTCAGAAGCCTTCTGGACTGGGTGCCTTCCTATCTTGGAGCGGCGTAACCGCTTCTTGCACCTCCTGTACGATCAGAGGTGCATTTAAAAGGGAGTCCTGATCGGTGTTTATACCAACGTGGTCCAGGTTTTCAAAAAGGGATTCTATTCTCGCTACTCCATCCCCACAACCCTCCGACCAATATAACTCTGCTTAGAAATCTGGCATTAACCTTTTTCAGCTCGCGAGTGATGTTGCCAGTTCTTTCCCTCAAAGATTCAATTACTGCAAAGCACCTTTATTCTAGCCATGTATCTACCTGGCTTTTCCCCATATTCGAACAGCCTTTGCTTTGCAAAGGTCTCCCCTCTCTTCGCCGCGTGTGCACCATGTCCAGAACAACCCAGAGAGCCATGACCCGTTACAACTTAACCACAGATGGGCTGTAATAATATGCCAACTCAGTTCGTTTCAGCCGGGCCTCAAGCATCGCTGCTGCTATCTTCACTCCGTCTTTCTCATTGTTGAGCATGAATTAATCAGAAGTCCTTAAATATGTCTTGGTGGTCTCCCAAAGCATGGGTAAATTACTGACCGTACCTCAAATGACGTCACAAAGTCCTGAATTCCCTTGTAATGTAATGTACAAAGTTGCTATCTCTTATCAGAAGTGGATCTATGCTGTAGTGCCATGTATCTATTTCAGTACCGTTGATCTTAAAATGGGAAGTGAATTCTAGACACACCATGAATGACCGGGTTAGCCCTCGTGTCACCTATAATGCTTCCATCAATGTTCTCACTGTGTCTATCCTGGTAAATGTGTCCTGCATTTGGGGTAACAAGTTTCTATCCAAGCCCCTGAATAGTTTGGACACCTCAATCATATCACATCTCATTCTTCTCTGTTCGAGAGAAAATGACCCTATCCATCTTTCCTCACTGCTGCAGTAATTACCACACACTGCCAACATTATTCTAAATCCCTTTTATTCTCTCCTCAGAATAATTCTGTCCTCACTATGAGGTGATGGCCAGTACTGTGCACAAAATGACAGCTGTGAGTCACCAAGTATCTCATGTCGTTCCCGTGTTACAGGTCTGTCCCGTACAGAGAAAATTTGTCCTGAATTGGGTGTGGTGCAAGGTGAGAGAGTAACAACTTTGGGAGAGGTATTATTGAATTACATCTCAGTGTGGATATCTGATTAGGCTCTGAGCCATGCAATGTATCTGGAAGGGTATAGTTGGAGTGTAGTATGACTGAAGTGTGGTTTAGTTTAACAGTTCTTCAGGTGTGAGACTATGTGTTGAATAGCCTCAAGCCTGTTCAGATACTAGATGATTAATTCTAGAATAAGCCAGATCACAGACAGAAATCCAGCTTGATGGATCAAAACTGTTTTTTAAAAAATTCACAAACTGATCTCGCCCTGACCGGTAAACCCACAAAGCTGCAAATAGAACATAGAACATAGAAAAATACAGCGTCGTACAGGCCCTTCGGCCCTCGATGCTGCGCCGATCCAAGCTCACCTAACCTACACTAGCCCACTATCCTCCATATGCCTATCCAATGCCCGTTTAAATGCCCATAACGAGGGAGAGCCCACCACTGCTACTGGCAGGGCATTCTATGAACTCACGACTCGCTGAGTAAAGAACCTACCCCTAACATCTGTCCTATACCTACCCCCCCTTAATTTAAAGCTTTGCCCCCTTGTAATAGCTGACTCCATACGTGGAAAAAGATTCTCACTGTCGACCCTATCTAAACCCCTAATCATCTTGTACACCTCTATCAAGTCACCCCTAAACCTTCTTTTCTCCAATGAAAACAACCCCAAGTGCCTCAGCCTTTCCTCATACGATCTTCCTACCATACCAGGCAACATACTGGTAAACCTCCTCTGCACCCATTCCAGTGCCTCCACATCCTTCTTATAGTATGGCGACCAAAACTGCACACAATATTCCAGATGCAGCCGCACCAGAGTCTTATACAACTGCATAATGACCTCAGGACTCCGGAACTCAATTCCTCTACCAATAAAAGCCAGTACGCCATATGCCTTCTTCACCGCACTATTTACCAGGGTGGCAACTTTCAGAGATCTGTGTACATGGACACCAAGATCCCTCTGCTCATCAACACGACCAATTATCTGACAATTAGCCCAGTGCCCCATCTTTTTGTTACTCTTACCAAAGTGAATCACCTCACACTTAGCTACATTGAACTCCATTTGCCACCTTTCTGCCCAGTTCTGCAGCTTATCTATATCCCGCTGTAACCTGCCACATCCTTCCTCACTGTCTACAACTCCACCGACTTTCGTATCATCCACAAACTTGCTCACCCAACCTTCTTGCCCCTCCTCCAGGTCATTTATAAAAATGACAAACAGCAATGGTCCCAAAACAGATCCTTGCGGAACACAGCTAGTAACTGCACTCCAAGATGAACCTTTACCATCACTACAACCCTCTGTCTTCTCCCAGCCAGCCAATTCGTAATCCAAACCTCCAAGTCACCCTCAATGCCATACCTCCGTATTTTTTGCAGTAGCCTACCATGGGGAACCTTATCAAAATATTGCATTCAAAACAAAACAGAAGTTTATTACAAATGAAATGATGTTAAAATTAAATACGTCAAACTACAAACATATAACACAGATTCAAAGGCAATGAGTACGCAGTAAATGCGTAATCTCTTCAATCTGAATACAATGCACAACCGAAATGAAAGAAAACGACTGTTACATATAACACCACACCCAGTGCCATTCCAAAGAAAACATCCCTTGCATAATATTCATGCCAGATTTTCTGCATCTAACATTCAGATAACGATTTGTGACTGCCGCTTTTAAACTGGAACTATCTTATTCCAAGAGCTACTGCACAGCTTTGAGTCAACGTATTCAGCTTTAAGTACAAAATGAAAAAAACACAAAACCAGATTATAGTCCAACAGGTATATTTGGAAGCACTAGTTATCAATGCGCTGCTCCTTCATCAGTGCTCTGAAAGTTAGTGCTTCCAAATAAACCCGTTGTACTATAACATGGTGTTGTGCGATTTTATTGCTTTGAACACCCCAGTCCAACACCGGCATCTCCAAATCAGCTTTAAGTACTTTGTTCAGAGCTTTCTTTTATCCAAATACTTCCATCTTGGATCAGCACGAAACTTTCACGCCAAGGTAATATACTTGACTAACTCTGTCTTTCCCTTCTAATCAGCACAGATCTATACATCTTCTCAGTACCAGGTCTTACAAGGACGAAAATAAAAATCCAACAAATCTTTGAGGCTCTGTTAATACTATAGTGGACTGCAAACTATATAAACTAACAATTCATTCTTGCATAAACTATTCAGCCTGTAACCAGACTTCAAAAGCAGTTTTTAAAACAAGATGCTGTGGATACAAAAATACCTACGAGTGGACTATTAGCTTCGGAAGTAGATTAGATTACTTACAGTGTGGAAACAGGCCCTTTGGCCTAACAAGTCCACACCGACCCTCCGAAGAGCAACCCACCCAGACCCATTCTCTTACATTTACCCCTTGACCTAACGCTACGCGCAATTTAACATGGCCAATTCACCTAACCTGCACATTTTTGAACTGTGGGAGATAACCCGAGTACCTGGAGGAAACCCACGCAGAGACACGGGAAGCATGCACAAACTCCACAGAGACAATCGCTTGATGCCGGAATTGAACCCGGGTCTCTAGCGCTGTGAGGCAGCAGCGCTAACGCTCACAAATAAGTACAATGAACCTTGCCACTTATACACTCAAAAACCAGAACCAAACTAGGCCAACAAGATATTGCACTCTCGACATAAAAATATCATCGTTTATATTTTTACAAAGTGACTAGTGTATATACTCCTGTTCAGGCCGAATTTTTAAGACTATTTTTTAAAGTTCAATTTACAGAATCGACCAATACAGGGACACAAGTTTTGAAGGGCTGAAATTCATGCTGTGGTTACAAATACCGTATTAGAGTCATGGAGATGTACAGCACGGAAACAAACCCTTTAGTCCAACTCATTCATGCCAACCAGATATCCTAACCCAATCTAATTCCACCTGCGAACACTCGGCCCATATCTCTGCAAACCCTTCCAATTCATATCTACCCATTCGGATGACTTTTAAATGTTTCATTCGTACTAGCCTCCACCACTTCCTCTGACAGCAAATTCCATTGACGTAACACCCTCTGCGTAGTTTCTTTTAATTCTTTCCGCTCACAACCTAAACCTATGTCCTCTAATTCTGGAATCCCCCACCCCAGGGAAGACACTTTTTCTATTTATCCTGTCCATGCCACTCAGCATTTTAAAAACCTGTATAAGGTCACCCCTCAGCTTCTGACGCTTCAGGAAAAACAACCCCAGCCTATTCAACCTCTCCCTATAGCTCAAATCCTTCAACTCTGGCAATATCCTTGTAAATCTTTTCTGAACACTTTCTTGTCTCACAATATTCTTCCCATAGGAAGGAGACCAGAATTGCACGCAATATTCCAAACGTGGCCGAACCAATGTCCTGTTCAGCTGTAACATGACCTCCCAACTCATGTATTCAATACTCTGACCAACAAAGGAAAGCATACCAAACACCTTCCTGACTATCCTATCTACCTGCGATTCTAACTTCAAGGAGCCATGAAGCTGCATTTAAAGTTCTTTTTGTTCAGCAATAATCCTTTGGGCCTTACCAATAAGTGCATAAGTCCTGTTAAGATTTGCTGTCCCAAAATTTAATCTGCATCTGCCACGCCTCAGCCCACTGGACCATCTGATCAAGATCCCATTGTAATCTGAGGTAGCCTTCTTGACGGTCCACAACACCTTCAATGTTGGTGCCATCTGAAAACTTGTTAACTATATCTCTTATGCTTACATCCAAAACATTTATATAAACGATGAAAAATAGTGGACCCAGCACCGATCCTTGTGGCTTCCAGTCTGAAAAACAAACCTTCACCACCAACCTTTGTCTTTTACCTTTGAGCCAGTTCTGTAACCAAATGGCTAGTTCTCCATGTATTCAATATGATCTAACCTTACTAAACACTCTGCCATGGGGAACCTCATGGAATGCCTTACTGAAGTTCATATATATCACGTCCACAGCTCTGCTCTCATTAATTCTATTAGCAAAAGTTGATTTCATCGCACAAATAATTCCGTGCAAAGAAGAAAAATGCAACGAATTACGGTAAAGGTAATTACTGGAGAGAATCGAGAGACCAGCACGAAAATTTAAACTGTCGAAGATTGATTTAAATCCTGCAAAATCACACTGTTCAACAGCATCATGGCCTGGTATAATTGCACACTTAAAATGAAGTATTTATTAAATACTGAATGTGTCAGCGTTTTGAACTTTCACGCCAAATTATACTATTTTCCTCCCATTTACCCACATACGTTATCAACAAATCAACAATATGAACACATCTGCCAAACAATTAAAAATATACCGGCATTTAGCTAATATATCTCATTTTTATTCAGATTTAATGGCACAATTAAAATGATTAACGTTTTACGATATTAACTTTTGGCGGTATCGTGACAAAAGTGAAATTAGTGCTGATAGAAGTCGTACCGGTTTGAATGAATGAACAAATCAAGTGCAGCAAGTAGAATTCTGAATGAATGAATGAATACAGTTGCAATATAGTAAACAAATATTGATGAGAAGAGTTACAGGTATGAATTAATGCGATTTTGTTTAAGTGGGTTAATGGGAATATGCATTTTCCTTTGGATGAGTTTTATAATGCAATATAGTAGGGTTTACTTATGTATGAAATATATAGAAAATACAACATTTTTTGGCCAAAACTAAGAGATCGCCTTATAGATGAGATCGACCTATTCACGACATATACACGAGTATATTCCTTAATTCCACCAAATCTCTCCATAATCTCCAATTGAAATGGAGATTTCTGGAAGGTTCCCAGAAAGCAGCAAAGAAGGCTCCCTCAGATTACGCAATGGAAAGTTTAACTTCCCAAGCAATTGTTTTGGAATCTGCAATGATAGGTATTCTGCAAGCTTTCGGTACTCTGAGACTAAACTACTGATCAGCTGCCGCTTGTGGCCTTTACATGCACATGGTCGTTGTCAAATTCAAAGAGAAACCACAGATAACCCTCAGATAGATTAACACAAATTCAATTATGCAAGGCACCTGCTAGGAAGTTTAACAATCAGAAGCGACATGTAAACATTTTCTCCAACTGATGCTATGAAGAATTAATTTTCTGCGTGAATCTCTATTTGCAAGCAATCTCTCCACACTAAATGCCGATGTGATATCATACCAAACTTTTCAATTACACAAATTGGCATCAGCTGGGGGTGGGTGGGGGTTGGGGCTGTCACATTATAACTTGGTTCAATTCATTGATTTAAGAATTTGAACAAACAGATGACAAGGGTGAGTTAACGCCCATGTGTCAATGTTTCTTTTTTAAGAACTGGGGTTAATTGAATGATACAAATGACAAACATTGCAAAACGCACATTGAGTAAAATCATAGAATACTTGCAGTGAGGAAGAATGCCAATCGGCCCATGGAATCCACTCCGATCCTGCAAGAACATCCCACCCCGACCCACCCATTGTCCCTGTGAGGCAGCAGGGTTCTTGTGTATTGGAACTGGTCCTATTAAATGTCAAGTCTGTATTAGTTCATGTTGAACTCAAAGTTTGTGAGAAGATTTGTAGCTCGGGTGCTCGTTGCTGTGATTCTGTTCGCCGAGCTGGAAGTTTTTGTTGCAAACGTTTCGTCCCCTGTCTAGGTGACATCCTCAGTGCTTGGGAGCCTCCTGTGAAGCGCTTCTGTGGTGTTTCCTCCGGCATTTATAGTGGCCTGTCCCTGCCGCTTCCGATTGTCTGGAAGCGGCAGGGACAGGCCACTATAAATGCCGGAGGAAACACCACAGAAGCGCTTCACAGGAGGCCCCCAAGCACTGAGGATGTCACCTAGACAGGGGATGAAACGTTTGCAACAAAAACTTCCAGCTCGGCGATCAGAATCATGTTGAATTTGTGCCTGTCTCCAGAACTTCAGCAATTCTGTCTCTGATCATGTGGAGATGCTGCTGAGCTCCTCCAGCACGTTGAGATGGATCTGCAGTCCCAGCACTGGTCAGACGGGAGGCAGCATAGAGCAGTCGCAGTCTCATGTTAGCGGTTGTGAGGAATAATTCGGCTGAGACACCTGGTCTCTGGTTACTGTAGGGTGGAACACACAGAGGGGGACAATAAATGTAGAGCACTAGGGGAAGAGAGATGCTAAAATATAAATAGGTAGAGGGTAAAAGTTTGTAATAGGGATAGAGTTCAATAGAGATAATGGACAGAGAATTAAATAGACAAGAGAAGAGTGTTAATTTGAGAGTAATAGGGGGAGAGCTGAATACAGGGGAAGAGGGGAGAATTGAAGACAGAAAAGAGAGGATTTAATTGAAACTAAGAAAGTACGATGAAGACTGTTGATGACAGGGGCACAGGGAGATGGTTACTTGAGGGGAAGCTGTAGGAAACATAATAAGGTTAACCGGATTAATCTCATTCAATATGAGTTCTCTGATTGGGGTTGTTACTCAGGCAAAATGAGGGGTATTATCCGACAGACATAAACAGCAGATTAGCAGAGTCAGAGATTCTGTTCACTAGATTTGTGCTAGCTGGGTCAGTGTCATGTACTGTGTAAGTGTAAATGCAGAGTTACTTGATGATGAGTTACCAGCCTTTGTGGAGGTTACAGGATTTAAGACAGAGTAATAGCGAGAGTGTTGAATGCAGGGCTATAGGTGAGGACTAAATACAGGCCAATTGGTAGAGGATTAAACACAGGCCAGTGGATAGAGACGCCTGAAGACAGATAACAGCTTAAACACAGGGGGAGAGAGAGTATGTGAAAGACAGAGTAATCGGGAATGATTCAAATATTGTGGATGATAATGGATTACATAAAGGGCAATAGAGATGATTAAATACTGTGGAACAATGAAAAGATTCCGGTCACTTAAATGGTTTCCAGCTTCAGCCTGTGTGGGCTTGTTTGGGGCTGTGGATGGAACTGGCATAGCCTTCCAATGACCTACCAATAAATTGGGTCATCCCCATAAATGTCCAAACTTTAATATTGAAACTTGGCTCTTACTTCTTCTATCGCAATAATTAGTTGCCTCCATGTTGCATTGCCTCGCAGGATCACTTCTCTCCACCTCACCGACTACTCCGTCATTACCAATCCAGTTAGCAGAGCACCTCATGTGAAACCCCACTCCTCAAAACTTCATTTTACCTCCAGCCTTCGCTTTTTCATGTGTGGACTGATGTAATGCCCTTTTGTTGTTCTGTTACTCGCATGAGAAACGATGACTGCTTTCTGCTGCTCATCTTTACCATCCCAAAATAAAGTAAATTGTCTCCTCTACTTACTCTGTGTCAGTCTAAAAAAGGGATTTTTAATATTCATTCATGGGATGAGGGAGTTAGCACCAGCTTTTATTGACCATCCCTAATTGCCTCGAGGGCAGGTAAATGTTATCCACATTATTGTAGGTGTAGTGTCACGTGTAGTACTGATCAGGTAAGGAGAGCAGTAGCCTCTCAAAAGGACACATATGAACCAACAATCAGGATTGGATTTATGGCCATCATTTGTTCTTTGTTTCCATACGTCTATTGAATTCAAATTCCTCAGAACATTACCTCGATGCCTTCATGAACAATTCAGCGATAATTCCACTAGGCCATTGCCTCCCCCTGCTGAATGATCTCTTCCTGTGTAACAGGCTGGAGAAGGGACGGAATGAAAACTAGAAGAACTGCAGATGCTTTAAATCAGAAACAAAAACAGAAAATGTTGGGAAAACTCAGCAAGTCTGGCTGCAGCAGTAGAGAGATATCACAGCTGAATGGCTGCCTGTTCCTCTGGAACAGACGAGAGAAACGGTTGAATGGCCTCCTCTTATTCCAGTGTTGATGAGTATTTCCATTAAGCAATGTTCTGACCATTTAATTAAAAATAAAGTCTGCCAGTGAAATTTTCAAGTCTTTGGCTATTTGTTCTCCTGGTGAACAGTATTTTAAACAAGGGCTTTTTGCAGTACACCAAGTATTGCAGCTATTCACTGTAACTTAGTGGGATATTTCTGTATGCACTTTTGACACTTAACTAGTGAAAGGCGCAGTCAAATGGCAGATCATGTAGGAAGTGAGAATGCTTTAATCTGGTTGGTAAGGAGCGATAATATCAATAAAGTGGCCCAATTCTGGAGAGGATATATTGACATCAAGAATTAGAGGTATACTGCTATTTTTGAAAGTTACCGGGCAGTTTGGTAGGCTTCTTAAAAGCCATACAAAGTCCCGTTAGACTACAAAAGTCAGGGAAATGTTGCTAAACATTCATAATTCAGTCATTCAGCCACAGTTGCTAGAAAGAGTGCTGATTTGAATTCTTGAAAAGTGAATGGCTTTTCATGGGATAAAATTGAGCTCTGCCCACGTCTGAGGACCACGCATTAGGAAGGATATCAATTCCTTGGATAATCTCTGCGAGGAGATTAATTGTTTTAGCGACATAACAAGAGGCCATTCAGCCCGTTGTGCCTGTCCCTGCAGTCAGTGGCTGATCTGTAAGTCAACATCATACTCCTGTAGTTGTGACTTATCCCTTAATACCGACGCTCAACAACAAAAAACAATCTACCCCAGGTTTATAATTAAAAACTGATCCAGAATGCATGCCAATTATGCAGGACAGTTACAAACCTCCACCAGCTTTTCTTTGTTGAAGTGCTTCCTAATAGTTATTCTGAACACACTGGCTCGAATTTTCAGACTGTGCGCCTTTGTTCTAGAATCCCCAAACAATGAAAATATTTTATCTATAACTATTTTGTTTCTCAATTTCTGGAGAAACAAGTCCTGATTTGTACAGTCCCACCTCATGTGTAAATCCCTAACGTATAGGTATAATTCTTGCAAATCTACACTGTACTCCCTCCAAGGCCAATATATCCTTCCTGAAGTGGTGGTGCCTGGCTCTGCTCACAGTACTTCAAGTGAGATCTAAAAAGGGTTTTCTATAACTGCAGAAAGACTTCTGTGACCTTATATGGGATTAGAGCTTTACTGTCTGGGACATCATTTAACGCCCATTTCAAATGGCAGTTAAGAGTCAACCACACAGGGCAGCGGTAGACGTCCAGTACGTGGCCACCGCCATCCGACGCCTCAAAACGGCGGTGCTCGGACCCGACGTAGTGCACCAGTTGGAGGACGCTCAGGTGTGCGGTGGGATCCCGTCCGCGCTCACCCCAGCCCGGACGGAATTTCACATTGGCCCCAAGGTCCCGTACTTCCCGCGGGAGCCTGTGCCCCACAACCTGAGCCGCCTCCGAGACTTTAATTTTGTTTTGTTTAGGGAGGTGAAAAGGAGAGCCCTGTACCGACTGCTGCTGCACACCATCCACCTCTTCTCCCTCATCCACCGTCCGGACACGCCTTGGCGTGCCCATTTGCCACCGGGCGGTGGGGATCCCCAGTGGAGGGCTCTCTACGCGGGAGTCCTCCCCCTTTCTCTCGGGGATCTGGGGTGGAGGGTGCTGCACACAGCAGTCCCCTGCAACCGCAGGTTGCGGTGGTTCACGGACTCCCAGCCCAACTGCTTGTTCTGTGGCGCTGTGGAGTCCGTGGACCATGTATATATTGGGTGTGGGCGTTTGCACTCCCTTTTTGATTTCCTTAAAAACCTTCTCCTCTGTTTTTGGCTGCACTTCAGTCCCACGCTCCTGATCTTTGGGCACCCGGTACGGAGGAAGGAGGGCAGGTCTGAAGATCTCCTCGTGGGTCTGCTCCTGGGCCTGGCCAAACTGGCCATCAACAGGTCCAGGCAGCGGGCCGTGGAGGGGGTCGTTAGGGCCGACTGCCTGCCCCTCTTCCGCGGTTACGTTAGAGCCCGGGTGTCCTTGGAGAAGGAGCACGCGGTGTCCACCAACACCCTGGAGTTGTTCAGGGAGAGGTGGGCGCCGCAGGGAGTGGAGTGCATTATTTCTCCCTCCAATTCTATTTTGATTTAGTCCCTACCCTCCCCTTCACTGTTTTGATCACGCAGCACTGCCCTTTGATGTGAAGGGCAGTGCTTGTCACTGGCCACCCGGGTGTTTTCCTATCTTCCTGGTGGTGAAAAGTGAATAAAGATTGGTGCACGTTGTGTCTTTCACTGTGTCTCACACCTGCACACACACACCATGGGTGCTGGGGGAAAAAATAAGCAAAAAAAAAAAAAATACACAGGAGGGAGCACTTTGTGTCTTTCACTGAAAAAAGAAAAAGAAAAGAAAAAAAAGAGGATGTCTTGATCACACAGCATTGCCGAAAAAAAAAGAGAGAAAAAAAAAAGAGTCAACCACATTGATGCGGCTATGGAGTCGCATATAGCTCATAACAGGTAAGGATTGCATTTTCATCCCTAACAGATCTATGTGAAACTTTAGTTGTTGATTTTGCCTCTGAGAAAATACTGAGGTAAAATGATTAATCACTGTGTGGATTGTTTCCCTGTACACATTGACAATATCACCTGTAAGCTTAATTTCTGATTAATCTGGTCGACGTGCTTAATGAGTGGACCACTTTTGACATTAATAGTAAGACATCTTTGAAATACAAGAGAGATAAATGTACAACTTGACAAAATCAGTCTTTCCCTCCAATATCCCGAGTAACCTTCCAGTTCTGAAATGTCTGCGTGCACACACTAGTTTAAATTCCTTGATGCCATCACGTTGACGTGGAGTTGGTGCTGATCTTTCTCCTCCCAGATTTCTGTTTCGTTGCTGTGATATTCTCTGTGGCGTGTGTGGGGTCTCTCTGATTTGAGTAGCTTCTTTTAACGATGACGTGGAGGTGCTGGAAATGGGCGGGTAAGATCAGAAGTCACGTGACACCGGGTTATCATCCAACATATTTGAAACCACAAGATTTTACGTGATGTCTGACCTTCTTTTAGCTAATTATCCAGGTCATTTCCGATGCAGTGGCTTAACAGTATTATAATGTAAAAACGTAATTAGCATAACTGTTTCAATTCCAGGAAAGGTGTTACATAGGACAGTATATGATATTTTAAGTTCCCCATTTTAAGTGACCTGTCTCAAAAACAGTTCCAGTGAAACTCAGATCTTGGGCAACCCCAAATATCGTGGTAATGTCTCATCGACAACCTTCAATGGACAATGAAGGTGAAGGTTTGTATAGCCGTCTGGCTCGATTCAGTTTGGCAGTGAATGCTACACACTTCCACTGTCTCATTAACACTGTCTCATTAACACTGGTTCAATGTAATCAGTCAAGATAATGGAATTGTGTAGCTGGGCCTACCACACCCACCAACGCCATTACCAACATCAGGATTCCTGTTCCAGGTTCACAACGCTGCTGGAGTAGTCTGGTGGTATTTTCCTGCACGATCACTGCCACAAGCAATAAAAGACCAGAATGAAGACGAGAGAGAAAAGAAGAAAGCAGTTGCGACTAGCCTGGTGATGAAGAGGGCAAGGGGGATTCACCGGGATGATAGTATTTCACCTGTGAAGTGAGACGAGAGAAGCTGTATTTAGTTTCAGTCACTCCACGGAAGTCAAGTCGGTGTTCACTGACCAGTGCCTCCTGATGGCCTGCAAGGGAACGTGGAATCTAAACATGAAACTGCTGATCCCAGAAAGCATGGAGGAGTTCAAAAGCGGTTCCACAAGTTGGAGAAACATGAAGCCCCTCTTTGAGTCTCCATCAGACTGGTGGTAACCCGTCAAGGGGAATATCAAGAGGATGCTTACACTGAAAGATGTTTTGAATGTGAGAGTGAGACGTCGAATACTCCACAAAAGCATGCAGGACATATTCCTGTTGCAGACAGTTGGGCTTGATATCATGGATTATCTCCAGGAGATGAAGTGTCAGTAAGTTTCACTCTTTACTTCAGAAGCCTCCAAGATAATTTCCCGGTACATGGTCCGCACTACGGAGAAAGGTGAGACGCGCTCACGTTTCTCCTTCTAGGAGGTGCACTGGGAGAGCAATGTGCTAGGCCGCCTGAAGAAAGAAGATTAGGTAACGTGACCATAGTCTGACATTTTGAGGACCAGGAAATCCTGTTATGCCAGATTGCCTGACATGGAGCCCACAGACAATGTGGCCCCTCAGTCATTCCTATCGTCTCTCACGGAGGCCAAAGGCGACTGCACATGGAAGAGGCTGAACCAGCCGTTATCTCTGAATAAGATGACGAAAGCTCGCGACACCTTAGACCAGTGTAAATTTCCCCAAAGTGATGGCTTACCGGCTGAGTTGGTTTCAATTTGTGGGACATGATTGAACAGGACCTGCTGGTGGTTTGTGACAGTCTGCTTCAAACAGGTACCCTGTGTGATCCAATGAGGAATGCTATCTTCACTCCATCTACAATCAGTAAGGGGAGAGAGAGGTCCAACAACCAATTTCATTGTTAAGCATAAATTTAAAAAGTACTGTCTGAGGTCATCGCCAACCAGATCAAATCTACTTGGGGATCATTGATTTACCCCAACTGAACCATGTCTGCATCGCTGAGGGCCTCACATTCCTTCGGATTACGATTGCCTACGCCCAGGACTGGGGGGAAAATGGAAGCCTGCCTCACCAGTCTGGACCAGGATGAAGCCTTTTACAGGATATCCCTTATCTACATGCGGGACGAGCCCTCCAAAATGGGCTTTGGAGAGGGAATACGCTAATTCATACAACCGCTCTACACCAATGTCATTAGTGCAGCCTCAGTCAAAAGTTGGGAATCAGAAAGCTTCCTGACCAAATCCAGAGTCATGCAGAGATGCCCATTCTCAACTTTCCTCTTTTATTGTTGACCTGATGGCACTTGAATAATTATTGTAATTTATTCCGACGTTTCTTCTTCTTTAGCCATTGTCTATTCACTGAGAACCTACATAACTACGGTTCCTCAAGCCATCATTTCACAATTATCCATCTATTTATTATTTATATGCAGGAGCCGAGTATCAGACTCAATTTCTTCATTCGCCACTATTTTATGATCACTCTTCCCCAATACAAATATATTGTTAACACTTGCAATTGCACTGTGTCCACAGTTTTGCGTAGATAATGGAATGACGTAAAACGTAGTTGGCCAAGCATCAGGCCCTTGTAATCTTGCCGGATAATCCAATATTCAGATAATCAAATGCCAGATAATTAATAAATGCCTGTTGTTAAGTCATGCTATTGCATTGTGTCTGTCATTTTTGGAGGAAGTATATTAAATGCTTACATCTGTGCTCTAGTATCAATTCAATGCAGTGAGAAATAATAAGTTAATTCTTTAAATGTGGTATTTATATCCAAATACCTCACACAGCAACACAATTAATAAATAATAAAAGTGAGCTTTCGATAGTAACTGAGTCATGAAACCATTCATTATCGAGATATCCTCAAAAGCAAAATGTAGCGCTTTCGAAATAACTCTGCCCCTGCATCTGTGGGGCATGTAAGACAAGTGCTTGATCCTTAAGACAAGGATTCTGAAACACAGCATCTTTATAGAGACAAAAATTATTTTTGTTGCTTTCTCTTTAACTCACAAATTTTCTATTTCCCAAGGCGAGCTTCATTTATATCCCAACTGAATTTGATTCTCAATGTTTACATTAACACCAATCAATATGGATCCGCCCAGACGAAAGAGAGGTCCTGTAGATATTTCAGAACTGACTCTGACGGACACTGGAACTGTACACCAGCAGACATGGGTGAGTCATTTTCTGTTCCTTGCAGCATACTGCACATTGTGCAGTGAAGAATGTTAACATAGATGAACGATGAAGTGATGGAATAGATTGAAGGGAGATGTGGAGGTGAGGTCAGGGAAGATTTGAACGCATAAAGATGCAGAATTTTTATCTACCTGAAATGTTTGAGCAGTAGTCAATATTGTCACTAAGTCCTGCAGTGATGAGGGAAATGTGACTTCGTGTGAGGACTGAGAATGGAGAGAAAAGAGAGAGTGGGAAGAACATTTCATTTTCATGTTCTCAGGCTGGTATTCTCGATCATTACTTGAGTCATTGTATTTATAATCACTACCAATGACTGACATGTGGGATCGTGTTTTACTTTTGCTGATCACACAATGTAAGGTGAGATAGTAAAAGACAGGGAAACATGGGAATGCTGAAAAGAAGAAGGGCAGGTTCAATGTGAGTTAGCAAGACTCAGCCTGAAGAATATAACGGACAGAAGTGTGAGGCATTCTCCCTTCATTTCCGCCTTGGAAAGATTGCAGACCTCAATAAACTTCTTGATGCTCTTCCTTGTCCTAAGGAAAGAGGCAACAAGACGTTTTTCTGTCCACTCAATGCCAGCGGCTTCCATTAATCTCTTCAAAAACTTGATTCCCTTCAGATCCGTCTGAATTCCAAGAATACAACCCATTGTTTGAGTCATATTAGTCCCTCATCATTGAACCCTGGCTCGCCAGCTATCATTCTGGTCAGTCGATGTTGCACTCAAGTGGACATGAGCTCCCCAGTTCCAAATCTTCAGGTTTTTTTTATTCATTTTTATAAATTCAAACGCGTGTTTTACAGCAGGGGACAAACCTAATATTGCTCCCTCTTTTAGAAGCATCAGTCATGACATGACAGGAGCCAGCATGGCGTATTGCCTCAACACTGCCCACAGACGTTCCAGAAAAATATCAGCACAGTATAGGGGGAGGGGTGGAAAGTGGGTGGGCCAGGGGTGGGAGAGGTAAAGTGTGGAAAGTAAAATGGCCAAGGTCTTGGTCCACATTGGCACCAACAGTATTTGGTGGCGAAATAAGCCTTCACAGTCTTGCATCCTCTCATTATTCACTATTTATTTACAGATGCATAGCATTTGACAGTGGCCTCTCACTGAGTCAGGTATTCAGCATCTCAATATCCCTGATATTCACCTTTTACAATCAATCAGGTGTCCCGGATTGGGACAGACTAACAGTCTCAATCAGGGATTTCCTATCCAATAAGGTCCAGCCACGCGAACTAATGGCAATGATTATCAGGGGGAAAATCAACGAGCTTCTGAAAATAAAAATTAACAAATTGGGCAAGAAATTGAAAAGCTGATCCAAGAGTTACTCCGAGTGCTCATTAGGCCGAAGAATGCTCAGGCTGGAAACACTTTTTCAAGGAGAAAGGGCTTTGGAAGTCTCAATTATTGGAAATGTTTCTCCTGCTGGAGCAATCTGAACACGCTGTGTTTGTATCGTTATAATTGGATGGGCATCGCTATCCAACTGGGCAGACATGCTATTGTTGGGGAACATTTAATCAGACCTGTCAGAGGATTGGGAATCTGGGATTAAACCCAGTTAAGTGGAAAATGAAGCTGGCCATGGGCAGTAGACAATCTGTGAGTGAAAGAGAAAAGCAGCAGAATCACATTCTGGATCTCCTAAAATGATGTGCTTCTGAATCCTAGTCTTCAGGATCAAACACTTCCCTCCCGTGCATCACAGATTTAGCGACAGAGTTATGTCCAAAGCGTTACTTGTCAGTTTTCGGGAGATCCTCAATAGCATATTCATTATTGAATGCGGTTACTGTGGAAACCTAACTCTTTTTAAATTTTGTCTTCATTGTAACGTGCTATTTGTTCACTAAAGCAGACTGAAATAATAAATCGATATTTTGAACTGTTCATAACCGTCCAAGAACCTAAAGCCACAATACTTTTGAAACGATTAATTGATTGCATCTCGCAGCATTGAATTAGCACAAGAGCACAGATGGAAGCATGCAGCAATTTATTATATTTTATCCAAACATTACGGACACAATGAGATAGTATTATGTGATAATATTATTGTATTTGGGAAGAATGATCATAAAATGCTCAAACTGGTTATTAAGTTGGAGAATGAAGAAATCGAATTTTAAATTCAGAGCCCTGAATGTAGATATAGGGAACAACATGGAATTGATGCATAAATGGACAAAAATGGATTGACTTCTTATTTGGATAGAGTGTGGTGCTGGAAAAGCACAGCCGGTCAGGCAGCATCCGAGGAGCAAGATAATCGACGTTTTGGGCATGAGCTATTCATCTGGAAAAAGCACATTATTGATGAAGTCCTAACTTTCTCAGGCAATGGCTGAGGAATAAGAAAGATCTTAATGAATCAGAACAATTATTTAATCACCTCTAGGACAATAATCAAACGGGAAAGGGGACAAACAGCAGCGCTGCCTGATTCCAGGACTGTTCGGGAAGCTTTCTGATACCCACCAGTTTACCGAGACTGCAATAACGCTGTTGGTGCAGAGCAGTTGAATCCATTTGCAGCTCTCGTTCCCAACCTCAATTTTGGAGAGCATGTCCAATATTTTGGTGTGCGGTTTCCTGTCAAAAGCCTTCTCCTGGTGCAGGCTGATAAGGCAGGTTTCTAACCTCATTTTCCCACATATAGACAATTATATCACTGAAGAAAGTGAGGGTCTCAGAGATCATCCTGCCCAGTACAGAACAGGTTTGGTTGGGGTGAACCATTGATCCCACAGCAGATCTCACATAGTTGGCGATGAGCTTCGGTGGGATTCTGTAAACTGCATTGAGCAGCGAAATTGGTCATCAGTTCTCCCTCTCCCCCTTCAATTGGAGATGAGAGGGATGATACATTCCCTGCTGGATTCACACAGTTTACCTGTTTGAAGCATACTGCTGTCCACTTTCAACAAGTCCAGGCCAATCAAATGCCACAGAGGTGAAAACAACTCAGGTAGCAAGCCATCACTTATTGAAATTGTACTCTTTGCTGAGGACTTGAGGGCATTGGACAGTTCCTTCAGAGGTAACTCCTGATGCATACTCTCCCATCTGCTCTTCTCTAACACCTCCGTGATAGAGGACAGGAGCAACAGGGAGGCTGCGCTGGCTGTGCACTTTGTGTCGTATAGACTGGGAAAAAAGAAGTTGCTGATCCTCAGGAAGGTCTTCCCGCTGGTCTCCATGTCAGTATAAAACTCATCCGACAATTAGCCCCACGGCCTGACTTCACAAATAAGCGAAGATTGTTTGGTTTGTTCATTTTATCAGAAGTTGATTCAAAGTCCACAAGTCACACTCAGCAAACAGTTCCCAGTTCAGAGCTCGAAATACATTTTATTAAAATAATACATATTACATAAGTCAGTGAAGGTTTTATCAACTGTACTCCTCATCATTTCTGGTGTATTGTTCACTTTCTCCTTTGTGAAGTTTTTATTTGTTTATTAATTGCAAGACGTTAGGGGGATATTGGCCAAATGAGACAATTTAGGCTATCTGATCGGCATGGATGAGTTTGATTGTGTCGATGTGTTTGATTTATTGTCACATGTGCAGACATCCAGTGAAAAGCTTTGTTTATGCGCAGTATGGGCAGATCATACCAAGAAAGAATGTGCAGAACAAAAATGTTTTGACAGGTTACATTGCACAGGGGTACAATAGAGATCAGCTTTAGAAAGATCAGCATTTCCTAAGTCGAGAGAGTCCATTCAATTGTCTAATAATGGCTGCGCAGAACCTGTTCCTGAACTGGTTGATGTTGTGTGCTCAGGCTCTGTATCTTCTGCCTGACGGAAGATGTTGTACGGGATCATTACTGGGGTGGGAGGAGTTTAATAGTGCCCAGAGATATACGTCTGGCTCACGCACTGGCCAGTGTAGTCAGGATACAAGATTGGGATAAGGTAGCATATTGATGCAGATAATGAATTGATGGAATGAACAGCAATTTCTATTTTTGTTTCTGATTTGCATCATCTGTAGTTCTTTTGCTTTTGGTCAGCTCCTTCTGCAGCCTGTTACACTGGAGGACGCCATTCAGCAGATGGAGGCAATGGTCTAATGGAATTGTCACTGGACTGCCAATCCAGAGTCCTAGGTAATATTCTGGTGATCCAGACGCAGTAGAGTGCAGTATTTCAATTCAATGAATGTCTGAAATTAAAGAGGCTAATGATGACCGATTGTCAGCAGACTCATACAGTTCAGAGAGGGCAACTGCCGTCCTTCCCTGGTCAGTACTACATGTGACTCCAGACCCAAAGCAATATGGTTGGGACTTACTTGTCCCCTAGGCAATTTGGGATGGTCAATAAGTGCTGATTCTAGCCAGCGACGCCCTCATTCTCTGAATGAATAAAAACAAAGCCCCTTCTTGAAATGGTAATAGAGGAATTAGAGGAGGGAATTTAACACATTTTGAGATTGCAAAGGGAACAGCGGAAGTCCATTCATCCCCTCTCATGTGTGGACAAGAACATCAGATGGGCATGATGTCAGTCAATGCTGTTCTATTTAAAAACGCAAAGGCAAGCGGGAAAGGAAAGGTGTGAGGAGTAGGAATTTGCATGAGGTTCAGTGACAATGTGATTGGGAATGAAAGCAGATTCGGTGATGTGGAGGGAAGAGATCATGGGAGGCAATGCAACAGGGAGGCAACCAATTGTATTAATGGACAGAGTGAGAGCAAGGCTCAATGTAAACTTTTGGAATTTTGAACAGAAGAGACCATTTGTTGTAGCTCATCAGAAGCCAATGCTCCTCCCTCCAACACCGACTAAAGCTGGAAATCATCTCTATTACTCTGCATTTCATACTTACCTGATTCCCCAGTATTTAATAATCTCTATTATGCTGTATTGAAAACATTCCCTTGCCAATGTTTAACTCTCTCCCGGTTACTCTGTCTTTCACTTTCTCACTCTGTCTCGTTCTCAATCTCTGTGTTTAAGCCCTTGTCTGTATTCCATTCCCTGCAAATATAGTCAACTCAGCCACATTAAGGTGATTTAAACAATCCATAGATAAGCACATGGATGATTTTGGGATACTGCAGGGGGACGAGCTGAGAATGGCTCACAGGCTGGCGCAACATCGAGGGCCAAAGGGCCTATTCTGCACTGTATGTTCTAACCCTCTCCTATGGTCGAGTTCATCCTCTCCCCGTTATTCTCGATTGAATTCTCTGCCTATTACAATCTTTTGTTGTATCTACATGTGTATTTAAACCTCTCTGTTTCCCCAGTGCTCTTTAATGATTGCCCCCCACCCCATCCCCGCTTCCAGAATTTGTGTTTACTCGCTACAATAACCAGCGGCCCGGTGTCCCTGCCGAAACATTCCTCACAAGCGCAACACGTGAGCGCCACTGCCCTGTGCTGCAGCCCCTCTGGCCGGCGCTGGGACTGCAGGTCCATTCCAAAGTGCTGGCGGAGCTCAACAGCATCCCCACATGATCAGAGAAAATATCGCGGCTTGGAGGAAGAAGAAAGGCACAATGCTAACATGAACTAATACAGCATTGATGTCTAAACACAAACAGTAACAATACACAACGGTATTGACATACAAACATGAACAAGTTGGCACATTGCATGTACTTTCTTCGATGTGGGAATGGTGGTGGCCTTTTTGAAGATGTTGGGGCTCTTCAGCTTGTTGGAGGGAGAGGTTGATTATGTCTGTGAATACCATCATTGGTTGGTGTCAACAGTGTCTAAGTGCACGGCCAGTGTCTCCATCCAGGCCTGTCACTTTCTTTGGGTTGACACTCAGGAAAACTCTTCTGATGCCTGCAGTAGTGAAACAGGCAACAAGTGTTTCCAGGGGTCTCGGGGCAGGCGTCACTGCATCACTGACACTCTGGTCAAACGGAGCAGAGAACACGTTTAGCGCTTCAGTGAATGACGTGTCTTTGTCCTCTAGCTTGGTCTGCTTCATTTTGTATCCATTAATTTTTTTTCGGCCTTCGTATGTTATCTGGCATCCCTGATTGCCCTGTCAAATCTGCATTCCCTGTATAGGTCTGGCTCTTCCCAATTGAATGTGGTCTGTCTGATCTTGAGTAGGAGTGGACTTCCTAATTCATTCAAGGTTCACACTTGGGAACACCTGGATTGCATTCTTCAATAAGCAGTCCTCCATGCATTTGTAAATAATGTCGGTGACAGTGGTGGTGTGCTTATCTATGTTTTTCACTCATTAGTTATACATGGTCCAGTCCACCAATTCCAAATAGTCCCGGAGACTGTCATTCACAGCCTTAGACCAGCATTGTACTTTATTTTGTGAAGGGTACTCCAATTTTAACTTCTGATGGTAAGCTCTTTCCACAAGTAGGAGAGATTAGGACCTAAGGGCATAGTATCAGAGTGAAGGAGCCACCTTTGGACCTGAGATGGAAATGAATTTCTTCAGCCAAAGGGTGGTTAATCTACGGAAATCATTGCCGCAATGGGTGTGGAGACCAGAATATTGAATGTGTGATGATGCTGCTCGTTTACCAAAGTAGTAATGTCATTGGGTTTTTTTTGAATATCTGTTAATGCAGCAGTTCTACGGTATCTAGTTTGGATGGGTTGTAGTGCCAAGTTCATGATGGCTAACAGACACTGCCTCATTCAAAAGGCTTTCAAGTGTAAAAACATGTATAATGATAGGGGAATCGACAATTAGTCTTTCTCAGCTTTTTTCCCGTATTGTTTAGTTAGGTTTGTTACCAAGCCGTCTGTTTTTCAGGCTGCTGGTAAAAGGTACAGCTACATGGAAGAAGTTGCTCCATGCTGAATCTCTTTTTGACATCTCTCCTGTAAGACCGTGTGTTTGATTTTACCATTTTTGAAATAGTGTGTTTTATGGGGATTGTTGCAGGAATTTGAAGCAATATTTAATTTGGCAGTGTGTCTTGGGTTTTCGGATAGGTTAAGTTATTCTGTATTCTGTACTCTTTTGATTGTTTGAATCGGTACTTTATAAATAAACTCTGTTTTATTTAAAAACAATAAATATTGAACTGCTCCCTCACTCTTGGAATATCCACTTCACACCTGCGCAAAACGAGTAGAAAAGTGATGGTCTGGACTATCATCATGAAGTGTTTGAGAATGTCTGGCCTGGTCCATGACAATTATATTGAAATAGAGAAATATGGGTTACTGATTGGTAAGGGAATCAAAAGTTATGGAGAGAAGGCAGGAGAATAGAATTGAGAAAAGTATCCTTCATGATCAAATGGCACAGCTGACTCGATGGGCTCAATAGTATAATTCTGCTCCCACATTGTATGGCCGAATTATCCAATATATAACAACATTTATATTTGGACACAAACAGCTTCAAAATGAAAATAAAAATAGAAATGCATGTATTGCATCCTTGGTTCCAACATGGAGAAAACAACTGGAATCATGTCATTCATTAAATATTCCCCCGCCTTGTTTTGTTCGTTCGATGTAGGTCCTGTGACTGAAGTAACAGTGCAGCTATCAGGATGCAAGAGGTACAGACATTACTATTTAGATATTTCCCAGGTTGACAGAAATGCACCATTCAGAGCAATCTGTGCACCGTGACGTGCTGAAGAATTCACTTGTTCTTTTTCAGGAGAGACAGTCTCATGATCAGACAGAGGCAAAACCACACCCAGAGTATCACAGAAACACACCCACACCCTCACTAACTTACACGACCGTACACACAGGAACACATCCCCACACCCTCTCACACACATACACATACACGCAGAAACAGCCACACCCTCAAACATGCATGCACACACATACAGAAACACACCTACACCATTGCACACACATATACACATACATGCAGAAACACACCCACACCTACACCCAAACACACGCACACATACACGCAGAAAGACATCCACACACAGAAACACAGTCAAAGTGAGATATAGGAACATACTGATAAACAAAAACACACACACGCATATAACACACATTCAACTCAAAACATGCACATGTGCACAATTACACAGTCAAACTGAAATGTGCGAACTCACCTACACAAAGACTACAGAAACATTCCCACACCCTCATAACACTGAAATATAGGAACGTATCTCCACACAGACACAGAATCACCCCCACACCCCCACACACCTATCTAAACAAACTCAGAGTAAGATACATTACACACCAACTTGCAAGAACTGACAGAAATTTCTTATACATGTACACACAAGCACATTCAAACACAGTTGCTGAAACATAACCGCAATGAGATGCAGGCAGAGAGTGAAACTCAGAAACAGACAGAGACACAACCACAGACAGATTCTGCTGGATGCACAGAAAGATCTTGGCACAGGGACAGACAGCCAAACACAGTCTGAAAAAGACATTCACTTGCTTAAACCAGAGCATAGACAGGCAGAGACACACCCGGCACTTACACAATAATACACTGGAACTCAGAGACACACAAATACATGGAGTAACAGAAAAATCATGACATGCTGACAGTCATACCCACGCACACTCATGCACACACACAGACAAACACACAGATACTCCCTGAACACACACACACACACACACACACACAAAAGCATCAGACTGCAACCCCACAAAAAGCATGCACACAGGCACAAACACAACAGATGCACATGTGCTCAATACACACAGATAATCAATCACAGTAACATTCATACACATAAAAACACTCACATTCTCATGCAGACTGAATAATATTCCGAAACACATAAACACATGAATCTGAAGTCACCAAAGTACCTCCCAATACGCACAAAGGAAAACCAAGACAGAGACGGATAAACACACTGACAATGTGTCACACTCAGTAATATGTCCAACAACAAATAACTGAATGACATACGCAAACAGTGTGACATCCCCACAAAGGAAATGAAGCACCCTCCCCCCCCCCCCCACCGAACACAGAGACCCTCACACAACAAAGGGGAAATGCATGAACACCTCCCTCCCACACAGTCACAGGGAGTGGGAATGGGGACGATGAAAGTTCAGGAGACTTACTTACAGTGATGTGTCAAATCATTTCTGGCTGTGTCAGTGCACTATATATTGTGCAACATCAGTGGGGAAGGAGCAGTCCATGAAGGGAACAGGAAGTGATTGAGTCAATGCAAGTTGGCATGTGTTAAACTGAGAAAATGTGAGAAAAAGACACAGACAGCGCACGTGTGTGTGTGTGTTTGAGAGAGAGAGAGACAGAGAGACGCAGAATAAGCTAGATGGAGAGACAAAGAAGGATAGATATAGAGGAAGATTGAGAAACGGAAAGACAGACAGATTGGTCGAGAGAGGCAGACAGACAGAACGATACAAGCAGGGATTCACATCGAGTGAGACACGCACAGAGAGAGAGAGAGAGAGATTCAGAAAGAAGCTTAGTGAGATGAGAGCAATAAGAGAGAGGAAGAGAAGAAAAGACAAAGGCAGACAGTAAGAGGCAGAGAGCGAAAAAAAAAACAATATCTTTGTGAGTGGATTAGACAGAAGGTTGACTCAATAAACTCCCTCAAACAGAAGTGTGCATGTAACAATAGCCAATTCAAGTTTTGGGATTATTAGCACACAGAGTCTATACCTTGTTATAATAAAGTGTTTATTGTGAGCTGAACAGAGAGAAACTGACAATCACCATGGCGCGGGAGGGACTGTTTTTGCTCTCCACGTCCTCCCTAACAGGGGAAATGCAGAGGTCCCTCCCTGCCAGTCTTTAACACTCAACCACAGGGAAATCTGTGAAGACTCAACGTTCCAGCTGAACCAAACACTCACCGCCTGTCCATCATTTTGAATCACTCCTGCAGCCTCATTCCATCCGACCCTGTCCCTGACAGTCACCTCTTGCTCATTTACCGGCCCTCCCTGTGCCAATGTCTTTCAATGTTGTTGAACGGCTTGTAGATATGATTTGGAGATGCTGGTGTTGGACTGGGGTGTATAAAGTTAAAAATCACACAATACCAGGTTATAGTCCAACAGGTTTAATTGGAAGCAGACGAGCTTGCGGAGCGATGCTCCTTCATCAGGTGATAGATGCAGATAGATTTTGTAAACGTTTTGGGGGATGATGTGGGTCGAGGGTGCTGGGTGCTCACGGAAATGTGGATTTGTAGGTACAGTTGAATGAGCTGCAATCTTGGTTAGCAGGACGATCAGGCACAAAGGGCTGAATGGACTCATTGTCTCTGTGTTCGCGTGTGTAAATCCGTCAGGCAAGCAGCGATACAAGTGTGGTCCTAAGCGTGCTGAATGGCGACGCATCCTGTTATTCCCCCTCCCCATCCACCGTTGGGTGTTATTCTCAGAGCATATGATCGTGCTGAAGGAATCCTGGCCGTACATATGCACTTCCTCTACTGGGAACACTGCGGCTGCCTCTGGAGCTCTCTCAGTTGTATTGCTGAGTTATTCAGTGAAGAATTTACGTGACCAGTTGGTGCACAGCATTCCTGAACTTCTGTCTGAACTTGGGCAGAGTCGCTGCATAAAAATAATGTGTTTGTGCTGCAGCTGAAATCCTTCAGCATTTCTCCGGTGTATGTAAAAACAAGGAGAGGACTGTAATTCCAACAATTTGTTCCTTTAATTCTATAGGATACCACATTTGCATCGTACACGACCCACAGAATTATGAAGCTGATGGATATGGTGAAAAGGGAAATCACCGACTTCATCTGACTCTCCATTTCTGTTTCTTTGTGACTCTCTCCCTTCCTCTGTCCCCTCAGGTCCTTGCGGACTCGACTGACCACTAAAATGTACTTGACCGTTAGAGTGTTCATCAACAGAATTAACACCAATGGGATTAAAGGGGTTAACATGATATCAAACCAGTAAAAGCCCAGCAACCTGGGATCAGTTAAACAACTTGACTTTGTTTGACAATACCATGGAATATTGTAAATGATCCTCCAAGGTATAAACTGAAAGCAGAAGGGAATGTTTTTTAAATAGCACAAAATGCTGGTCGCAGCGATAGCCACAGCCAAGGCTTTCTCAGTCCAATATTTTCCCCTCATTTTCTGACAGCAAATGGCCACAAAACGATCAAAGGAAAAAAGGACAGTGAACCAGACAGAACAGTCTGTGGCTGCACGCGCCAGGGCAAAGTTAGCGCTGCACACAGGTGTGATGTTCAGGAAACACCTTGGTAAGTAAACGTTTTTGAGTTGCCACAGCATAACCTTCGTGAGAATAAACAGTTGATCCGATGCTGCCATAGCCAACAGGCAGCGCGTTGTGCAATTAGAGAGGCCACACTTACCACGTGCGAAGACCAAAATCACCAGGAAATTAACTGAAAGAGACAGATGGCAAAATATAAATCAGAAATTAATGATCATCATTCTCCGTTTCGCCTCAGAGAGTCATGGAAGATCTTAACACCTAACTGGATCAGGTGGGAGTGTTCAGATGTCGAGTTTAAACATGACAACTCCAATGGCTTAAGCCATTTTGAAGCTGCTCACTTCTGGGCTTGACTAAGTGTGGGCAGGCAATCAACAGATGACGGACGGATAATTATTTTTAAGGTGAAAATCAATTTGATTAGAGAGGATCTGAGGAAAAGACTTTCACCCAGAGAGTAGTGGGGGTCTGGCAATTCAGTGCTTGGGAAGGTCGTGGAAACAGGAAACCTCACAAACTTTAAAAACTACCTTCATCAACACTTGAAACATCACAACATTTGATACTGTGAGCATAGTGTTGAAAGCTGCAATGAGTGTAGATTCTGTGTAGTTTTGACAGTACAAACCGGATGGGCCGAAGGCTCTCTTCTGGACAGTCTGGTTCTTATTCGAAGAATTCTTTCTGGGAGGCAGGTTGGGAAGTGAATCATTCTAATGAAATAAATTTAATGGATTTGAATGCTGAAACCATGAAACAGAATCATATATAATTGGCAAAACACAACAGGTATGGCAGCATCTGTGGGGAGAGAAACAGCGATAATGAAATCACCGTTCTTCAGAACATCTTCATCTGAAAATGGATCACTGAGCTCAAAACATCATCGCACATGTCTCCCCACACAAAACCATATCATTGCAAACAAAAGGCAGAGAATCATTTCTAAAGGGGAATTGAGATTGAAAATGTTCATATCACCGACGATGGAACATTTGTTAGACAGCTGTTCACTACTGGGTATAGTTGGAGTCATAAAGATTTACAACACAGAAACAAACCCTTTAGCCCAAATTGTCCATGCTGTCCAGATATCCAAAATTAATCTAGTCACATTTGCCTCCGTATCCCTCTAAACCCTTTCTATTAATTTACCTGTCCAGATACCTTTTAAATGTTATCATTGCACCAGCTCCCATCTCTTCCTCTGGCAGTTCATTCCATACACTCGCCACTCTTTGCATGAAGGTTTTGCCCCTTAAGTCTCTTTTAAATTTTCCCCTTTCACCCTCAAGATATCTGCTCTAGTTTTGGACTCCCCCAACCCAGGAAATAACTTGTCTATTTACCCTGTCCATGCTCCTTATGATTTTATAAACCTCCGTAAGATCACATCTCAGCGTCAAACGCTCCATAAGGAACAGCACCCAGCCTATTCAGCCTCTCCATCTGAAGACCTCCAATCCTAGCAACTTCCTTGTAAATCTTTTATGAACCCGTTCAAGTTTCAATACATCCTTCCTTTTGGAGGGAGACGAGAATTGCACAAAATGTTCCAAAAGTGGCCGAACCAATGTTTTGTACAGCCACAACATGATCTCTCAATTCCAATGTTCAGTTATCTGAACAATAAAGAAATGTATACCAAACGTCTGCTTCACCATCCTATCTACCTGAGACATCATTTTCAAGGAAATATGAACCTGCATGCCTAGGTCTTTTTGTTCATCAACACTCCCTCGGGACTTACTATTAACTGTATATGTCCTGCTCTGATTTGCCATTTCCAATTGCAGTCTAAATTAAACTCTGTCTGCCACTCCTCGGCCAATTGGCCCATCTGTTCAAAATTCCATTGTGCGCTGAGGTATCATTCTTCGCTGTCACTACACCTCTAATTTATGTGTCATCTCCAAACTTACTAACTGTGTCTCCCATGTTCACATTCATGAATGAGGAAAAACCATGGTTCCAGCACTGATCCTTATTGCACACCACTGGTCACAGGCCTCCAGTTTGAAAAGCAACACTCCACCACCACCCTCTGTCTTCTACTTAGAACCACATCTGTCCCAAAGGCTGGTTCTGCCTTAGTTCAATATGTTCTGACCTTACAACTTCTGCCCATGAGGAATCTGGTTGAACGCCTTCCTGAAGTCCATGCATATCAAATCCACCGCTCTGCCCTCATAAATCCTCTTCGTAATTTCTTCATAAACACAATCAAGTTCGTGAGACATGATTACCCACGTACAAGGCCATGCTGACTCCTTTAGCAGTCCTTGCCAATTCAAATGCAGGTAAATATTGTCCCTGAGTATTCCCTCCAACAATTTGCCCAACACCGACTTCAGGCTGACCAGTCCACAGTTTTCTGGCTTTTCCTTACCACCTTTCTTAGATAGTGGCACCACCTGAGCCAAACCTCAGTCTTCCGGCATCACACCTGCGACCAATTATGATACAAATATCTCAGCAAGAGGCCAATCAATCCCCTTCCCAGCTTGCCAAAGAGTTCAAGACAGTATCGGATCATGTCCTGGGGATTTATCCACCTTTATACTTTTTAAGAGATCCAGCATCGCCTCCTCTGTAATATGGACTTTTTTTCACGATGACACAATCCATTTCCCCCCATTCTGTATCTTCCATGCCTTCCTCCACAATAAATGATGATGCACAAATATTCAGTTAGTATTTTCCCCATCTCCTTCAGTTCCTCACATAGGCTGACTTGCTGATCTTTGAGTGGTCCTATTTTCTCCTCAGTTAGATTTTTGACTTTAATGTATTTATGAAATTTCTATGGATTCTCCTTAACACTATTTGCCAAAGCTATCTCATGTCCCTTTTGTGATTTCCTAGTTTCCCTATTAAGTATACAGCCATTGCCTTCATGCTGTTCTAAGTATTCACTCGATCTCTGCTGTCTATACATGACATATGCCTCTTTAGTTTCTTGGCAAAACCTAAATTTATCTCGTCATACAGCTTTCCCTACACCTACCATCCTTACCTTTCATCCAAAGAGGAACATACTGTCACTGGATTCTCGTTGATCCATTTTTCAAGGGTTCCCATTTTCACCTGCCCCTTTACCTTTGATCATCTGCGCCCAGTCAACATTGGAAGTTCTTGTCAGGTACCGTCAAATTTCGAACTTCAACATAAGATCCAGTCTATCCATTTTCATCAGTGTATAAAAACTAATCGAATTATGGTCCCCAGTCACACGTCAGTCACTTGCCCTGCCTTATTTCTTCAGAGTAGGTCAAGGTGTGCGCCTTTTCTAGTTAGTGCATCCACAGACTAAATTAGAAAATGTTCTTCTATACATTTAACAAATTCCTCTCCATCTAAATCCTTAACACCACGTGAGTCTCAGTCTATGTTTGGAAAGTTAAAGTTCCCTCCCATTCCCACCCTATTGTTCTAACATAGAACTGAGATTTTCTTATAAAGTTTATGCTCAAATTCCCGCTGTCTACTGGGACGGAAGAGGGGCTGGTGGCTCTCTATAATACATAACAATAAGGTGATCATCACTTCATTATTTCTCTGTTCGACCCAAATAACTTCCCTGGACGTATTTCGAGGAATATCCTGCCTAAGTACACCTGTAATGTCATCCCATATCCAATGATGCGACTTCTCCTATTCTCTTGCCCCCTTTCTTTCTTTCCCTTGGCCTTTGTATTCTGCAACATTAAGCTGCCAGTCCTGTCCACCCATGATCCACTTCCCAACAATTTCTGTGACATCCAAATACTATTTTCGTAACCATTCCCTGAGTTCATCTGCGTTCACTGTTTGAAATCTTGTACTGAAATAAATTCTGTTTAATTGATCAGTCCTCGTTCTCTGCTTTGATCCTGCCTGCCCTGACTGTTTGACCTCCTTCCTTTCCTCAATTTACCAGTCTCTAACTAATCTTTTTCTCACTATGTCCGTGGGTCACACATGCTCCCCTCATTCATCACTCTCACCGACATTATAAGTTTAAATCCTCCTAAGCGACTCTAGTAAATCTCCCTGCCAATTTATATTCCCCTTCCAATTCAGATTCAATCCGTCCTCTTTATACAGGTCCTTTTTTACCGTAGAAGAGATTCCAATGATACCAAAACGAGAACGCTTCTCCCCAGGCACTAGCATCACAGCCACGCAATCATCTGCTCCATCCTCCTGTTCCTACGCTCACTAGCTTGTGGCACCGAGAGTATTCCAGATATTGCTACCCTCAAGAATCTCCTTGTAAATTCCTGCTTAACATCTTCTATTCTCCCTTCGTAATTTCATCTTTATTCCTTCCAATGTTGTTAGCTCCAAAGTACACAATGCCCTCCTGCTGTTCCCATTACCTTTTGAGAATATTCTGCACCTTCTCCAAGAAGTCCTTGATCCTAGCAGCAGTGTGGCAACACTCCATTCTGATTTTTCGCTCTTGGCCACATAAACGTCTATCTGAGACTTTGACTATCACCACTGATCGTTTGGTACCTGACATATCTTTCATTACATTAGAGCCACTCTTGGTGACAGAAACGTGTTGTTCGTGCGACATTACCGTAACAGTCTATCACCCCCGACATTTTCCAAACAACGCGCTTGTTTAATATGGGGATAGCCACAGGAGACTCCTGCACTACTCGCCTCCCTCTCCTGCCATTCCTGATTGAATCTGAAGTTGTTGTCTCTTCCTGCTGCTGCTATCCGTCACCCCCCTCCCACCCCAAACTCCTACAAATTCCTCATTTATGGGATTCACAACCAAACACACTTACTGTGGAGCCTAATCATCAGTAGTATGGAAGCTCTCCCATATCTCCGGCATCCGATTACATCACTCTACAAAAGACCACTTTTCCACATGGGCAATCTACAGATATCGGAAAATATCTCAGTGTTACTGCTCTAAAAGACACTGTTCCAGGCTAACTTATTGTCTATGCTTTGTGTTTTTACATTTTCTTCAAGAGACATATCTCAATAAAACATACAACTAAAAATAACTCACTCTACTCAGTATTGTATATTTACACAAAAAATGTTAGCAAGATTACATTTAAAAACCATGGACATCTCTGTTCCTGTGCTGTGAACTCTCCCACACAAGTTCCTCCAAGGTCATCTGTGATTTTTGCTGTTTGTTAGCTTTTCTTCGAAACACTCCGATACCCAGAAATGCATGAACTCAAACACAAAGGCAGTAGCTGCTCAGATTCACTGCTGTGGCGAAAGTGAGGACGTCAGATGATGGAGACTGAGAGACAACAGAGAGGTGTTCAGAAAGCACAGCAGGTCAGGCAGCATCCGAGAAGCAGGAAAATCTACGTTTCGTACATTCCTGATGAAGGGTTTTTGCCCAAATGTCGATTTTCCTGCTTCTCGGATGCTGCCTGACCTGCTGTGCTATTCCAGCACCTCACTCTAGATTCACTGCTATGTCAGACAGCAGTGTAAGTTTCTCTCTCTCTTTTTCGGTGACCATGTCGTCTCTAACTTTGTTTCTTTTGCTCCTTGTTCTAAATTGTCGTTGCTTTGATCTTTCTTTTCCCCAAATTTCCAAAACAATATAACAGCTTGTAAAACAATAATTACTCTTCCAGGAGTTCATGGATATTAGCTCTGCCACCTAAAATACCTCAAAAAAGGAGCAACTCTTAGAAGTACAATTTTTTCCCATCCTCCATTTGAATTACCACGCAATGTGTGGTCAGTATAATAGAAAATAAAATGCACTGTTGCACTTGAGAAGATGTTATTATTTGACGCATATTGCTAACAGATCAGAGAAAAGTTTGTTTCATCATTAAAGACACACACTGCCATTTAAGCCCCCTCTGTGTGATGATAAACTGAGGATTTGTTAACTCACCGAAGCCCTCAAAGTTAGTTTTGGAAAGTGAACAATTCCTTGCCGTACTTAACAATTTTGATTGTACGTTCAGGCATCAAATAATGCAAAATGCAAATAGAGAAATGCGACTTTTTATGACATTCTCTGCATAATCTGACTCAAATGCAGAGTTTGTGTTTGTTGATATTTTATTAATAAAGTACACAAAACAAAACTAAATAGGCTGTTCACTATGACAATTACAGAATGTGACAGCTCTAATGCATTGTATAATAAAATCTAAAATGGTTAAATATCTGATCTCTCTGATGTATTTTGATTATGTCTGGGCAGTTGAAGTGATAATCTGAATACTCAGCAGTTCGTAGACACAATACCTCTTTAAAAAAATAATCAATACTTTGTAATGAGAATAACTAAACAGGGTAAGCAATATTAACTTAATGAATTAATAAATTGTATGTTCTGAACTTAGTTAATATTATTTTTCCCCATGTAAAATTGCTTTATACATTGTAAAATATATGAAGCCATAAGCACTTCTTCAGGGAACAGCTCGAATGTAGCCACAGCCCTCCGGAACTTACTCCAACACTCCACAATGTTCCAGTGGTGGAAACGGAGAGCACAGAAACAGGCTATTTAACCTATCAAGTGAATTCATTTAAACACCCGCTGTCTTTCTGCAATCTTACAGAAATGCACAGAAGTTATGGCATTGAAAGAGGTCTTCATGTCCGAATCAACGGAATAAGCTAGCTACTTGCTCTGTTCCCAATGTCCAGCACCTGGTCCACAGCCATGAAGGTTTCTACACTTGCACGTGTAAATCCAAGTTCCCTTTTAAAGTGTTAAGTTTTGTCACCTCAAGCTACCATCAAAACTGGGCGATGATTTCTAGTCGCCCCATCATCTTCTGAATGAAACGATGGCCTCATGTCCTCAATCATCCTGCCATTATTTTTTGCTCACTCTGTGTCCCTTGCTAAATTCGGTGAGATAGGTCTCCATTGAAGACCCAGCTTATTTTGCACATCTCAATCACGTCAAATCTCATTCGCCTCAGTTCAGGGAAGATGTCCATACGCTATCCATCTTTCCTCAATGCTGCAATAAATTCCACATATCAACTGCATTCCTGAAAATCTCTTCTGTACTCTCCTCTGTGCAATTCTACCCTCATTCCAAGATGATGACCAGTATCGTGAACAAAAGCAAAGCTGCGAACCACCCAGTGTCTGATGTGGTTCTCGTATTACAGGTCAGATTTGGGGTGAGGGAATTTGTTTTGCGTTGGCTGTGGTGCAGAGTGACAGTTTCGTAACTCTGGGATGGGTAGTATGGAATTACAACTCATGTGAATGTCTGATAAGGATCTGGACGGATACAGTTTGGGCGCAATCTATTTGAATAGTAAGGTTAGTTTAACAGTTCCTCAGAATTTAGTCTCAGTGTTTAATAGCCTCACGTCTGTTCTGATACCAACTGTTTAATTACAGAACAAGCTAGATCATAGACAGAAATCCAGCTTAATGGATGATACCCTTATTTGTCTTGATTTAACACAGTGATCGCACAGTAAACACACAATGCTGCAAACATTACTTCCATAACGAAGCAGGGGTTTATTGCAAAAAACAAATGACGACAAAATAGAACAAACCAAACTATGTAATGAAAACGCAGATTCAAATGCAATGGACACGCAGTAAATGTATAAATCTAATTCACCTCAAACAATACACAAATGAAACAAAAGAATACGAATTTTACATATTATACAAAACATGACTATGAGTGGCTTTCCAAAGAACACAACCCTCACATAATATTTACAACGGAATCCCTTTATCTATCACTGGATTAAATGACTTCTGATTGTAACTTCTGAAGTGGAACTGCAGTAATTTCTTCCGAGAGCTACCGTATCCCTGACTGTCAATGTACTCAGCTTCAAACAATCTTTTCAGAGTTTTTCCTTGTCCCAATACTCCTGTCTTGGACACTTTCATCCCAAGGCAATGTAATTTAGTAAAACTTTATTTCCTTCACGTGAACAAAGATTTTTGCATCCACTCAGTTCCAAGGTCTTACTGGAACTGAAAGAGAGGGCAAAAATGATAAAAAGTGAAAGTCAAGCTTTCTCAGTTAAGTGTTTCTTCCTTACTCGCAAATTCCAGAACTTCCCAAAAAATCTTTTAGGCTGCATGGATTCCATGCTGGGTTGCAAGCATCAAAAATAAACGTTCACTCGCGCACAAAGCCATTCAGCCTGTAACCAAACCTCAAACGCAATTTTAAAAACGTATTTCTGTGATTACAGAACTAACTTCAAGTTAAACATTAACTTCAGATGCACAGAAAAGCCCACTGCTTATTCTTTCAAAAATCAAAAACCAAACTCAAACCAAATGACATTGCACTCTCTACACAAAAATACCAAAGCTTGTATTTTTCCAAAGTGAGTCCTTGCCTGAATTCCAACGAAAGTTTCTGTAACCCCGATTGAAATGGATTTTTGGAAGATTATCGGAAAAGATTAATCATTTCCCAGTCAGTTCCTGCGGAATCTGCACTGATGGGGATTTCATGGGGAATTTGTAATCTGAGAATAAATTACTTATCGTCTGCGACTGTGAGATTTTTGGACACAGCATGCCCATGTATCATTCTCAGTGGCAGCGTGACACCTCAGAGAACCCTCAGACAGATTCACACAATTTCGATGTTGTAAGGTACTTACCAGGAATTGCTACCAACGAAAGGGTCGTGTAGAATAGTCTCCACACATGATGAATTGAGAACACCATCTTCTGCCTGAATTGTTTTGTGCAGGCAATCTCTCTGTACTCAATGCTGAGGTGATGCAATCTCAAAGCCATTCATTTATACCTACTGACATAGCCTGGGGGACTGTTACATTACAATGTGATTGAATTCATTTATTTAAGAATTTGAACAGTTTACAGCATTGAGTTAACACCCAGTTGTCACAGAATATTTTTAGAACTGAAGTTTGTTGGATAACACAGAACTCAATTGCTCAATAGTAAACATTGGAAAATGCATATCGAATAAAAGCATATAATTCTTTCAGTGTGGAAGCAGGCCAAGGGGCCCATCGAGTCCACACGGACTCTGCAAAGGATGCAAAGGGTATCCAACTCAGACACAACCGCTGGCCCTGTAAGGCAGCATGACTAATCACTGAGCCACTGTGCCACCCAGTATGCCAGCATTTCCACCCCAAAACATTTACCAAAGACTAAACTCGCATTTTATTTCAGTGTCGTCCTTCCCTTTACCTTGATCATTCATAAATTAAATTCCGATTGTTGAGTGTCTCTCTGAGAAATGTGCTCCATAACACTGGAATCTGGTGTCCCTGGTTATCAGCGGCTATTTTCTGCATGCATGAGAGTTGGTTAATGGAGATGACACATTTTAGCTTTTAATAAATCCAACATCGAAATGGAATCCTTGCTTTGCAGGGATATTGCTTCTGAATATAACTGTTTCCCAATTAAGGCAATAATTGAAAGTGGTAATATAACTTATTGAAAAATACCCTCAATGATTACAGTAGCTCCAATCATTAGAGATCCTCCTCCTAGGTTTTGCCTGTCCTGGACATGTTTCAGAGCTGATTCTGAAACACTCACGATCTGTATAACAGCAAATGGGGATGAGTTATTCTCTGTTCCCTGCAGTGTACTACACATGTGCAGAGAAACACCTAAAACACCTGACTAATCATGGTTTGGAACAGTTTCAAGCAAGATGGAAGAGAAATGCCAGGGAGAGATTTGCACACACAAGGATGCAGAAATATCAAATTCTGGAAATGTATGAGTGGATGTCAATGTTGTCAATGGGGTCTTCAGTGATGTGGAAATGAGATTTTTTTGAGTAATGGTAAAGGAACAAAATAGAGAGCACGATTAAATATGTCGTCTTCGTGTTGTCAGGCTGGTATTAGTGAGTACTACAAGGATCATTTCTCGAGACACAATGGCTGAGATAATGGGATCATGTGTGACGTTTGTTGATAGTACAATGTTTAGTTGGACTGACAAGGAGAACATAGGAACGCTGAGAAGAGGAAAGACAGATTCAGTGAATGAATGAGCATAAAACGTGCAATATAATATAGAGAAATGCTTGGCATTGTTCATTCTTGGTAAGATTTCAAGTCGTCGATAAACTTAACATCGTTGAAAACCAAAGGCTAGCAACAAGAAGCGTTTTTGTCCATTGAGCGCTAGTAGATTCCATTATTCTGTTGAAAACTTTACTCGTCCCTGACCCTTCTAAATTTGATGAATTCAGTCCTGGTTTTGCAATATTTAACTTCCTTCCATTGTACCCTTGCTGCCCAGCTATCATTCTGATTAATCGTTGCTGCATTAAAATGATGGACATGGACATGGACTGTCAAATCCCCAGTATTTTTTTTTTGTTTGTTTGTTTTGATTTTCCCTATATATTATGAGATTTGAAGACATGTACTGTTCCTTTAAGAGAGAATGAAGGTTGTTTTGGCAGTGAGAGTTTGCAGGCAACTGTCTTGTGACTAAATAGTAGTCTCAGAGTGTACTGGGAAATTGAAAATATGTAACATTTGGCTGCTGTGTTCCCAACAGTTCGAATTTCAACAATCAATTCAAAGTATGCCCCAGAGTACTAAAATACAATCTTATTGGATTTTACTGTTTTGACAATATCGAACCAATGAGATGACCTGATGTTTGGTGTCTATAAAAAAAACAGACATTTTGAATGCCAGAGAGAGAGAGAGAGAGAGAGTGTGAGAGAGAGAGAGAGGCTGTCATTTGGAGGGAGACTGCTATTCAAAACAATCTATATCAAAGGTACCTTTTTTAAATGAAACGTCTTTGGAACAAAATCCCGAAGTTTGACCAGGGAGATGTGCAGATGAAAGAACACAGATGTTGATGATAACCGCCGCTGTCTGGTATTGAAATGTAAGTTGCCGTATGATTAATGGTGGTTTTCATTGAATCAGCATATTGTTATAGAGTGAGAGGTAGATAATAAGCATTTAAGAGAAAGGAAGTTAAGAGTTGAAAATAGTTGTTTAATGTTCATTTTGAGTGCTAAATGATAAATTGATATTTTTCTTTAGGTAGTGGAAGTGAATTCGCTGTCAGTCATGCTTTTACAAATTCGGAGTCGAGGTGACCTTTTTTGCGTGTTCAGACAATAGACAATAGGTGCAGGAGTAAGTCATTCGGCCTTTCGAGCCAGCATCACCATTAATTATGATCATGGCTGATCATCCACAATCAGTATCCTTTTCCTGCTTTATCTATCATTCATTCTACTATCTTTAAGATGGAGTAGTTTGTATTAATTAGCAGAAGAGGTCACCTCTGTGTTGTAACAGTTTGAGTGCTTGTCCAGGATTTGGACCAGTTTAGACAGATCCAGTTTGAGATTTGGACAGAGTTGAACATATTTGGGTTACAAAAGATCGCTGCAGATTTTAACAGTTGCCGATTCGTGTCCTCGGTCTTCAAATAAAACGTAAGTGAGACAATTTGTTTAATTTTGGTTCCTTGTAGTTAGTTACATTAAAAGTGAGAGAAATGGCTGAAGAGGTATTGGAGTTTGCAGAAGATTCCCAAATTTGCCAAGAAATTTTAGAAGACAGAAAAGACCATGCTTTTAGAATTAGTGAAGAGGATAGAATTTGGTTTGACCAAGGACAAAAGTAAAACTGACATTGTAAGGAAGTTACTCAAGCATTTAGAGGTGTCATAAAAACAGAGATGTACAGTAAACTTAGAAAAAAATAAATTCCAATTGAGGAAAATGGAACTAGAACATAAGCAAAGAGCGAAAGCAGAAAACGAAAGAGAGAGAGAAAGAAAATAGGTGGAAAAGAAAGAGAGAGAGGAAAAAGAAACAGAGAGAAGGTTCTTGGCTCAGCAAAGAGATACAGAAGAAAGGGAAAGTAACAAAGAGAGAAAGGAAAGAGAAAAGGAGAGAGAATTTGAACGTCAGAAGTTGTGATTTAGTCAGCTAAGTTAACAGGATGGAGATGTAGCGATAGGGCAGTGATATTTAAATACTTTAAAACTGCTTAATTTTGATCAGAAAAAAGTCGAAACCTTCTTTATTTCTATTTTAAAAATTGCTCGGCAGATGGAGTGGTCAGATCGCTTGAGGGTAATGCTGGTTCAGACTAAGTTGGTAGGCAGATCTAGTGATGTATTTCCAGCAGGTCAGTTGAGGGGGCGAGAGATTCTGAAGAGGTCAAACGGCTATTTTGAGTGCTGATGAATTGGTGCCAGAAGTGTATAGACAGCGGTTCAGAAACATAACGAAGGAACAGCTTCATACTTACGTTGAGAACGAAAGATGTAAACATGGTAATTTTGACAGATGGGTGTGGGCCTTCAAAATAGCTAAGATCTATGTGGATCTATGACAGATTATTCTGCTGGAGGAGTCTAAAAACTCACTTCCAGAGATGATCAGAATTCAAGTGCATGAGCAGAAAATTCAGGAATTGAGAAGAGCAGCAGAAATGGCAGATTAATACATATGGTGCATAAGACACGATTCAGCTTCTGGCGAGAATTTCATCCTGTGAGGGGCAGAAGTTGGATGAAGGAGATATGATACTATAAGAAATAATAGAGAACACTGGTAATTGTTTACCGTATGTTGAAAAAAGAAGCGTACAGGGTGGAAAGGAGGTAAAAAGCCTCAGGTGTTTTCACTGTAATGGAGTAGAACACGCAACATTACAGTGCCAGTGGATACAGAGGGGCATTAGGTAAAGGTGTTCTCACTGCGAGAAAGTGGGACATGTAAAATCACAGTGTTGGTCGTTAAAGAAAGGCACCATGGGAAAAGATGTGTTAAAAGAAGCTAAGTCAGTGTTATTAGTGAAAGTAGTAAAGGAACCCCAAAAAATGTCTAGGAGCTGCTGGACAATGCAGTACCTAGGTAGGGGATGGGTATGGAGTAAGTGCCTGATCTCAATTAAAAATTCGCTTCTGTGGGTAAAGTTTATTCTGGAAAAAAGAAATGCGAGAAGGGAAAGAAGTTATAATTTTGATAGATGCAGGATGTAACCAGTCTCGAAAAGAAAGAGATGAACGTATTTGCATTCTTTCTGACGTTTTACCCAAGAAAGTGGTAATTTGTGCAACAGATGGACAGAAATGTAGCATTCCCCTATGTAATATCGGATTGGAGTGTCAACTCAGGACTGGGGAAGTAACAGTGAGAGTGAGTGACAGAGTGTTAGTTCCAGGAATCCAGTTTGTTCTTGGGAACGATTCAGCAGGGTCCAATGTGGGAGTGACACCCCTTGTTGTGGAGAAGCCCAACGAAGACAAGGGAACTGAGGAGTTAGGAGAAAAATACCAGGGTATTTTTCCAGTCTGTGCATAACAAGATCCCACTATCATAAGTCGCAGCATGAAACAAAAACTAAACAGAAAGATCAAGGATTTCAGGTTCAATTAATAGACACCCTGTTTGATTTAATGCTTCAGGAAAAACCTGGACAGTTAAAGGGTCAGACAGAAGTATTTATTTGCGAAAGGCGAATGAACTTGCAACAGAAAGGAAGTTATGAATTGCATACGGATACGACACTTTAAATCAAGTGTGTTTCATCCTGAATTCCATGAAAATTTAGAAAAGTGGCATCAAAACCTGAAGGGCATGTTGAGAACATACGCGCAGGATTACCCGAATGATTGGAATTAAGATATCCTCTTGAAATTGTTTGTCATTAGAGATGGCCCAAATGGAATCTACTTATTTTGATTTCACATTCGGACATGAAGTGAAAGGCCTTTGAAAATAATTAAAGATAAGTTGACAGGACAAATGTTGGAGATCTCACACTTGGCTTCCGTATCGGAGTTGAGGAAAAGATTACTTCGTGTAAGTGAGTTAGCTAAAGAGCACCTAAAGAGGGCGCAACATAGAATGAAGCAGGTGGCAGATAAAAGCACTGTCATTCGCATGTTTTCCCATAGGGATGACATATTAGTATATTACCAGTGATAAGAGATCCCTTCAAAGCCAGATTTAGTGGTTCCTATCAAATTGAGAACAAGTTGATTCAAGTGTACTGTCTGCTAAAGGTGGCAGATAGAAAAAAAACTGTAGCGGATATGTCATGTAAATATGTTGACATATGTTGAAATCTTATTATAATAGGAGAAAGAACTGGAGAAACCAGTGTTAGTTACTGCCCCAGAGAGAGAGGAATGAAATCCAGATGTTCTGGAATTTGATATGCCTCAAAATATATTAAGCAGTAAGGTAGTCCTTGAGAAGTGGGATAGGTTAGTAAACTATCTGTCTCAGGAGCAAACAACAGAGGTGAAAGTTTTTTTACAGCAGTATGAGGACATATGCGGGAATAAGTAGAGAGGACAAATGCTATTTTATATGAGGTAGATGTCGGAAACACTGTTCTGATAAAAGAGCACCCCTATAAGCTTAATCCTTCCAAAGCCAGACAGGTCCAGAAGGAAGTGAAGGCGATGCTCAATGAAGACATCATTGAAATGTGTCAATGATTGTGTTAGCTCCTAACCTGACGGGATTCAACAATTTTGCGTGGACTATCCGAAGGTCAACGCTGTTACAAAATTAGATTCATATTCAATAGCGTGATTTGACGACAGTAGAGAGAAAGTTGGACAAGCCAGTTAAATCACAAATTTGGACTTACTGCGTGGTTACTGGCAGGTAACTTTTTCAGAGACGGCGCAAGAAATTTCTGCATTTGAAACCCCAAATACACTATATCAATTCAAAGTGATGCCCTTTGGAATGAACATACATCAGCTACCTTGCAGAGACTCATGAACAGAGTTGTAGCTAGGTTAATAAACTTTGCAGTCGATTTGGACAATGTCGTGATCGTTACAGAGTCCTAGAAAGATCATATGGTACAGTTGGTAGAACTCTATAAACGACTGTGAGAGCCAAAATCGGTTGTAAACTTAAACAAAACTGAGTTCGCGAAAGCGAAGGTGATGTTCTTCAGACATAACATCATCCATGGAAGGTTATCACCACGGAACACAAAGACGAAGGCCATCGAAGAATTTCCATGACCAACCTCGAGAAAGACGTGCTTCGGTTTTTGTGGCTAAGTGGATTCTACTGGAGGTTTACTCCAAGATTCAGCAGTATAGTGGCACTATTAACAGATTTGCTGAGGAAGAACACAATGTTTTGGTGGACAGAATAAGGCCAGGAGGTATTTGACAATTTAAAAACAATGTTAACCAACGTACCAGTTTTAGATACACTGAAATTTTTGAAACCCGTCAAAGTTGCCATCAATGCTCTTGACACAGCTGTGCTGCTACAGGAAGGTGATGATGGAATCAAATGACCGGTTGGTTACTTTTCAAGAGACTCAACACCCACCAAAGGAAATTCTCTACAATCAAAAAAAAATATTGAGTTTGGTACTAGCCTTACAACATTTTAATATTTATGTCACGAACAATGTGCCAGAGACTGTTGTGTACACGGATCACGATCCTCTTACATTCTTCAAAACTAATTAAAAACAAGGATATGGGACTATTTCATTGCAGTCTCATGTTACACACTCTTAATTTATAGATCATACATATTACGTTATCATAGATTTAACGAACAAATTACAGATGTGATTGAATACAGAGCAAAGATGTGTATGTGTGCGTGTGTGTGCACGGGCGTGCGTGCTTGTGTGCGTGTTTATGTGTGTATGTATGTGAGTGTGTGTATGTATAGACGTTAATATGAGCTTAGATTAATTATTTTTAAGTAAAGAATTAGAATCCCTACGGTGTGCAAATAGACCATATGGCCCAACAAGTCCACACCGATCTTGCAAATGGTACACCACCCAGACCCACTCCCGGACACATATTACTCTACATTTCTTCTGACTAGTGCACCAAGCCTACACACCCCTAAGCAGTATGGGAAATTTAGCAGACACCAGTATGGGTAAAGACACCACCATCACTCCAATGTTTCTGAAACAGATTCTAAGTAATCAGTCCCAGTATTTGTGAGTAATTAATTTCCAGACACACATTCTATACCTTAAACGAACGACTTAAATATTTATTAGCTAACTCAATACCACTGTTTAAGAAGGATGGTAAGGACAAGCCAGGGAACTATAGACGAGTGAGCCTGATGTCGGTGTTGGGCAAGTTGTTAAAGGGAATCCTGAGGGACACAATGTGCATGTATTTGCAAAGGTAAGGACTGAATAAGGATTGTCAACATGGCTTTGTGCGTTGTAGATCATGTCTCACAAACGTCATTGAGTTTATTTTTTGAACAAGTAACAAAGAGGATTGATGAGGGCAGGATGGACATGATCTATATAAACTTCAATAAGGCGTTCGACAAGGTTCCTCATGGGAGACTGGTTATCAACGCTAGATATCATGGAATACAGGGTGAACTAGCCATTTGGGCACAGAACTGGCTTAAACATAGAAAGCAGAGGTTGGTGGTGGAGGGTTGTTGTTCAGACTGGAGGCCTCTGACCTGTGGAGTGCCAGAAGGATTGGTCCTTGATCCACGAACTATTGCCATTTATATAAATGTTTTGGATGTGAGCATAAGAGGTATATTAGTAAGTTTTCAAATGACATCAAATTGGAGGTGTAGTGGACAGCGAAGAAGGTTACCTCAGATTACAACCGTATTTAATTCAGATGGGACAAAGAACTGAGGAGCAGCAGATGGAGTTTAATTTAGATAAATGCGAGATGTTGCATTTTGGAAAAGCAAATTTTAGCAGTACTTATACACCTAATGGTAAGATTCGAGGGAGTGTTGCTGAACAAAGAGATCTTTGAGTGGAGGTTCATAGCTTTTTGAAATTGGAGTCGCAGGTAGATAGGATAGTGCAGAAGGCGTTTGGTATGCTTTTCTTTATTGGTCAGAGTATTGAGTACAGGACTTGGGAGATCATGTTGCAGCTGTAGAGGATATTGGTTAGGCCACTGTTGGAATATTGCGTGTAATTCTGGTCTTATTCCTATCGGAAAGATGTTGTTAAACTTCAAAAGGTTCAGAAAAGATTTGTAAGGATGTTGCCAGGGTTGTAGAACGTGAGCTATAAGGAGAGGTTGAATAGGCTGGCGTTGTTTTCCCTTGAGCCTCAGAGGTTTGTAACATCATGGCGGGCATGGATAGGATAAATAGACAAAGTCTTTTCCCTGGGGTGGGGGGGACCAGAAGTAGAAGGCATAGGTTGAGGGTGAGAAGGGAAAAATAGAAAAGTGACCTGACGTGGTTTTGTTTCACGCAGAAGGTGGTACGTATTTGGAATGAGATGCCAGAGGAAGTGGTGGAGGCTAGGACAATTGCAGCACTCAAAAGGCATGTGGATGGGTGTATGAGCAGGAAGTGTTTGGAGGGATATGGACCGGGTGCTGGCAGGTAGGACTAGATTAGGTTGTGACATCTCGTCGGCATGAAAGAGTTGAACCAAAGGGTCAGTTTCTGCGCTGTACATCTCTCTGACTCTATGACTCTAATAGAGATGATTTCCAGCTTTAGTCCGTGTTGCAGGGAGGAGTATTACCTACTGATGTGCGACCAACAAATGGTCTCATCTCTTCAAAAGCCCAAAAACCAACACTGAGCCTTGCTCTCACTCTGCCCATTGACTCAGTTAGTTCCCTCCCTGTTGCATTCTCTCTCGGGATCAATTCCCTCCACCTCACCGGCTATTCCTCATTCCCGATCCAATTTTCATTGAACTTCACACAAATTCCCAATCCTCACACCTCCCCTTTCCTACGTGTCTTGGCTTTTTCAAGTAAAACTGTGGGCTGACGTAATGACCATGTGCAGATCTTGCACTCAGATGAGAGGGGATGAATGGACTTCTGCTACACCCCTTTGCCATTTCAATATGATTTTAATTGCCTCCTCCAATATTACTGTTTCAGTTTCAAGAAGGGCTTTGCTTTCATTCATTCAGGGGATGAGGGCGTCGCTATCTAGCACCAGCATTTATCGCCCATCCCTAATTGCCTGCAGAGCTGGTAAGTGTGAATCACATTGTTTGGGTTTGAAGTTACGTGTAGTACTGATCAGGGAAGGATGGCAATTTCTCTCTGAAAAGGGTATGAGTGTACTAACAATTGGTCATCATTAGACTCTATATTTCCAATCTTTCATTGAACTCAAATGCAGCCATCTGCTGTGTCTGGGTCCCCAGAATATTGCCTGGGTCTCTAGATTTACAGTCCAGTGAAAATGTCACTTGGCCATCGTCTCCACCTGCTGAATGCCCTCCTCTGGTGTAAGAGGCTGAAGAAGGGGTTGAATTAAATCAAACGGACTGAAGTCGTAATCAGCAACGAAAATAGTAATTGATATTCATTCAATCAAAACATTACCTGCATCAATATAACACCTCATCCCAATCTGACATCCTGAAAACCCAGGCGATTCCGTGAGCAAAACTGACATCTCTGGACTCCATTAGTCCCCTCCCACCCCGGTAATGATCCCCTACTACGTCATGCGTCAGGCAGAAGGTACAGAAGCCTGAACACACACACACAATTCAGTAACAGGATCAGTAACAGCTTGTGCCCAGCCGTTATTAGACTATTGAATGGACTCTCGTAACTCAAGTAATACAGAGATTTCTCACGCTGGTCTCTCTTTACGCCTTGTGAAATGTGACCTGTCTGCCTCTGTCAAAATCGCTTGTTCTGTATATCCTTGCTTCATGAGATTTTCCCAAGCTGCTCATAAACCTAAGCTTTTCACTGCAATTCTGTACTTGACAATAAATCAATCAAATCCAACTAATCCATGCCAATCATATATACTAAATTGTCCCATTTGTCGCATGTACCACCAAACTCTTCCTATTCATGTCCCCATAATGACTTCACAAACAAGAAGGTGAACAATACACCAGAAGTGAAGGGGAACAGAGGTGATACAACCTTCACTGATATTTTGTTATTTTTAATTTTTTTAATAAATTGTGTTTCGAGCTATTAACTGGGAATTGTTTGCTGAGAATACCCTATGGCCTTTGAGACAGTTGTGGTAAAAGGAACAGACCAAGCAATCTTTGTTGGTGAAGCCAGGCTGTGGGTCTAATTTTCGGATGAGTCTGGATTGAAAGGGTTTCTACTGACAGAGTGACCACGGTGAAGAACGTCCTAAGGATCAGCATGTCCTTGACATAAAGCTTTCAGTCAGCGCGTCCTCTCAGTTGTTCCTGTCCTCTATCACGGAGATCTTAGACGACAGCAGGCGGGAGAATCTGCACCAGCAGTTACCTCTGGTGGAGCTGCCCAACGCCCTCAAGTCCTTAGAAAATAGTACAATTGCCAGAGGTGATGCCTGAGTTGTTTTCCACTCTGTGGCACTTGATTGTCCTGGACAAGCTGGAAGTGGACAACAGTATGTTTCCAACAGGTAGCCTGAGTGAACCTAACAGGAAAGTTATCATCCCGCTTACCGACAATTAAAAAAGGGACAGGGAGGGCTGACGACCAGTTTCACTGATAAATGCATCTTACAGAATCCTACCTGAGAAAATCGCCAACTAGATCAGGTCTGCTGTGCGATCAGTGATTTACTCCCAACAACCTGTGCTGTACAGGGCAAGATGATCTCTGAGAGCCTCACGCTCCTCAGCGATCTAATTGTCTACATGTTGGATTGTGAGTTTGGAAGCCTGCCATATTATCAGTCTGGACCAGGTGAATACATTTGTGTACTCTCAAAGTATTGCTTTGGTGAGGGGACCTGTAATTGGATACTGCTGTGCATTGCCTATCCACAGAGAAATCAACCTATTTTTGCCTATTTATGCATCAATTCCTTGTTGTTGGCTTTATTGAATTTTAGAGTTCTGAGTTTAAAATGCAATTTCTTCAGTCTTCATCTTAATTAACAATTTGAGCATTTTGTGGTCATTCTTCTCAAATACAATGTTATTGTAATATAATGCTGTTCTCATTTGTTTGGTAATTTTTGGAAAAGTATATATGAAATTGCTACATGCCTACATCTATGCTCTTGTGTCAATTCAATGTTACGCGATGTAACAAATTAGTCTGTTTCTGAACAAATAACTCGCACATCATCAGAATGACAAGGTTGAACGAAAAAGTTACGTTTCAACAGTAACTCCATCATTCCACGCATATGTTATTGAGAATCCCCCAATAATCAACAAGTAACGCACTGGAACGAAATCTGTCCCTAAATCTGTGAGGCATGGGAGGGAAGTGTTTGATCCTGAAGACGAGGATTCAGAAGCACAACACCTCAAGAGATCCAGCATGTGATTCTGCTGCTTTTCTATTTCACTCACAGATAATGTACTTCCCACGGGCAGATTCCATTTCCCTCCAAACTGAGCTTGATCCCAGATTCCAACCCTTTGACAGATCTGATTAAATATTCCCGAACAATGATAGTATGTCTCCCCAGCTGTGTAGCAATCCCGTCCATTTAAAAAAACACAATATATTCAGATCGACCCAGTCTGCAAAACATTTCCAGTAATGGAGTTATCCAAAGACCTTTCTCCTTGAACCAATATCTCAAGCCACACATTCTTCGGCATAATGAGCACTCGGAATCACCAGAGGATCAGCTTTTCAATTTCTTGACCGTTTGCTCATTTCTACCTTCAGAAACTCATTGTTTTTTTCTTCTGATAATGATTGTCATGATTTCGGGTATCTAGGCATTCTTGTATATGAAATCCCTGATTGGGGTTGTTAGTCTGTGTCAATCAGGAAGATTTGGGTGATTCTCAAGGGTGAATGCAAGAAATATTGATGTGCTGAATACCTGAATCAGTGAGAGGCTTCTGTCAAAGGCTCTGCATTTTTAAATAAAGAGTGATTAATGGCAGGATGCCAGACTCTGAAGGTTTGGTGCCAATGTGACCAGGACCTCGGGATCTTCACTTTCACACTTTCCCGCGCCCACTCCGCCTTATAGATGACCTGAAATCTTTCCAAGACTGAAATGAATAAAGAATGCCTCACATTTCTCTACATTATGTTGCAAGGATTAGTTTTGCTCATTCACTCACTGAACCTGTCCTTCCCTTTCTCAGTGTACTTTTGTCCTCCTTGTCTTTTACTGTCTCACTTAACATTTTGCTATCAACAAAGATCACACGTGTTTGCATATTTCAGTTTATGATAGAGATTATAAATGGCTGAGTCTGCAAAAATAATCCTTGTGTCATTCACTCATACCAGCTCAACAAAATAAATATGACATGCCTATTCCTGTTGTCTGATTTGTGTCTTTTATGAGTCCTCACACCAATTCTCATTTCCCAATCACTGCAGACCTCATTGACATCATTGACTCCCGCTCAAACGTTTCCAGAATTTGACATTTCTGCATCCTTGTATTGACCGATTGAGATTTGTATCATCCAATAAATATCTGTTCTAACTATACTCTGTTGCAACTGAGAGTTAACTCAGCGTTGTCACTTGCTTGATAAAATTCTTAAATAAATGGAACGAAACACATTGTAATGTGACAGTCCCCCAGGCCATGTCAGCATGTGCAGACATAAATGAAAAGCTTTGAGACTGTATCACCTCAGCATTGAGTACAAAGATATTGCCTGCATGAAGAGATTCAGGCGAAAAATTACATTCCCTTTTCATCATCTGCGGAATATTTCACACGGCCTTTTCGATTGTAACAATTCCTGGTAAGTGCCTTACACCATTGAATTTATGTGAATCTGTGTGAGGAGTCTCTGCAGTGTCACTCCACCACTGACAATGTTGCATGCCCAAAGGTCACACAGTGGCAGGCGATCAGTAAATAATCTCAGATTATAGATAACCTTGGAATCCCCGTCATCACAGCTACCACAGGAATTGACTGTGAAATTATGTATCTCTTCTGGGAACCTTCCAGAAATATCCATTTCAATCGGAGACTACGGATAATTTCAGTGGAATTAAAAAAAGGATCACTTTGGAAAAGTATAAGCTGTTCCATTTGTCTGTACGCAGTGCAAAATCATTTAGTTTGAGTTTGTTCTTTTTTTTGAGTGATTATGCAGTGGGCTTCTCTGTGCATCTGAAGTTATTTGTTAACTTGAATTTATTCCTGAAATCACAGCAATTTGTTTTAAAATTTGTGTTTGGTGCTTGGCTTTGAGCTGAATGGTTTTGTGCACCAGTGACCCTTTGTTTATTTTTGATTCTTGCAATCCAGCATGGTATGAATGGAGCCTGAAAGATGTGTTGGAGAATTCTGGAATTTCTGATTAAAGAAGAAACCCTGACCTGAGAAAGCATTACTTTCATTTCAATCATTTTTCTCTTTTCTTTTATTTTCTGTATGGCCCTGGAACTTAGTTGACGTAAGAATCTGTGCTCATGCGAAGGAAATGACAGCTTTAGTAAATTGCATTGCCTTGAAATGAACATGCTGTTTTGGTCCCAGACAGAAGTGTTGGCACAAGGAAAAGCTCAGAAGAGAGTGTTTAAACCTGAGAAGATTGAGACGCATGTACGTGGTAATTTCAGGAAGAAATTTATTGCAGTTCCAGTTTAGAGGTGGCATGCACAAATCATCTAACCAAGTGATAGATACAGGGATTCTCGTATGGATTTTTCATAGGGATTGTTTTTTTTGGAATGGCACTGGGAGTGTTTTGTATAAAATCTAGAAGTCGAGTCCTTCCGTTTCATTTATGCATTGTTTTGAAATTAATGAGAATTAAACATTTACTGCATATTCATTGCCTTTGAATTTGCAAAGTAAGTACGTAGTTTGGTTTATTCTATTTTATCGCCACTTCTTTTGCAATAAATTTCTGTTTTGTTGCGGGAAATGTTCAGCATTGTGTGTTTGCGAATCAGCAAGAGAATACTTTACTAAATCAAAACAAATAAGGCTATCATCCATCAAGTTGGATTTTTGTCTCGGACCTGGCTTATTCCATAGTTAATCAGCTGGTGTCAGAACAGAAGAGAGGCTATTAAACTCTGAGATTAACTCCCAAGGAACTGATAATCTCACCCCACACTTCAAATAGATTGTGCCTGAATGATATCCATCCGGATCCATTAAATGCCGCAGATCCTGTTCAGCTGTCTACACTGAGATGTAATTCCATATTACCCCTCCCGAAGTAACTACTCTATCACTCTGTACCACAGCCAACGCAAAACAATTTCCCTCAGCCCCAGTCAGACCTGTAGCACCGGAACTACATGAGACACTGGGTGGCTCACACACGTAGGTTTTTGCGCAGAGTACTGGTCATCAACGAGCAGTGAGAACTGCAGAAACTGGAGATCAGAGTCGAGAGTGCATTGTTGAAAAAGCATAGCAGGTCAGCCAGCAAACGGGCAGCAGGAGAATCGACGTATTTGGCATAAGGGCTTATTCTACTGCTCCTCGCATGCTGCCTGGCATTTTCATCATCAGCAAGCAGTGGGAACAGAATTGCTCTTAGGAGAGTGCTCAACAGATTTACAAGAATGGTGTTAGCATTTGTAAATTACTGCAGCATTGAGGAAAGATGCATAAGGTTGTGCTATTTTCCCTAAAGAGAGGTGCATGTGATTTGACATGAGTGGCATATATAAAATAATCAGGGTCTCGATTCGAGACCTATCTCCCTGGACGAGAACCAGTTACTAGCAGATGCAGAGTGAACATAAAACAAATGATGGGCGGATTATCAAGGACAGGAGACCTAACATCTCATTTAGAAGATGATGTGACTTGAATTCACTGTGGCCAAATTCCAGTTGTTCCCTGAAGGAGTGTTTGTAACTTCACTTTATTTTAGAATGCAGAAAGCAATTTTACATGGGGAGGAATATCATTAACTTATCTTAGAACATAAGAAATTATCAAGTCATTAGGTTAATATTGCTTACTTTGATTAATTATCTCATTACAACGTAATTTTTTTTATAAAAGAAGAATTATGAAATCTTCTCCTATCTATGAACTGTTGAGTATTCGGATTATCAATTTAATAGTTAATTGTCCTGACATAATTAGGAGAAAATAGAGAGTTAGAGTGATCTGATTTTTATCGTATCATATTTTATTATACAATGGATTGGGGCTGCCACATGCAGTCATTAGAGTAATGAACTGGCTGTTTTGTTTTGCATTGTGTAGGTTATTCATAAATTATGAACAAGCACATTCGAAACAATTTGAGTCAGATAATGCAGAGAATGCAACAAAAATCACTTCTAACTAATTACATTTTGCATTATTTGCTGACTGAATGTCCAATTCAAATTAGAACATCTGCTAAACCTGACAAGAAAATGTTCTCATTCCAAAAGAAATTATGTGGGATTCAGTGAGTTAACAGATCTTCAGTTTATTATCACAGAGAGGGGTCAAATCGTGGTTTGCACCTTTAGTGCTGAAACAAACTTTTCTCAACCCTGTTACCACTGTCTGTCAAGCGATTACATCTTCTCAAGTGCAACAACTCACGTTTTTTTGTCATATAGTGGCCAGACGATTCCAGGTAATCCTAATTGGAGGACGGGAAGAGATTGTGGATGTGAGAGTTGCACGTTTTTTCAGGTGTTTTAAGTGTCAGCCCTGACTACCCCAAAATCGTGGAATAGTAATTATTGCTTCCTGAGATGTTGTATTGTTTTGGAAAATTGGAGAAAAATAAGATCAAAGCAACGTAATTTTAAAAAGAAGGAGCCTGTGTTGGAGAGTTCACAGCACAAGAGCAGAGAAGTGCATGGTCTTTAAGTGTAATCTTGCTGAACCTTTAGTGTAAACCTACAATATTTAATCGAGTGAATTCTTTTTGATTATAGGTTTTAATGAGATCTGTCTCTTGATTGAAATGTAAAAATATAAATCATTGGCAATTCATTAGGTGGGAGCAGCAAGACTGCAGTATTTCCTGGACCTGTAGATTATCAAGGTGCAAAGATGGCCTTTGGTAGTGTACATCTTCCTGTCAGATGTATGAGATTCGAGAGGACTTCCATGTTACTGATGATTACGTCAGCAATAAATATGATTGGTTGTGAATCCTATCAGATCGCATGGATCGGTTGGAGTAACAGTTAGAGGCAATGAGGAATTTTCGGGAGATAGTGGGTCTGATGTATGGCGGATATCGGGAAAGAGAACAAAAGCAGACAAAATCAGGTCGATGGGTTAACTCCAGGAAAGGCAGGAGAGGGCGATAGATGGTGAGGATTCTCATGTTGCATCCCGATTTTAAACAGGTACGCTGTTTTGGAAATGTAGGGGGTGATGTGGTATGAGGGGAATGTAGCACGAAGAACCGAGCTTCTGGTACCACGACATGGCTCTAATGAAACTCGGGGCATGTCAGGTTCCAAGCGATCAATTGTGATAGGGGTCTCTCTCGTCAGAGGCACAGACAGATATTTCTGCGGCCAAGAGCACCTGAATACTCGTTGGTGCCAGGATTAAGGATATCTTGGAGATGCTGCAAAATATTTTCAAACGGGAGTGGATCAGCAGGAGGTCATTGTGTACATTGAAACTAATGACATAAGAAGGAAAAAAGGTGAAATTCTAAAGGTAGAATATAAGAGGTTAGGCAAGAATTTGGAAGGAGGTCTTTCAGGATACAAATATATGGATTACTCTTGTTGACACGAGCTAGTGAGTGTACGAATAGAAGGATAGAACAGACGCTTACGTGGCTGAGGAGCTGGTGCAATGCAGCAAGGTTCACATTTTTGAATCATTGGAATATTTCTTTGGGTATAAGTGACCTGTATAACGAGACAGATTGCGTCTGAAGTTGAAGAAAAAATAACTTACAGTCAGGGAGAGTTCTTCAAGGTACTTAGGTATATTGAAACTAATAAGGGTGGAGTTGGGGGTGTGGGGATGGTGGGGGTGCTGGTGGTGGGGTGGGGTGGCCATGAAGATATCGAACCTTGGCAATGGTCTCTCGCTTCCGCGATCGGTCAAATGAACATTAGGAGTTCGGTCAGCTTCAACAAGATTTCACACTTTAATTAGTATCGGCCAGACACAGGTGATCCAGCAACACAGAGTTTAAAAGTGTCTGTATTCCTTGGAGAAGCTGCACAAAGTAGGTCAAAAGAAAGGCAATTTTTAAATAGCTCTTAAGAAATAGTGCAGTTGTAATTACAGACTAAATCCAACAAAGTATAATAAAATGACATTATGGACAGCAGGTTAACTCAATGGCATTTCCTGGGAACCAATGTTGTTTTGCACACGCTATCTCTCTTCACATGCGTCTTCAATGTTAGTTAGGATGGTTAGTAATGTCCTATCTAGCTTAGTTAATGCCAAACTGTGAAGGGAGCATTGTCTGCTAATCTTTGATTCAGTTAGCTCAGAAATGCAGATTTTAACATGGTGAAAAGCCATTTTAAACACTGTTAATTTGCAGCCGATAGAAAAACCAAGCATTTTAGTGTGTTACTTTATGTTACTTGCATTGAAAAGCCATTTTGTAATTAGTAAAAGCAAGCCTTAAATGATTGCTCCTGAAAACAGGCTAAATCCAAATTTTAGATCCTCAGCACCCCTCTTTGGTCATTCCATGACTTCATCATAGGCAGCGAGGGCATAAAGTAAACCAATCCAATCGAATATACGCCAGAGCCTGCCATACTTCCTCCTCTTCCGGGGATGAAATAGTGGTAGGCAATGGCACCTCTTCATCTTCATCTGAATGGAGAAGAAGCATTTTCAGCATGGGACCGATGCTGTCAATACAAGTTAATATATTAGCAATAATGCATTTACAATAGCAATGCCAACAAAACAATCAGCCATTTGTACGATGAGCTGAAACCCATATTTCCCCATTCTGTCCTCTCAGCCATTTGGCTGACGAAGGTACGGATGTTATCTACGTGCGTGGAAATATTCTCAGTGAGGTCAGTGATCCTCATGATGCATTTGCCTTTGACTATGGCACAAACTTCAGCTTTCCTTGCAAGTGTGTAATCGAGGGCATATTGGTATTATTGGGAAAATAGGCGCATTTCTGAAAACATGTCCTTAACTCCTGTTAAGGCAGTAGTCGTCTCATTACTCAAGAGGGTGGACCGCAAATTAGATAATTTTGGTTTTGATGGCTAATAATTACTGCAGACTCTTCTACAGAAAAATACTAAGAAATACATACCCCAGAGAGTGAGCCTTAGTGATGCTGAAAGCCTTCGTTTTCTTCAAATTTGCACAGAACACAGGGAAATTCAGATTCCATTCCCAAGAAATTGGACAGGGAACACCTATTACATTAAGGACAAGATAGTTAATTGACTTACCTTGACTGAAAAGATAGTAACCATGTTTAGTTAAGATTACGTAGGGAGTTTCCCAATAAGAAGCAGACCTATTTCTGTGACTTCCAGGAACATATGGTTAGTCCATGGTTACATAGTATGGCTTTCCTGAATGCTTGGGGTGAAAACTGTTCAATACAAAGAGATGGGTTTTCTGGAAAGAGATATGGTTATTGTCCCAGAATGGTTCCTTCCATCACACAACTGGGAAGATGACGGTGCCATTAGGGCTCTCATAATGAATATGGGTTATTTTACTCATTCCACAAAGGGCCTGGATACCAGTGATAACAGAGACACATTTTTCCCCAAAGCATACGCATGAGATGCGAGGATCTATAGAGGAACAGTGGCGACTGGCACATTTAATCATTGTGCAGGGAATAATCTTATTTACATTAATGTAAGTAATCCTCCATCATTTGACATTGTAACAATTGTGATAGGTTACTCCGGACTTATTGGAAGAACTCCATAAGCAGCTAGCAGGTGGCGTAGGTAATAATCAAAAGAAATGTTGGTCCCATAAAGACTTTAGTAGCATGCTTTACTCCTTTGTTATGATTCGGGAGCGGAAAAGAGGTCAAAGAATCTTTTGCTGAAGTAAGGGCAAAACAGACCACTTCATCCATGCCAAATATTCTGTTGTGACTTTGGATAAAGAAATTGTTAGCGAAAGATAACATTTCCCTATCTTCTCTTTTGCGGCTTGACCTACTTCGATAGGGGCAAAGCTTACCAGGGTTGCCCAAAGCGCAACTAAAATCAAACTGGCACACAACACCTTTACAGGGTAAAGACCATTTAGACTTGTTCTGTAAATGTTCCACGTATCAAAGTAATCATGCTCTGGGCACACCAGGAGATCATTTCGGCATAGATGTTACACAGTCTCTGGTTGTTTAGGATCGCACGGGTACACTGTTCCTTCTTGTACACCAATGCTGGCAATGGCAAGTCCACACAGCAGGGAAATTTAGATTTGATTATCTTCCCCCTTGCTAGGGGCTCGTCTGGTGAATTTGCAATAATGGAGATGAAACCAGGCGGAATGCTCGGCGAGATTAGCAGCAGTTGGAGTGGTGAGGAATACCTGGAAGGGTCCTTCCCAGCGAGGTTGGAGGTCTCGGAGTGCCCTTTGTAATTAAGTATAAATCAATTGCCCAAGTGTATGCAAAATGCACATAATCCATTAAAATAGGCAGCAGTAAAGAAGGACCACAAACTTGTCCAGTAAGGGTCACCTACATTTTGGTTTGAATATCGAATACCCTAGCAGGGGCCTTCCCAGTTATTTCTGTACCTTACCCAGGTTTGGCACCAGAAATTTGGAGTGTAAGGCTACCTGCTTGGCAGCTGCATCTACTTGCTCACTACTTCAGAAACACTACCAGTTTCCTCGGCATGAGCTGAATCATCTTGTTAATTACCAGATTGATTGGACAAAACAGCATTCCTATAACGCTACCCCTTGGGGTTAAAAATCTTCAATGTTCCCACAAGGCCCCCAAATCATGGATCATACTAAAAACACAATGAAGAGTCAGTGTATATCAGTACGTTTTACTTCTGCTGAGATGAAAGCATGTCAATTCCCCACGTCAGCTCCAAGGTAATATCAAAGACACATCACTCCCCAGTGGCCACATTTCAAAAGTTAAAGCAAGGGCCAGACATTTGTCCGTGGGGAAGTTGCTATCTTGTTCTCAGTCTCAAACGTGAAATGCTGGGGCCTGCCTGTCCCTGAGCAGGATGTCCAGCTGTGGGTTCCATGCCCAGTAGGTATTCTGGTTCCAATCAACCCTCTCAGCGCTGGCATACGGAATTTGGGATCGTGAGAGCACTGGATGTAATTGGTTTTACCTGAAATTTGTATCGTTGGTCAGTTTGCTTCCGGCCATCCTAATAGAAAACCACCGCTCACCTCATTTGCAACTGGAAGTTCCTGGACTGGTTCTTAGAACATAGAACATAGAACATAGAACAATACAGCACAGAACAGGCCCTTCGGCCCACGATGTTGTGCCGAACTTCTAACCTAGATTAAGTACCCATCCATGTACCTATCCAAATGCTGCTTAAAGGTCGCCAATGATTCCGACTCCACCACTCCCACGGGCAGCGCATTCCATGCCCCCACCACTCTCTGGGTAAAGAACCCACCCCTGACATCTCCCCTATACCTTCCACCCTTCACCTTAAATTTATGTCCCCTTGTAACACTCTGTTGTACCTGGGGAAAAAGTTTCTGACTGTCTACTCTATCTATTCCTCTGATCATCTTATAAACCTCTATCAAGTCACTCCTCATCCTTCGCCGTTCCAACGAGAAAAGGCCGAGAACTCTCAACCTATCCTCGTACGACTTCCTCTCCATTCCAGGCAACATCCTGGTAAATCTTCTCTGCACCCTCTCCAAAGCTTCCACATCTTTCCTATAGTGAGGCGACCAGAACTGCACACAGTACTCCAACTGTGGCCTAACCAAAGTCCTGTACAGCTGCAACATCACTTCACGACTCTTGAATTCAATCCCTCTGCTAATGAACGATAATACTCCATAGGCCTTCTTACAAACTCTATCCACCTGAGTGGCAACCTTCAAAGATCTATGTACATAGACCCCAAGATCCCTCTGTTCCTCCACCTGACTAAGTACCCTACCATTAACCCTGTATTCCGCATTCTTATTTGTTCTTCCAAAATGGACAACCTCACACTTGGCAGGGTTGAACTCCATCTGCCACTCCTCAGCCCAGCTCTGCATCATATCTAAGTCCCTCTGCAGCCGACAACAGCCCTCCTCACTGTCCACAACTCCACCTATCTTCGTATCATCTGCAAATTTACTGACCCACCCTTCGACTCCCTCATCTAAGTCATTAATAAAAATTCCAAACAGCAGAGGACCCAGAACTGATCCCTGCGGAACTCCACTTGTAACTGGGCTCCAGGCTGAGTATTTACCATCTACCACCACTCTCTGCCTTCGACCGGTTAGCCAGTTTTCTATCCAATTGGCCAAATTTCCCTCTATCCCATGCCTCCTGACTTTCCGCATAAGCCTACCATGGGGAACCTTATCAAATGCCTTACTAAAATCCATGTACACTACATCCACTGCTCTTCCCTCATCCACATGCTTGATCACCTCCTCGAAGAATTCAATAAGACTTGTAAGGCAAGACCTACCCTTCACAAATCCGTGCTGGCTGTCCCTAATCAAGCAGTGTCTTTCCAGATACTCATAAATCCTATCCCTCAGTACCCTTTCCATTACTTTGCCTACCACAGAAGTAAGACTAACAGGCCTGTAATTCCCGGGGTTATCCCTATTCCCTTTTTTGAACAGGGGCACAACATTCGCTACTCTCCAGTCCCCTGGTACCACCCCCTTTGCCAGTGAAGACGAGAAGATCATTGCCAACGGTACTGCAATTTCCTCTCTTGCTTCCCACATAATCCTAGGATATATCCCGTCAGGCCCGGGGGACTTGTCTATCCTCAAGTTGTTCAAAATGTCCAACACATCTTCCTTTCTAACAGGTATCTCTTCTAGCTTACCAGTCCATTTCACACTCTCCTCTTCTACAATACGGTCCCTCTCGTTCGTAACTACTGAAGAGAAGTACTTGTTCAAGACCTCTCCTATCTCTTCCGACTCAATACACAGTCTCCCACTACTGTCCTTGATCGGACCTACCCTCGTTCTCGTCATTCTCTGGTTTCTCACATACGCATAAAATGCCTTGGGGTTATCCTTGATCCTATCCGCCAACGATTTTTCACGCCCTCTCTTAGCTCTCCTAATCCCTTTCTTCAGGTCCCTTCTGGCTATCCTGTATCCCTCCACTGCTCTGTCTGAATCCTGTTTCCTCAACCTTATGTAAGCCTCCTTCTTCCTCTTTACCAGACATTCAACCTCTCTCGTCAACCAAGGCTCCTTCACACGACCATTTCTTTCCTGCCTGATAGGTACATACATATCATGGACACGTCATATCTGATCTTTGAAAAAGTTCCACATTTCCACCACATCCTTCCCTGACAGCCTATGCTCCCAACATATGCTCCTCAAATCCTGCCTTACAGCATCGTAATTTCCCTTCCCCCATTTATAAAATCTACCTTGTTGTGCGCACCTATCTCTCTCCATAACCAAGGTGAAAGTCACAGAATTGTGGTCACCATCACCAAAATGTTCACCCACTAACAAGCCCACCACTTGTCCCGGTTCATTACCGAGTACCAAATCCAATATGGCCTCCCCTCTGGTTGGACAATCTACATACTGCGTTAGAAAAGCTTCCTGGACACACTGCACAAACACCGCCCCATCCAATCTACTTGATCTAAAGAGCTTCCAATCAATATTTGGGAAGTTGAAGTCGCCCATGACTACGACCCTGTGGCTTCTGCACCTTTCCAAAATCTGTTTCCCAATCTGTTTCTCCACATCTCTGCTGCTATTGGGGGGCCTATAGTAAACACCCAACAAGGTGACTGCACCTTTCCTATTTCTGACTTCAGCCCATACTACCTCCAGAGGCAGATCCCCCTCAAACTTCCTTTCTGCAGCCGTTATACCATTTCTAATTAGCAATGCCACCCCCCCTCCTTTTTTCCCACCCTCCCTAATCTTACTGAAACACCTGTAACCAGGAACCTCCAACAGCCATTCCTGTCCCACATCTATCCACGTTTCCGTGATGGCCACAACATCGTAGTCCCAGGTACCGATCCACGCCTTAAGTTCACCCACCTTATTTCTGATACTCCTTGCGTTGATGTATACGCACTTGAGCCCATCTCTGTGTCCGCTAGTAGTCCCTGTCAGTGCTACCTGCTCCACAGCCCCCCTACAGTCTTGGGCATCCTGACAAACAGCTAACCTACTTGCTGGACTACAAGTCCGGATCCCATCCCCCTGCCAAATTAGTTTAAACCCCCCCGAAGAGTGCTAGCAAACCTACCCCCCAAGATATTGGTGCCCTTCTGGTTCAGGTGCAACCCGTCCTGTTTGTACAGGTCCCACCTTCCCCAGAATGCAGTCCAATTGTCCAAATATCTGAAGCCCTCCCTCCTACACCAGCCTTGCAGCCACGTGTTCAACTGCACTCTCTCCCTATTCTTTGCCTCACTGTCACGTGGCACCGGCAACAACCCAGAGATGACGACTCTGTCTGTCCTAGCTTTTAGCTTCCAGCCTAACTCCTTGAGCTCTTGAATGACCTCCCCACCCCTCTTCCTACCTATGTCATTGGTGCCAATGTGCACCACGACTTCTGGCTGCACACCCTCCCCCTTAAGGATTCTGAAGACACGGTCTGAGACGTCTCGGACCCTAGCACCCGGGAGGCAACAAACCATCCGTGAGTCTCGCCCATGTCCACAGAACCGCCTGTCCGTCCCTCTAACTAGAGAGTCCCCTATAACTAGCGCTCTCCTCCTCTCCCCCTTTCCCTTCTGAGTCTCAGAGCCACAGACCCCTTCACTGCAGCTTACACCTGCAACGCTGTCCCCCCCAACAGTTTCCAAAGCTGTATATTTATTTTTTAGGGGAACGACCACAGGGGAACCCTGCACTGCCTGCTTCTTCCCCTTCCCACCTCTAACTGTTACCCAGCTACCTCTGTTCTCCGGCGTAACTATGTCCCTGTAGCTTCTATCAATCACCCTCTCAGCCCCTCGAATAATCCTCAGTTCATCCAACTCCAGTTCCAGTTCCCTAACTCGTTCGGTGAGGATCAGGATCTGACTGCATTTCCTGCAGACGAAGTCGGCAGGAGTATCGGTGGTCACCCCTACCTCAAACATCCTGCAGGAGGAACATTTCACCGCCTGCACTGCCATGACTGTACACTTTCTCCAAAAACAAGAACACTGAGTCAATAACACTGAGTCACTTACCTGGGGTCTAGAACACACCCACTCAAATACTAATCACTTACCTTCCCGCCCAGCTATGCGCTCCAACCTCACTTCCGCTGCTCCCACTCAAATGACCGTTGGTGATTAAAGGGGAGTATTTATACTCACAGTTCTCCTTCCCGGCTGCCCCTCTGCTTGCCGTCACTTCCTCTGCTGCTCCCGCTCTTTTTGTGAAGAGAGAATAAAAAACACCGCTGCCCGCTACAGGTAAGTAATTTTGAAACAAACTGTTTTACCTTAGCTGTAGTCTCCCGGGTTCGCCTTTACTCGGCCGCTGCTCCCACTCTTACTGTTGGTCTGGATCTTGTCAGTAACCCCAGGCGGAAAACATTGCAAAAGTATATGGATAAACAATGGTAATTGAGCTTCTTCATTATGGTTCAATTGTATATCACTTTGTGGTGAAACGGTTAAAAATTATGTCCCAATACATGTGTGAATCTAACCAGAATGGAGGTGTTGCTTAGTCCCGTGTGAATCTTATTACACACCTCCCCGTGTGAATCTTCTTATCTGTATGTAACCAGAATGGAATGTGTTTTTTAGCCTTGCTCTGCTGTTCACATGAATGTTTATATCTGGAAAAGAGTATATCAGCTGGAAATGCTCTCCAGTTCGGAGAGTCTGCTCCGGGGTTACGTTTAACCGCCGAGCGTGGGTTGTTGGCAACCGCTCTACGAGAACTGACGGCTCCCAGTTCCGGTAACATGTAGAGTGAGTATAAGCCAGACCCGTTGTAAGTATGAGACCTGGTTGTGGCGACGCTGCGGGGAATAAAATGCTCATATTCTAGCAGACTCGCCTCTTGGTCGTTTGATCTGTGTCAGACTACTCTCCTACGAACCTGACCTTGAGAATTTTTTAAAACACACTTCCATCAGACAGATAAGCGCATCTTTCAGTAATGGAACACAAGTCATTCGTATTCAGCCTACTCCTAGAATTTCACTGCATTTACATTCGTATCATCCTTGAACATATTGAGCAAATTGGACCGGTTTGGCCTTGCGGTCAGGGGCATGCTTCATTAACATACCTCTAATTCCCGGATGGGACGATTTAGAATGGCACAGGCCACTCATCCCCATGATATCGGCTATGAAGATTGAATGTTTCATTTTCAAAAGAAGGAAAGGTTTGCAATAAGTTGCTGGTTTAAATTAAGGCTGGGGACAATAATGAGACTTTAGGGGTTCTGTGGGTATATAGGAACAGAATCGCCATCCTCAAAAAAATTTGTTATGCAAGACGGAGGATCGGGATTCCTAGTAGAATCTAAGTTCTTTCTTTTACAATATTGTTATTTTAACCCACTTTATATGTTTCTCAACCTGAGTAACCTTACACTGTTTCTCGTGTCCCTTTTATTTTTTTCACATACCCATTCATTTTCACCTCCAAGCTTTTGGAAGTTCCATCTGCTATACATACCTCTAACCCCAATCACATGCAAAGTTTCTTCAACCGGCCAGTAAGATATATTTCCTTTCTTAATTAACAAAGAATTAATGCAGCCATTCTTCAAATTAACCATGAGGCAATCAGACCGGTCACGAACAATGTGTAAAGAAATAAAAGTAGTGATCCTGCCAATTAAGTTTGATTTTGTGATTCGAGCTAATACAATTGTTTATTAAAAATAAGAAAGAAAATAATCATTATCTGTAATTCAGAATTGGAGACGGAACACGTGACTAAGGCATTTTAAAAGTCATCAACATAATTTTGAAAATCATTTATTCAGTATTCAATATTTAAAATGTAAAATGTATAGAGTTTCCAACTTTAAAATCCACTATAAATATCCGGTTCTAGCCTTTTATTTCAATCCAAGATAAGGTTCCTTAAGTGGTCCTGACCAGTCATTACTCATTTATCATGCTATAGGGTGTGAAATGACTGCAGCTGCCTTAGAAGGTCTTGTACACATAGATGATAAAAAAAATCTTCCAATACACAAATAAAGGCCGAATCCAAAGACACAGATATTAGCCATAGGATATTAATTTTGTTACATGACTTATCACAACCTAATGTTGACCCGAAACCTCAATTATCATTGAGGGAGGGGACTCTTTCAATACAGCTACGACTGGCATATCATATTCATCAATGAAACACAGCAGTGTTAAAATTAATGGAAACAAACGAGTCTGAAACTAAAAGAGGTTATAATGTTGCCTTCCTCCATATGAAACTGATTTGAAATCGAAGTTAGAAACTGACAGTAGGGCAGTCATGGCCTGTAAGAAGAATAGTGGTTAATATTTCATTTCACAATCACTGAAGATCCTTATTATTAAAAGAAATCATGTTAAATTTCTGAAGTGCAAATCAGATTCAAAACAGACCCGGATATCGAGCTCCAGGGAACAAAACACAAACATTGAATCACCAACCAACAAATGTGCATTCAAACCGAATCACAAAGGGTTAAACTTTCTGCAAGCTTCAGGGAATCTTGCTGTCTTGCTCTTTCTCTCTCTCTCTCTCTCTCTCTCACTCAAACACTCACACTCTCACACACACACTCACACTCTCACACACACACTCACACTCTCACACACACTCACACTCACACACACACACACAAACAGTTCATCTCTCTGTTTTTAGCTTTCGTTTACTCCTTTCTGGTAAGGGTAATGAGACGCTCACAATTCGAAACAGTCAACGTTAGGGAGTTTATTCTCATAAATCCTAGCTGTGGCACATAGCTGTTTAACCAAGTGAGCAAAATCGAAATGCCTCTCAGCCATTACATTTGCAATTCTAACAATACTTTCAAAGCAAGCTTTTCATGCCTCTACATTCGCACACAACCCAGAGGAAATACAATGGAATCTTTAATAGGTGTCCAATGTCTCCTGTATGCCAAAGTCATTAAAGCTTTGAACATCCGGATGCAAGCAGCAATAATTACTGCACATTTTTACTAGCCAATTAAAGCTAATGTTGGGCACTCGAACGTTCGGGGGCATTTTGAAGCCTGACGCGGACCTCAGTGTGGGTCCAGGGCTTATCAAATGGGGCTTCACCTGTCATATCCCTAGGCAAACAAATTCTGTATTACTAATTTTGTAAATCTTAAGATGCTTTCAACAGAACTTTCTGTCTGGAAACTAGAACCATGTTGAGTACTCACACTAGTATCTTTTAGGCCGAATAGCATGATTTGTTACAGCATTTCGAACAGAATTTTTGTCCTTGGCTCGCTTTCATTTCTTTCTAACGTAACAAAAGCAGCAACCACCCTCGAAATTGCATAACCAAAGAACAAACTGTAAACAAACCGAAAAAAAGCAGCAAAGTAAGACAACCAAGCCGAACAGATATGACAGGTACAACGAACAACAAGAGTAATGCGTGGCCAGCCATTGAACATTTGACTACCAGTCACCGGCGACATTTCCTTTTGTTTCCATTGATATTTAACTCAAGCACATTCATTTTTGAGGGCGTCAATCGATTTCATGGTACCAACGTGAGTTAATTCAATTCCAAGTTTGTTGGCAGCATCCTGCCATTTGCACAAAACTGATTCTTTGTGGTTTTCGTCAGAGATTTGCTACCACAATCTAATTAATTATTCTTTGAGCCAATTTAACCAAATAGCTACATTTAGGGCTACGTCGTGGCCACTGCTCATCACCTAATATCTTTTTTAAGGCAAAAAAAGCTTCTGCAGACTGTAATGTTTCTCCAGAAGCTTCTCACACTTGTAGTATTACCCATCTTAAACGACCTTCCTTTTATAGTCCCGACTCAGAATTTCTACTATTTAACAGCCCGTCAGCACACAACAATTTATCGACATCCACAACTTCCACAGACCCTTATCGACTTTCCTTAATGTATTGCGATAGATACATCCTTATGTCACCAAACAATTTAAGTAATAATTTAAATTATGCAAATCCTACTGAATCAGATTTCCCAACTCTGCTTACAGATCTCCGATCTGCTAATATCTTTTCTCCTTAATCAGAGGTCCCAACTCTGATGAAAGTTCCCAACTTCCATAGGATTCTCGATCGTATCTTATCTTTTCTGACATCTTTAGTTTATTTTCTCTTTAATTTCTCAGAATTCCCAACACTGCTTATGGATCCCCGGTGTATTAATGGAAGTTTCCAACTTCCATAGGATCCTATCTTTCTTCCCATTTTCCTTTTTTTCCTCTTTATCTTGGTTCCCCTACTTTCAAAATTATGGACACTGATCTTTTACGAGCTGGAATAAGATGATAAACAGCGGGGGTCATGTCAAGCACTACTTGAATGAGAAGAAAACCAGATGGATATGAAAAACTCATGTCTCGGTGGCCGTGTCCTCGACACTCAATAGTGAAGGACTCAAAGGTCTTACTGCTGTCCACAATCCCGCCGTGTCGTATCCGAGTCATAGGCACCATATGAAGATCCCTACCCCCTGGGGAGGGGTCTCTTGGTTCCGTGATCTGTCAAATAAACACGAGGAATTCGGTCTGCTTCAGCAAGATTTCACGATTTAGTCAGTATCACCCGGACACAGGTTGCCCAGCAACACAAAGGTTAAAATCTTCTGTGTTCCTTGGAGAAACTGCGCAAAGTAGCTTGAAACAACGACAATTTTAAAATGATTCTTAAGAAATAGTGCAATTGTAATTACAGAGTAAATCCAACAAAGTGTAATAAAATGACATTATGGACAGCAGGTTAACCCAATGGTATTTCCTGAGAACCAACGTTGTTTTGCACATGCTATCTCTCTGCACTTGCGACTCCAAGGTTAGCTAGGATGGTTAGTAACGTCCTATCTAGCTTAGTTAATTCCAAACTGTGAAGGGAGCATTGTTTGCTATTTTTTTTATTCCGTTAGCTCAGGAATGCAGCTTTGAACAGGATGAAAAGCCATTTTAAACACAGTGTAAACAACATTTTATTATGTTACTTTATGTTACTTGCATTATGTGAGTTTATGTTACTGTTCCTGTGTGATTGCGTAGCTGTGTGCGTTTTGCACATGTGCGTCTGTTATGCTTGTGCCTGTGTGTATGCTGTTTGTGGGGTTACAGTCCTATGACTGTTTGGCTTTGCCTGTATGTGTATGCGTGTGTTCGCGCGTGTGTCCATGTGTTACGGTCAGCATGTCATGACGTATCTATGACTTGATGTCTGCATGTCACTGAGTGTCAGTGTATTATTGTGGGAGTCCGGGGTATGTCTCTGCCTGGTTGTGCTCAATTTTAACAAGGTGAGTGTGTTGTTCAGACTGCGTTTGGCTGTATGTCCGTGTGTCACTGTCTTTCTGTGCCCCCAGCAGGATCTCTCTGTGCCTCTCTGACTATATATCATTGTGTTTGTGGTTCAGTAACTGTGCTTGAATGTACTTGTGTGCATAAGACGTTTCTGTCAGTTCTTGCAGGTTGTCTGTAATGTCTCTTACTCTCAGTTCGTTTATATCTGTGAGTGAGTCTGTGGGTGTGAATCTGTATCAGTGTGGAGTTGTATTCCTATAGCTCAGTATATGACTGTGTGTAACAATGTCTGCATTCGGCACGTACATGAGTGTGCTCCATTCTCTGACAATTTGTTTATATGCGAATATGTGTGAGTGTGCGCGTGTGTGCGCATGTGTGTATATATAGATTTGTTCCGATATGCCAGGATAAGTTTTAAAAATCACACAACATTAGGTTATACTGCAATAGGTTTATGTGGAAGCACGAGCTTTTAGAGTGATGCTCCTTCATCAGGTGGTGAAGTAGCAGCAATCTAAAAACTAGTGCTTCCAAACAAACCTGTTGGACAACAACCTGGTGTTGCGTAATTTTTAATTGTTTACTCCCCAGTCCAACATCAGCATCTGTAAATCATCAGTATGACTGTACTTCTTTATGTATGGATGTATTTGTATTCTGTCTTTACTTAGGTGCGTTCCTCTATGTCTCAGCGTTTCTGTTTTTCTGGGTGTGTATGTGTGCATGCGCATGTTTGAATAGGTGTACCCACTTCTGCACCCTGATAGTACTCCTGTGTGTGTTGTGAGGGTGCGGGGAAGTTTCTGTAGTTTAGATTTCTTACAGTGTGGAAACAGGCCCTTCGGCCCAACAAGTCCACACCGACCCGCCGAAGTGCAACCCACCCAGACTCAAACCCCTTCACCTAACACTACGGGCAATTTAACATTGCCAATTCACCCAACCTGTGCATTTTTGGACTGTGGGAGGAAACCGGAGCACCCGGAGGAAACCCACGCAGACACGGGGAGAATGTGCAAACTTCACACAGTCAGTCACCTGTGGCGGGAATTGAACCCGGGTCTCTGGTGCTGTGAAGCAGCAGTGCTAACCACTGTGCCCGTGCCGTCTTTGTATAGATGTGTTCCCACATTTCAGTTTGACTGTTTAATTGTGTGTCTGTGCATATATGTACGGTTATGTGTAATTTTGTTTGTCAGTATGTTCCTATATCTTACTTTTACTATATTTCTGTGTAAGGGTGTGTTTCTGCGTGTATAAGTACGTATTTGTGTGAGGGTGTGTGTGTGTTTCTGCCTATATGTGTATGTGTGTGAGCAAGTGTGAGTGTGTTTATGTGACACTTTGGTTGTGGTTCTGTCTCTGTCTGATCATGAGACTCCGTCTCCTGTAAAAGAACATGTGGACCGGAGAGCACGTCAAGATGCTCTCAAAATTGTATTTCTGGCAAACTGGGAAATATTTAAAATCAGTACCTGTACTTCCTGCACTCTGAGAGCTGAACTGTTACTTCAGTTCAAGGACCTAAGCCTAATGTACGAAACATGACAGTGGAATATTTAGTGAAAGGTAGGATTCTTGTGCTTCCGTAAATGTTTGTATCAATGATACAATATTAAAGGTGTTTGTGTCCACATATAAATATTCTTACATGTTGGATCATTAGGCCATACAGTGTGGGAGCGGAATTAGACTATGCATTTCATCGAGTCACTCTGGCATTTGATCATTTGTATTCTTCTGCCTTTTCCCCATAGCTGCTGATCCCCTGACCAATCAGGAATCCATATCTCTGTATTTTTAATAAATTTGTTATCGAACATTCCAGTCACTCTCAAATCATTTCAAAACGGTAGCCCAGACCCTAACTTATCAGGAGAAAGTGAGGTCTGCAGATGCTGGAGATCAGAGCTGGAAATGTGTTGCTGGAAAAGCGCAGCAGGTCAGGCAGCATCCAGGGAACAGGAGAATCGACGTTCCTGAAGAAGGGCTTATGCCCATTCCTGAAGAAGGGCTTATGCCCGAAACGTCGATTCTCCTGTTCCCTGGATGCTGCCTGACCTGCTGCGCTTTTCCAGCAACACATTTCCAGCCCTAACTTATCAGGGATAACTTGTTTTGAGCAGGTGTACAGTGGATATTCCGGGAGTGATGGAACTGGTCAATATTCCACGGTTTTTAATAAAACAGCATTTATTTACAGAGTACCAGATGAAACAGAAACAAAAGAGAGCAGTATACAGACTAATGTAAACTATCCGAAAGCGCAATAGACGATCTTAACTTAATAATTGTTCCGAATTACTGCAAAATTTCCCATTAACAACTCTTAGCAACAACAGGTAAAATAAAACACACGCTGTTACAGGATAGATGTCAGGGAGAGATTCAGCATGGGACAATTTCTTCCATGTCTCTGTTCCTTTTTCCAGCAGTCTGAAAAACTGACTGCTTGCTAACACTACACCAAACTAAACAAGACCAGAGAAAAAGTGAACTGAGAAAATTGGCCACTCCCCTTTCATTTTCTTTGTACTTGAAAGCCTTTTTCCTGGGGCAGTTTCAGTTAGTTATCATGAAATTGGTCTTACAACCCACGCGAACTAGACACCCCGGAACCCCTGCATTTACAAACACTTAAAGGAAACAAGACATGGACAACACAACAATGGTAATGGAGCAGCATCATAACACACTCATCCTGGTGTCCACAGCATTCTGCAATAATGATTTCCACACATTAACCGCACTTTTGCTGACGAAAGTCATGCTCATCTCTGTTTCAAAGGTCGTCCCTTCACTCTGAATCTGTGTCCTCAGATCCTAGTTTCTCCTGCATGTGGAAACAACCTACAAGCAGAAGCTGAAATGAAAGGATTTTTTTCACAAAAGGAAATACAATGCTGTTCTGGGGTTGTGAACGACAGTCTTTGGGACTGCTTGGAATTGGTGGGCTGGATCGTGCTCAAGTACTGAGCGGAAAACCTGGATGGGTAACCACCTTCACGGACATCAGTAGCAATTGCATGAAGAATTGTGTACTGTAAAAGTCAATTAGAGTGTTCCCCAAAAGTCGACTTCAGGTGAACCAGGAAATCCACTCCCAAATGAAGACGAGACGGCCAAACTTTAAGTAGGAAGAGCCAGACCAATATCGGGAATCCAGATCTGACCTCCACATACTCATCAGACCTTCCAGAAAAGAGTACCAGACCACACGAGAGCCCATGCATACCTAACAGACTAACATTGCCAATATTGGGATGACAAATGAAGCAGAGCAAGATAGTGGACAAAGACACATCTATTCCTGAGGTGCTTAATGCTTTTTCTGCTTGATTTGAGCAGAATGCCCGTGGCACAGTGGCGCCTGCCCCAACAGCCCCTGACACACCTGTTACCTCGTTCACCACTGCACACCTCTAAACAGTTTTCCTGAGAGTTGATACAAGGAAAGCGACGGGCGTGGATGGAGGATGTGGCCATGCATTTAGATCCTGCACAGACCAACTGACAACGGTATTCACCGACATGTTCAACCTTTACCTCCAACAAGCTGATTCCCCCATCCTCTTCAAGAAGACCATCACCATCCCCATTCCTAAATCAGCGCATACCATGTGCCAACTTTGTATCATCTGCTTATTTGGCAACAGTGCTTTCACTTCCTTCCTGCAAGTCATTCATATACACGTTATATCATGTTTTACGTGTATAATATACACAATGTATTGTTACATGTTGGTGCTGCTTGGATCTGTACAAATATTCTTGTGTATTAGAGCTACCTTTCTCTGTATCTCCGTATTGCCAATGGATTTGATCATAACACTCAGAGAAGAGAGATAGAGGGAACCTAACTCATTTTAAACAGGAACATATCTAAATGGACGTGATATTCAGGAAAATGGGAAATGGGGAAATGTGAGTATAACTTGCCATTTTGTTTTCCTTTGAGTTCATCATCAGCAATCCCTTTGCTCACTTTTGATTTTTTTCCTCTCTTTTTCTGGCCATTTCTCTGTCCATTCTATTTAAACCTGGCTCCCACCTCTCTCGCCAACCCAACCATCCCCGATTCCAGGATAAATAATATTATTTCCCAGCTTGCTTTCAGTTGTGAAGCATGGTAACTGGACTCAAACCGTTACCTGCCTTTCTCCTGACAGAGGCTGCCATACCTGCTTAGATTCTCCAACACTTTCAGACGCCGGAGAGTTTTATTTTCGATCTCTAGCACCCACCATTCCTTGGTTTATTTCACCTTTAATGCTGTTGTTTCACGGGATGCCAGCATCACGGGCAAAGGCAGCATTTGTTGTCCATCACTAATAATCCTTGACCACGCGGCCATTTGTCAAGACAAAATGAAGCCAAGAATTTTGTTGTGGGTCTGGAGTCACACTGAGTTCAGACTGGGCAATAATGTTAAGTTTCTTCACCAAAGACTATCAGTGAAATAATAAAACTAAATCCTGATGGTTTCTGGTTTCCAAGAGTGAAGTTAGGTTTCATTCCAATTTTTGTCATTCGAATTTAAGCTCTGACATCGGCTGTGGTAGGAGTTTAAACACTTTATTGGAAGCACAGCCCTTTCCTCTGAATTAACCGTCTGGTTACATTATCACTCTGATACAGAGACCTTGTTGCCTAGTCGGTATTCCCTAGTCCCTGCCAGAGAGAGATGGTGGGGAAATCAGTTTAGCTACCAACAATCAAAAGGATTTTGGGGAAAAAGAAGAAAGGCAGTTTGAGAGACACTTTCATGTAAGGTCATAGATTTCAGAATGCTGAAATGAAGACATTTCGACAGCCTTCTGCAACATGAGCCAGTATTCCCAGGAATGATAGCTGAAGGGGATATTGGTGTCAGTAAAGATGATGGAGAGTTTTGGATGAGCATTTGTTCTGCAACATTGTAACTGGATGTGGGGTCAGCAGAGTGTTCGATTCATTGGGCTGCATCTAACAATAATTTGTTTCAGTGACAATTTTATTAATTGTGACAGAGGGATTGTCTGTACGAGGCTGACCTAGTATCTTAGTGCTATCTTATCGAACTCACCTCATTAACTACCCACTCAATCTCATAGTATTCCTCTCATTCAATGCCAGCCGTTTCTTCAACCCATCATGGCTGGAGGGAGTCACCATTGCACTGATGCCCCTAGATATTCGTGATCACTGGCATTGGTCGCATCTTTCAAAGGTCAATGGGCACACTGTTGAACTTTCTCAGTTTGGAGGACCCTGCACAGTTGACCCCGCGCATGGCAGATAAGGGGAATTAACACGACGATTTTTCATCTCTCTCTCTCTCTCTCTCTACATATGCACTTATTTTATATCCAATCACAATTATTAATTCTGGCTATTTCACGTTGTCTCACGTTATAGTATTCAGCAAAAAATCGCTTCTCCCGTTCTGAAATACAATTTCTAATACAGGACTTTTTATCCTCAACGTTATTTGAAATGTTCCACTTTCTTTGTTATGAAGTTTCTTTTCCACTTTATCTGTGACTGTCTGTAACAATCACACAGTCTACCACTCAGTTGGCTGGACAGCTGGTTTATGATGCAGAGGGAGGCCAGCATCGCAGGTTCAATTCCCCCACACTGACAGAGGTTACCATGAAAAGGACGCTCTCTCAACACTGGGCAATTTAGCATAGTCAATCCATTCCGAGCTGCACACACCTTTGAACTCTGGGAGCAAACTGGAGCATTGGAAGGAAACTCATACAAATACGTGAAGAATGTTCAAACTCACCTGAGTTTGGAATTGAACCCAGCTCCTTGGTTATCTCAGCCAGCAGTGCTAACCACATATCCATCATACTCCTCAGTTAGTTCTATTAATTACTTGTAGCTGACTAACGAAATTTAATTGACTTGTACTGATAATTGAACCTGACCCAGTCTTAATCCTTTATCTTCAGCCATATCACCAACCTGGTTACATTTAAAATTTGTTGTGAGCGGTGGAGGAGTGGGACTAGAAATTGAAACAGTGACATCCTCCAACCTCAGTCAGAACTGGAGTGAAGAGAAATTCACAAAGTGGGAATTCATTCTAGTGGGAATTCTTTTTCCCAGAAGTTTGGGAGGGCTGAATCTTTATATTATATCGAGGCTGACTTTGTCTGATTTTCAATAGATAGGTGAATCAGGGATAATGGTGCAATGAGACGAAAGTGCAGCTGGGAACACAATGGGATGAGCCATGACCTTATTGACTGGTCGAATAGTGTCAAAGGGCCGAATGGCCCAGTTGTGTCCATCAGCCCTGTGTTCTGATGTTCCATTCAGCCCTTTGCTCCTGCAGTACAGGAGCAGACTGAGGCCACTCCAATGGTTTGGTGCAGTTTGGGAAATGTACTTGGAAATTCCAGGCTGGGTCAGGAAGTGACACCCCCTCCCCCCAAATCCCTGTTTTCAGGCTTCCCCTCTCTGTAACTTCTGCTCCAGTTGTGGCTCATGTTACAGACCCAGATTCGCAGTTAATAAAGCAACCATTCATCACACAGGGTCAACTCAGACAAATCATCTGCTGTCCCTGAATGCAACATTTTACATCATGAAAATAACCAGTTATTTTCCAAAAGCATAAATAAGAACGTAAGAAACAGGAACAGTAGCAGGCTATTTGGCCCCTCAAACCTTCTCTGACATTCAATAAGAACATGGCTCAACTCCATTTTCCTGCTAACCCTTTGCATCCCTCAACACGCTGAAATATCACAAACCAATCAACCCCGCATGTAAATACATTCAGTGACCCAGCTTCCACACAACTCTGGGTTAGGAAATTCCAGCCATTCACTAACTTCTGAAAGAAGATATTTCTTTACAGCTCAGTTTGAAATCGATATTGCTTTTTCTGTATCTACATCCCTGAGTTCGAGACTCTGCCCTGGTGTGGAACCACATTCTCAACACTTACCTTGTCGAGCCCCCTCTGTATCATGTTCGTTTCATTAATGTCACCCTCATTCATTTAAACCACAATGAAGAACCGCCTCGGCATTTTTGAGTTATTCAAGAATTCTACCCTTTCATCCCAGGAACCAGTCTAATGAACCAACATTTCTGCATCAGCATGCTGACATTACATTTCATATACAGGAACAGTCCAATCCGTTGTACTGCTCCTTTTTTGGGAGTCCTCTCAATGAAATAACAGCCTGCCTTTTGGTTGTCAGTGTCATCCACAAACTCGGATGTATATTGCACTCAGTTCCCGCCGTCAAGCTATCAGTATAGATTGTAAGCAGCTCTTACCATCGGACTGATATTTGTGGTACTCCATAAGATACATTTTTTTTTTCATAATGATCAATGAAGCCTGAATCTCCAATTTCTATGTGCTTACCAATTGTCATTCGATGCTAATGCTTATCCATCATATTATAAGTTTCTCTCTTGTGTAAGAATCTTTATTTTGTGATATGTTGTGGAAAATATATGGAAAACCTCATGTTTAAAGAGAGTTTAAAGGGGGTTTAAGGGTTACTGCGGATGAAATCTGCCCTAAATGCTGTTGGATGCGAATCTTATCAGATGGAGTGGATCGGTTGGAGAAACATACAGAAGCGATAAGGAATTTGCAACAGCAACAGGATGTGATGGATGGCAATTATAGGAAGGGGGGAAAGTCTCAGATACAGTCACATAGATGGACTAACTCCAGGAAGGGTAAGAGAGGTAGGCACCTAGGGTAGGAGTCTTTTGTGGATATACCCATTTCAAACAGGCATGCTGTTTTGGAAAATGTAGAGTGTGATGGATTATCAGGGGAACGAAGCACAAACAGTCAATTTTCTGGTATTGAGGCTGGCTCTAATGCAACGAGGGGTACGTCGGCTTCCAAGAGATCAATTGTGTTAAGGGATTCTGTAGTCAGAGGTACAGACAGACGTTTCTGTGGCCAGCAGAGGAAAAGCAAAATGGTGTGTTGTTTCCCTGGAGCCAGGATCATGGATGTCTCAGCGAGGGTGTAGAATGTTCTCACGGGGGAGATGGACCAGCAAGAGGTCATTGTCCACATTGGAACCAACGATATAGGAAGGGAAAAGGTTGAGATTCTGAAGGGAGATTACAGAGAGTTAGGTAGAATTTTAAAAAGGAGGTCCTCAAGGGTAGTAATATCTGGATTACTCCCAGTGATACGAGCGAGTGGGGGCAGGAATAGGAGGATAGAGCAGATGAATGCATGGCACAGGAGCTGGTGTATGGGAGAAGGATTCATATTTTTGGATCATTGGAATCTCTTTTGGTGGAGAAGTGACCTGTACAAGAAGGACGGATTGCACCTAAATTGGAAGCGGACTAATATACTAGAGGGAAATTTGCTAGAACTGCTTGGGAGGATCTAAAGTAGTTAGGTGGGGGTGGGGTGGGGAGGGAGGTTTGGGACCCAGGGAGATAGTGAGTAAAGAGAGCAGTCTGAGACTGGTACAGTTGAGAACAGAAGCGAGTCAGACAGTCAGAGCAGGCAGGGGCAAGATAGGACTAACAAAGTAAACTGCATTTATTTCAATGCAAGGCGCCTAATAGGAAAGGCAGATGAACTCAGGGCATGGTTAGGAACATGGGACTGGGATATCATAACAATTAAAGAAACATGGCTCAGGGATGGGCAGGACTGGCAGTTTAATATTCCTGGATACAAATGCTACAGGAACGATGGAAAGGTTGGCAAGAGAGGAGGGGAAGTGGCATTTTTAATAAGCGTATACCATTACAGCTGTGCTGAGGGAGGATTATTTTCTGGAAATACATCCAGGGAAGTTATTTGGGTGAAATTGAAAAAAAGAAAGGGATGATCACCTTATTAGGATTGTATTATAGATCCTCTAATAGTCAGAGGGAAATTGAGAAACAAACTTGTAAGGAGATCTCAGCTATCTGTAAGAATAATAGGGTAGTTATGGTAGGGGACTTTAACTTTCCAAACGTTGACTGGAACTGCCATAGTGTTAAAGGTTTATATGGAGAGGAATTTCTTAAGTGTGTACAAGACAATTTTCTGATTCAGTATGTGGGTGTAACTATGAGAGAAGGTGCAAACCTTGCCCTACTCTTGGGAAATAAAGCAGGGCAGGTGACTGAGGTATCAGTGGGGGAGCACTTTGGGGCCAGCGACCATAATTCCATTCGTTTTGAAATAGTGATGGAAAAGGATAGGCCAGATCTAAACGCTGAAGTTCTAAATTGGAGAAAGGCCAATTTTGACGGTACTAGGCAAAAACATTCGCAAGCTGATTGGAGGCAAATATTCGCAGGTAAAGGAACGGCTGGAAAATGGGAAGCTTTCAGAAATGAGATAACAAGAATCCAGAGAAAGTATATTGCTGTCAGAGTGAAAGGGAAGGCTGATAGGTATAGAGAATGCTGGATGACTAAAGAAATTGCGGTTTTGGTTAAGAAAAATAAGGAAGCATATGTCAGGTATAGACAGGATCAATCAAGTGAATCCTCCGAAGAGTATAAAGGAAGTTGGAGTATACTTAAGAGCGAAATCAGGAGGGCAAAAAGGGGACATGAGATAGCTTTGGCAAATAGAATTAACCAGAATTCAAAGGGTTTTTACAAATATATTAAGGACCTAAGGGTAACTAGGGAGAGAATCGGACCCCTCAAAGATCAGCAAGGCAGCCTTTGTGTGGAGCCACAGAAAATGGGGAGATATTAAATGAATATTTTCATCAGCATTTACTGTGGAAAAGGATATGGAAGATATAGACGGTAGGGAAATAGATGGTGACATTTTGCAAAATGTCCAGATTACAGAGGAGGAAGTGCTGGATGTTTTGAAACGGTTAAAGGTGGAAAAGTCCCCAGGACCTAATCAGGTGTACCCGAGAACTCTGTGGGAAGCAAGACAAGTGATTGCTGGGCCTCTTGCTGAGATATTTGCATCATCGATAGTTACAGGTGAGGTTCCAGAAGACTGGAGGTTGGCAAATGACGTGCCACTGTTTAAGAAAGGCGGTAAAGACAAACCAGGGAACTATAGATCTGTGAGCCTGACCTCAGTGGATGGCAAGTTGTTGGAGGGAATCCTGAGGGACAGGATGTATATGTATTTGGAAAGGCAAGGACTGATTGCATCTTGCAAAATGTCTAGATTACAGAGGAGGAAGTGCTGGATGTCTTTAAACGGTGAAGGTGGATAAATCCCAAGGACCTGATCAGGTGTACACGAGAACTCGGTGGGAAGCTAGAGAAATGATTGATGGGCCTCTTGCTGAGATATTTGTAAAATTGATAGTCACAGGTGAGGTGCCAGAAGTCTGGAGGTTGGCAAACGTGGTTCCACTGTTTAAGAAGGGCAGTGATGAAAAGCCAGTGAACAATAGACCGGTGAACCTGAACTCGGCGGTGGGCAATTTATTGGATGGAAACCTGAGGGACAAGATGCACATGTATTTGGAAAGGCAAGGACTGATTAGGGATAGTCAACATGGCTTTGTGCATGGGAAATCATGTTTCACAAACTTTATTGAGTTTTTGAAGAAGTAACAAAGAAGATTGATGAGGGCAGAGCAGTAGATGTGATCTATATGGACATCAGTAAGGTGATCAGCTTGGTTCAAACAAGGGTTGCAGATGCTGGAAACCAGATTCTAGATTAGAATGGTGCTGGAAAAGCACAGCAGTTCAGGCAGCATCCGAGGTGCAGGGATATCGACGTTTTGGGCAAAAGCCCTTCATCAAGAGTAGAGGCAGAGTGCCTACAGGGTCGAGAGATAAATGAGAGGAGGGTTGGGGTGGGGAGAAATTTAGCATAGAGTACAATAGGTGAATGGGGGTGGGGGTGGAGGCGACAGGTCAGGGAGGAGGGTGGAGTGGACAGGTGGAAAGAAAGATAGGCGGGTAGGACAAGTCATGAGGACAGCACTGAGCTGGAAGCTTGGAGCAGGGGTGAGGGGGGAAGGGGAAATGAGGAAACTGGCGAAGTCCACATTGATGCCCTGCGGTTAAAGTGCTCTGAGGCAGAAGATTAGGCGTTCTTCCTCCAGGCATCGGGCGGTGAGAGAGTGGCAGTGAAGGACGCCCAGGACCTCCATGTCCTCGGCTGAGTGGGAGGGAGAGTTGAAATTTTGGCGACAGGGCAGTGTGGTTGATTGGTGCGGGTGTCCCAGATGTGATTCCTAAAGCGCTCTGCGAGGAGGTGTCCAGTCTCCCCAATGTAGAGGAGACCGCATTGGGAGCAACGGATACAATAAATGATATTGGTGGATGTTCAGGTAAAATTTTGATGGATGTGGAAGATTCCTTTGGGACCTTGGCTGGAGGTGAGGGAGGAGGTGTGGGCGCAGGTTTTGCAATTCTTGCAGTGGCAGGGGATAGTGCTAGGATGGGAGGGTGGGTTGTAGGGGGACCTGATCAGGTAGTCACGGAGGGAATGGTCTTTGGTGAAGGTGGAAAGGGGTGGGGAGGGAAATATGTCCCTGGTGGTGGGGTCCATTTGGAGGTGGTGGAAATGTCGGCGGATGAATTGGTTTATGCGAAGGTTGGTAGGGTGGAAGGTGAGCACCAGGGGCGTTCTGTCCTTGTTACGGTTGGAGGAGTGGGGTTTGAGGGCGGAGGAGCGGGATGTGGATGAGATGGGTTGGAAGGCATCTTTAACCATGTGGGAAGGGGAGTTGCTGTCTCTAAAGAAGGAGGCCATCTGGTGTGTTCTGTGGTGGAACTGGTCCTCATGAGAACAGATACGGTGGAGGTGGAGAAATTGGGAATATAGGCTTGAAGTTTTGCAGAAGGTAGGGTGGGAAGAGGTGTGATCCAGGTAGCTGCGGGAGTTGGTGGGTTTGTAAAAAATGTCAGTGTCAAGTCGGTCGTCATTAATGGAGATAGAGAGTCCAGAAAGGTGAGGGAGGTGTCAGAGATGCTCCAGGCAAATTTAATGGCTGGATGGAATGTGTTGGTGAAGTTGATGAATTTCTCAATCTCCTCGCGGGAGCACGAGGTGGCACCAATGCAGTCATCAATATAGCGGGGGAAGAGGTGGGGAGTGATGCCAGTGTAACTACGGAAGATGGACTTTTCTACGTAGCCAACAGAGACAGGCATAGCTGTGGCCCATATGTGTGCCCATGGCTACCCCTTTGGTCTGGAGGAAGTGGGAGGATTTGAAGGAGAAATTGTTGTGGGTGAGGACCAGTTCAGCCAAAGAATGAGAGTGTCAGTGGAAGGGTGTTGTTGGGGACTTCGGGAGAGGAAGAAACGGAGGGCTTGGGGGCCATGGTCATGGCGGATGGAGGTGTAGAGGGATTGGATATCCATGGTGAAGATGAGGCGTTGGGGGCCGGGGAAAGGGAAGTCTTGGAGGAGGTGAAGGGCGTGGGTGGTGTCCCGAATGTATGTGGGGAGTTCCTGGACGAGGGGAGATAGGACAGTGCCGATGTAGGTAGAGATGTGTACAGTGGGGCAGTAGCATGCTGAGACAAATGGTCGGCCAGGGAGGTCAGGCTTATGGATCATGGGAAGGAGGTAGAATCGGGCAGTGCGGGATTCCCGGACTCTGAGGTTCGAAGCTATGGGTGGGAGATCTCCTGAAGTGATGAGGTTCTGTATGGTCTGGGAGATGACGGTTTTGTGATGGGGTGGGGTCATGGTCGAGGGGGTGGTAGGAAGAAGTGTCTTCTTTATGGCATCTGGCTTCAGCGCTGTAGAGGTCAGTGCGCCTGACTACCACTGCACCCCCTTTGTCTGCTGTCTTAATGGTGAGGTCGGGATTGGAACATTGGGAGTGGAGGGCTGCACGTTGTGAGGGTGAGAGGTTGGAGTGGGGGAGGGGGGTAGACAGGTTGAGGCGGCTAACATCCCAGCGGCAAATGGAAATGAAATGATCGAGGGCGGGTAATAGGCTGGCACAGGATGTCCAGGTGAATGGAGCATGTTGGAGGCGGGTGAAGGGGTCCTCGGAAAGTGGGCGGGAGTCTTGCTTGTAAAAATGAGCACGGAGTTGGCGGAAGAAGTGTTTGCCGTCTCAGCGTGTATTAAATTCATTGATGCGTGGGCGGAAGGTGATACAGGTGAATCCTTTGCCACGGACTGATCTTTTGTCCTCCATGAGGGACAGTTCTGAAGGGATAATGAAAGCTCGGCAGGGCTGGGAGCTGGGAACTGGTGTGGGTGTAGAGATGGGAGTGGGGTGGAGCTTGTAACTGGAGTGGATGTGGTGATGGGGGAATGGGGGTGGAGTCATTGTGTTCCTCTCAGGGTTCGGGGGGCGGGGATGGTGACAAGATTCCCCATAGGAGACTGATTATCAAGGTTAGCTCTCATGGAATACAGGGAGAACTCGCCATTTGGATACAGAACTGGTTCAAAGGTAGAAGACAGAGGGTGATGGTGGAGAGCTGTTTTTCAGACTGGAGGCCTGTGACCAGTGGAGTGCCACAAGGAACGGTGCTGGGTCCTTTACTTTTCGTCATTTTCATAAATGATTTGGATGTGAGCATAAGAGGTACAGTTAGTAAGTTTACAGATGACACCAAAATTGCAGGTGTATTGGACAGCGAAGAGGGTTTCCTCAGATTATAACAGGATCTGGACCAATGGACTGAGAAGTGGCAGATAGAGTTTAATTCAGATAAATGCGAGGTGCTGCATTTTGGGAAAGCAAATCTTAGCAGGACTTATACACTTAATGGTAAGGTCCTAGGGAGTGTTGCTGAACAAAGAGACCTTGGAGTGCAGGTTCATAGCTCCTTGAAAGTGGAGTCGCAGGTAGATAGGATAGTGAAGAAGTCGAATGATATGATTTTCTTTATTGATCAGAATATTGAGTACAGGAGTTGGGAGGTCATGTTGCGGCAGTACAGGACATTGGTTAGGCCACTATTGGATTATTGCGTACAATTCTGGTCTTCTTTCTATTGGGAAGATGTTGTGAAACTTGAAAGGGTTCAGAAAGGATTTGGAAGGATTTTGCCAGAGTTAGAGGATTTGAACTATAGGGGAGGCTGAACAGGCTGGGGCTGTTTTCCCTGGAGTGTCGGAGGCTGAGGGGTGACGTTATAGGGGTTTACAAAATTATGAGGGTCATGGATAGGATAAATAGACACAGTCTTTTCCCCGGGGTTGTGGAGTCCAGAACTAGAGGGCATAGGTTTAGGGTGAGAGGGGAAAGATATAAAAGAGACCTAAGGGGCAACTTTTTCATGCAGATAGTGGTACGTGTATGGAGTGAGTTGCCAGAGGATGTGGTGGAGGCTGGTACAATTGCAACATTTAAGAGGCATTTGAATAGGTATATGAATAGGAAGAGTTTGGAGGGATATGGGCCGGGTGCTGGCAGGTGGGACTATATTAGATATCAGGTCGGCATGGACAGGTTGAACTGAAGGGTCTGTTTCCATGCTGTACATCTCGATGACTCTATAACTCTATGTCTACCAGTCCCCATTTATCAAGGCCGCTTGTTACCTTCTAATAGATCTCCAGAAAACCTTTGCATTATTTGACAGACAAAATAAAGTTCGCCTTTAACATGACCACGCTGACTCTCTGTGAAGCTTTTCCATATGCCCTGCAGTCCATTCCTTAATAACAGACTCTCACAATTCCCAGCAATAATGGTTAGACTAAGTAGTTCCTGCTTTCAGTCTCGCTCGTTTCTTGAAGACAGGAACCACAATGGAGGGTCTCCAGTTTCATTGGAACACTCCTTTAATCCAGACAGTTATGGAATATTTTACACAGTGCCATCTGCCACTTTGTGATCACTTCTCTTAAAACCAGCTATGAATTGCTGATGACCTGTTTATTCTTGGTCTTATCTGTTTGAGAAATGTTTTGTTAGAGACAGTTCTAGATCTTCCCTCCTATTACCATTTTGTTTATACCATTGAAATATTTACAGCACCTTCACCTGTGAGGAACGATGTAAAATTCTGGTGTAAATTACCTGTCTGCTCCCTGTATCCAGTTCCCCAGTCAAACACTCCAAATGTCTTGAATATACTTTCCTGACTTCCTTTCTACCAAAGATCACACACACTTCTTGAACTCTTCTTACACACATGGAAAAGCCCGTGCCGCTTGTTTTTATATTTCTGGCCAATTTGCTTGCATCACATCTTTTCTTCCTTTTTCTTTGATTTCTATATTCATACAGACATATCACACACAAACACAGTCTTTGGTCCAACTTGTCCACGCCGGCCAGGTATTCCAAACTAAACTATTCCCATCTGCTTGCATTTGGCACATATGCATCTAAACGGTTCACATTCATATGTTTGTCCTAATGTCTTTCAAATGTTGGATCTATACTTGCATCTGCCAGTCTTCCTCTGGCAGCGCATTCCATAAACACGTCACCCTCTGTGTAAAATAAAATCCCTCTTCCTCCCTTTTAAATCTTCCCTATTCCACCATAAACCCATGGTTCTATGATTTAATTTTCCTATCCTGTGGAAAACACCTTAGCTTTTCACCCTATCCATGCCTTCCCTGATTTTGTAAATTTCTATAATGTCACCCCTCACCCTCCTACACTCCATGTGATACTAACTTCAAGAACAAGAATTTAAAGATCAGCAATGCAAATTTGAAGCAATGTTAAAAGTGACAGGTAAACAACACTCAGCCCAAACTTAATACTGTTGTTTGTTTTCTTCTTTATGTTACAATACTGAGGCAGCATGAAAATATTACTAGTGCCAATAAGCCGTCAAGCACATGAATTCTTTTGTCTGACAGCAGTGATGATCTCCACAGAGAAAATTTATCTCTGGCCAGATCTATATAATACCATATGTTCAACATTCTCCCTCATAGCCTCACTATGATCTTTTGTGGTTGTGTCTTCTTTAGCTTGCACTCAAAAGAGAGAATCCCTTTCCCCCATTCACATCTTAATTTAAACTCATTTTATATCATCTTCTCGTTCACCACTGCTTAAAGCCTGTTTATCGGTTGTCACACCCTTCTTTCCCTGTCACCTACACCCCCCCCCCCCCCCCACCCCTGGCAAGGCACTTAAATGCCCAGTTTCCAATTATTTCAGTTCTGTTTCTCTGCCTCTGTAGATGCTGCCAGACCTGCTGAGTTTCTCCAGAAATCAATAGGCACAGCACAAATTTTCAATTAAACAAATAACTATGAATACTTGAAATAAAAATGCACAAATTGCTGTAGGAAGTGGGAGCTTTGTCGAAGGGTCACTGGACCCGAAAAATGAACTCAGCTTTCACTCCACAATATGCAGCCAGACCTGCTTAGTTTCTTCAGCAATTTCTGTTTTTGAACATTTTCCAAGGACGTGTGTTGAATCTGCTCAAACGCCCTGTCCAGCAGAGAGCGCTGTACATTGGGAAGGGAACAAAAACGCAAAGTGCACAAGTTCATTGGCTCTGAAACGACATAAGGCTGGCATCACTGACACGACAGAGACCTTATCATGGTCAGGGAGAAAAACAGAGGAAAAAACATTCACTTCAAACACAGCAGATTGTATTACGGGAAAAGAAACGGTTCAGATTAATATGTTAAAGTATCGGAGGAATGTAAGAAATTGGAGGCGTGACGTCAGGGTGAGACCCTCATCAGAATGAGATTATGAAACTGGATGTGTTCGCACATCAGAAACCACATTAGGTCACTGAGTACAGGGCTGATGGGTGAACGGGTCTCGGTGTGAACTGGGGGAAAGTCAGTAGAATTGATTTGCAGATATTGCAGCTCACACTGGGTTATCTTGTGATGCTGTAGATCACAGCAGCAGCCGCAGCAGAATTGCGTTCAATCACAATCCAAAGCTTTTCCCTCAGGATAATCCATGACTCTACCATTATCATCAAGCCGAGTGATGGTTCAGTGACGAGTTTGGGTGAACATGCCAGAGTCAGAACCATGTGTATCTAAACCTGATGACAACCCATTAAAGTCCCCACACTTGACTGGTTACATTTTAAACAGTGGAACTTCCATCTGGTGGAGAGGGGGAAATAATCCCGAGACTAAAAGATAAAATCGAAACTCTCCAGTCAGTCCACATCCTGTCATCAATGTCGATGGACTAATATACAACTTGCTGGAGGAGAGGACTCTATAAATATCCCCAGCCCTGTACTTCAGTGTAAAAGACAAGGGTGTAGTATCTGCACCATCCTCAGCCAAAAGTGTTGAGTCGAATCCACCTCACCCTCCTCATGATGCCCACAGAATCACAGATGCCAGTCTTCAACCAATTCGATTCGCTGCACGTGACATGAAGAAACAGCTGAACAGAGTAGATATGACAAAGGCAATTGTCCCGGACACCATTCCTGCAATAGGACTGAAGATTGTGCTGCACAACAAGTCTTGTCGCTGGCGAAGCTGTTTCATTCCAGCTCCAACTCTGACATCTGTCTGGCCACGTGGAAAGTTCCTCAACTATATCCAGCCCCATAACAAGGGAATGACTACAGTCTGACCATTTACCTCAGTCCCGTCCCGATAGTCGCATTGGTGGGAGTTCTTTTTGACAGAGCTGTCAAGCAGCACAAAAATAATGTGCTCAGTGTGGTTTCCGATAGGTCCCCATGTGAAGATGGTGCTGTTGTGCAAACTGGATTATTGATCCAGGCCAGAATAAATCTCCAGCAGCTGGTGGAAGTTAAAAACAATTAACAAAATATCCTGACATAAAATCTGGTACCAGTAATATTGTCTTTGAATCTAATGTCCATTGTAAACATCTGTTCCTTCCCAATGTACTTTCAGGAAGTGAATCACACGTGCTTCCTGGTCTGGCCTACAAGTGTCTCCAGACACACAGACATGTGATAAACTCTACAATGGTCTCTGGAACGGCCAAGCAAGACACTCAATAGTATCAAATTGCTCTGAGTTCTTAAAGGATAAAACCAGACAGAACACTGGCAACGAGCTTTGGAAAAGGGAACGGGAAACACAACCAGACAGATGCTGCCTTCCTAATGTTTAAGAGCTTGTGACAACAATGACAGAGCTTTCCCGCACACTGCACAGAAACATCAGGTACGGAGCAGGGCATTAGACACTTTTAGCTTTCCCTGTTCTAGCTCATGGAGACAAGTTCACTTTTATAACCCGAGTTAATGCATTCTTCAGAAACTCATCAATTTCTGTCTTATGCTGCTCAATGATTGACCATCCAACCCATACAATCACAGAAGCACTGGCTCTGTAGTGTCATAAATACAGCACGATCTACATTCGTCCCACCTTCCGATACGAGGCCCATAACCATGTATGTTATGGCACTACAAGGGCAGGACCATGTATTTATTAACGGTTGTGAGGTTACCTGTGCCGACAGCCCTCTCAGGAAGTGCATTCCTGACCCCAACAGCCTCTGGATGAAAACCAATCCTCAAGTCCTCACTAAACATCAAACCTTTCACTTTAAAATGGTACTCCCTTTTTCTTCGCCCTTTGACTGAAAGGAACAGCTGCTGTCTATCCATCTTGTCCATGCCTCTGGTAATTTTATCCTTCTGAAGCACGTCCCTGTCAGCCTTCTCTGCTTCAAAGTAAACAACCCGAGTTGATCACCTCCATCCAAGTGAACATCCTGGTGAATCTCCACTGCACCCTCTTCAGTGGAATCACATACTTCCTGTAATGTGACTCCCAGAAATGTACATAGTATTCCATTTGGCCTAATCAAAGTTCTACATAGTTCTTATAATCTGTGCCTCCATGAATAATGGCTATGTCTATGGTCGCTATGCTTTGTCAACTTGTGCATTAACCTGTTTAATCACATTCAGGGATATGTGGAGAAGCACCGTCTGAGATTCCTAGTGTGCTGCTATTCATTGAGTCCTCCCCTGTCTGGTTCCTTCTTCCAAAGTGCATCACCACATATTTATCAGGGTTGCATTCCACCGGCCATTGATCCACCAATTTGATCATTGCATCTGTATCTTCCTGTAATATAAGGCCTTCCTCCTCACTGCCAACCAACAAGCCAAACTTTGCGACAAACGCAAACTGATTTATCACACTCACCCCAACACCCTCCATATTCACAGCTGCATCAGTTATGAATACTACAAATAATAATCACACACCAGTTATAATCCAACAGTTTTACTCGCACGCACTAGCTTTCGCAGCGCTGCTTCCTCATCACGTGATTATGCTCTTTGAAAGGTCGTGTCTCCAAACAAACTGTTGGACTATCATCTAGTGTTCTGTAATTTTTAAACTTTGCCCAAGCCAGTCCAACAAGTGGCACCTCCGAATCACAAATAATATGGGACACAGGACTGATCCCTGTGGTACACGATTGGATACTGGTCTCCAGTCAAACAAACAGACTTCAACCAGTAGACCTTCTGTCTCTTACCACTAAGTTGATTTGGATGCAACTTGGTAAGTCACGAATGAGTCCTACCTGTTCCCTGGTTATTCTGTTCCACTTGACGGACCAGTAGAATATCTGGGGATTCTCCCTAATCTTGTCCTGCCAGCAGGTTTCCATGTCGCTGTGTTAGTCAGTCCCCTTCAAATGAATAATTGCCTTTTTATTGCAATCTGAAATGGTCTATCCTTTACCTGCCATTATTTGCCTTAAATGTAGAGTAGGCCGCCAGAGAAAAATTCTGTTTATTTCCATCTTGTCATATGTTTAGTGACTTTTCTAAATTTCACTATGATCATCTCTCATTCTTTGAAACACTAAAGAACACAGACCGAGTTTCCACATCAGGCAATTTCGCCATCTGAGGGATTAATCTGGAGAATGTCCATTGCACACCTTCCGTGGTCAGTATATTCTTTCTCAGAGTGGGTCACCAACACTGGACTCAATACTCTATGTACAGTTTCATTAGCAAGCGGTGAAACTGCTTCAACATGAACTTCCGACTATGTTCTGATTCTCTTAAATGAAGGCGAACCTGACTTTAACTTTCCACTTCTATATATTCCTCCAAATGCCATTCACATTACTTTATTTATGAATTCACTGCATGTGTTCTTATAAAAAACCTTCTGAAAATCGAAATATGCCATTTCTATGTTGCAATAAACAAGTTCAAATCATTCTGAAGTTTGTCAAGGATGAAGTCTCTGTCAGACTCTGTCAGTGCATACTAATTCTCTCCAATGTTGCTGTTAATTTCTAAATATCCAATGCCACATCCTACATAATAGATTCCATCGGTTTCCCTACAGATGTCAAGTTAATTGGTCTGCAGTTCTCCACACTATCTCTTCTTCCCTTTGTAGATGCTTGAATCCCTTCCATACACAGTGGGCGGCACGGTGGCACAGTGGTTAGCACTGCTACCTCACACTGCCAGAGACCCGGGTTCAATACCCGCCTCAGGCGACTGACAGTGTGGAGTTTGCACATTCTCCCCGTGTCTGCGTGGGTTTCCTCCGGGTGCTCCGGTTTCCTCCCACAGTCCAAAGATGTGCAGGTCAGGTGAATTGGCCATGCTAAATTGCCCGTAGTGTTAGGTAAGGGGTAAATGTAGGGGTATGGGTGGGTTGCACTTCGGCGGGGCGGTGTGGACTTGTTGTAAGTAATCTAATCTAATCTACAATGCTTTAAACACATTTATTAACTTCCAGCCTCTGGAGAATGTACAGGAAAATAAAACAGTCATCGACAGCACAATTAATGATTCTGGATCAATGGTGCTGGAAGAGCACAGCAGTTCAGGCAACATCCGAGGAGCAGCAGCAAAATAGACGCAAAAGCCCTTCATCAGGAATAAAGGCAGAGAGCCTGAAGCGTGGAGAGATAAGCTAGGGGAGGGTGGGGGTGGGGAGAGAGTAGCATAGAGTGCAATGGGTGAGTGGGGGAGGAGATGAAGGTGATAGGTCAGGGAGGAGAGGGTGGAGTGGATAGGTGGAAAAGGAGCTAGGCAGGTCGGACAAGTCCGGACAAGTCAAGGGACAGTGCGGAGCTGGAAGTTTGAAACTAGGATAAGGTGGAGAAACGGGAAATGAGGAAGCTGTTGAAGTCCACATTGGTGCCCTGGGGTTGAAGTGTTCCGAGGCGGAAGATGAGGCGTTCTTCCTCCAGGTGTCTGGTGGTGAGGGAGCGGCAGTGAAGGAGGCCCAGGACCTCCATGTCCTCGGCAGAGTGGGAGAGGGAGTTGAAATGTTGGGCCACGGGGCGGTTTGGTTGATTGGTGCGGGTGTCTCGGAAGTGTTCCCTAAAGTGCTCTGCTAGGAGGCGCCCAGTCTCCCCAATGTAGAGGAGACTGCATCCGGAGCAACGGATACAATAAATGATATTAGTGGATGTGCAGGTAAAACTTTGATGGATGTGGAAGGCACCTTTAGGGCCTTGGATAGAGGTGAAGGAGGAGGTGTGGGCACAGGTTTTACAGTTCCTGCGGTGGCAGGGGAAAGTGCCAGGATAGGAGGGTGGGTTGTCGCGGGGCGTGGACCTGACAAGGGAACGGTCTTTGCGGAAGGCGGAAAGGTGTGGGGAGGGAAATATATCCCTGGTGATGGGGTCTTTATGGAAGTGGCGGAAATGTCAGCGGATGAATTGGTTTATGCGGAGGTTTGTAGGGTGAAAGGTGAGCACCAGGGGCATTCTGTCCTTGTTACGGTTGGAGGGGTGGAGTCTGAGCGCGGAGGTGCGGGTGTGGACGAGATGCGTTGGAGGACATCTTTAACCACGTGGGAAGGGAAATTGCGGTCTCTGGTGTGTTCTATTGTGGGAGCAGATACGGCGGAGGCGGAGGAATTGGGAATACGGGATGGCATTTTTGCATGAAATAGGGTGGGAAGAGGTGTAATCCAGGTGGCTGTGGGAGTCGGTGGGTTTGTAAAAAATGTCAGTGTCAAGTCGGTCGTCACTAATGGAGATGGAGAGGTCCAGGAAGGGGAGGGAGGTGTCAGAGATGGTCCAGGTAAATTTAAGGTCAGGATGGAATGTGTTGGTGAAGTTGATGAATTGCTCATCCGCCTCACGGGAGCACGAGGTGGCGCCAATGCAGTCATCAATGTAGCGGAGGAAGAGGTGGGGAGTGGTGCCGGTGTAATTACGGAAAATCAACTGTTCTGTGTAGCCAACAAAGAGACAGGCATAGCTGGGGCCCATACGTGTGCCCATGGCTACCCCTTTGGTCTGGAGGAAGTGGGAGGATTCTAAGGAGAAATTGTTAAGGGTGAGGACCAGTTCGGCCAAACGAATGAGAGTGTCGGTGGAAGGGTACTGTTGGGGATGTCTGGAGAGGAAAAAACGGAGGGCTTGGAGGCCCTGGTCATGGCGGATGGAGGTGTAGAGGGATTGGATATCCATGGTGAAGATGAGGCGTTGGGGGCCAGGGAAACAGAAGTCTTGGAGGAGGTGGAAGGCGTGGGTAGTGTCTCGAACGTATGTGGAGAGTTCCTGAACTAGAGGGGATAGGACAGTGTCGAGGTAGGTAGAGATGAGTTCAGTGGGGCAGGAGCATGCTGAGACAATGGGTCGGCCAGGGTGGTCAGGCTTGTGGATCTTGGGAAGGTTACAATTAAAGAGGCGCACAGCATGGCAATATGTGGTTGGAAGCTGTGGGTGGGAGATCTCCTGAAGTGATGAGGCTCTGTATGGTCTGGGAGATGATGGTTTGGTGATGGGGGGTGGTGTCATGGTCGAGTGGGCAGTAGGAAGAGGTGTCCTTGAGTTGGCGTTTGGCTTCAGCGGTGTAGAGGTCAGTGCGCCAGACTACCACTGCGCCCCCTTTATCCGCTGACTTGATGGTGAGGTTGGGATTAGAGCAGAGGGATTGGAGGGCTGAGCGTTGTGAGGGTGAGAGATTGGAGTGGGGGATAGGGGTAGACAGGTTGCATAGAAGGGAAAGGTGGAGAAGAGCAGAGCAATAGTTTTTTTTTAGATTAGATTAGATTACTTACAGTGTGGAAACAGGCCCTTCGGCCCAACAAGTCCACACCGACCCGCCGAAGCGTAACCCACCCATACCCCTACATTTACCCCTTTACCTAACACTACGGGCAATTTAGCATGGCCAATTCACCTGACTTGCACATCTTTGGAGTGTGGGAGGAAACCGGAGCACCCGGAGGAAACCCACGCAGACACGGGGAGAACGTGCAAACTCCACACAGTCAGTCGCCTGAGGCGGGAATTGAACCCGGGTCTCTGGCGCTGCGAGGCAGCAGTGCTAACCACTGTGCCACCGTGCCGCCCAGTTATTGGGGACTTGATAGTTCGGGGCACAGATAGGCGGTTCTGTGGTGGACGAGAGAGACTCACGTTTGGTATGTTGCCTCTCAGGTACAAGGGTACGTGACGTCTCTGATAGTGTTTTCCGGGTCCTTAAGGGGGAGGGGGAGCAGCCGAAGTCATGGTCCACATTGGCACCAACGACATAGGTAGGAGGAGGGCTGAGGGTGTTAGGCAGGCTTTCAGGGAGTTAGCTTGGAAGCTCAGAGTTAGAACAAACAGAGTTGTTGTCTCTGGTTTGTTACCGGTGCCACGTGATAGAGTCGAGGAATACGGAGAGAGAACAGTTAAATGCGTGGCTACAGGGATGGTGCAGGAGGGAGGGATTCCGGTATCTGGATAACTGGGGTTCTTTCTGGGGAAGGTGGAACCTCTATAAACAGGATGGTCTACACCTGAACCTGAGGGGCACCAGTATCCTTGGGGGGAGGTTTGCTAGTGCTCTTGCGGGATGGTTTAAACGAACTCTGCAGGGGCATGGGAACCTAGACTGTAGTGGGGGATGGGGGTAGGCAGGTTGCATAGAAGGGAAGGGTGGAGAAGAGCAGAGCAATAGTTGTTGGGGACTTGATAGTTCGGGGCACAGATAGGCGGTTCTATGGTGCAGGACCTGGAGTGTAGGGAGGTTAGGAACATGGCATCAATCTCAAAGGAGGGTGCCTGTAAACAGGAAAGTGGCTTGAAGTGTGTATACTTCAATGCAAGAAGTATACGAAATAAGGTAGATGAACTTGCAGCGTGGGTTGGTACCTGGGATTTCGATGCTGAGGCTATTACGGAGACATGGGTAGAACAGGGACAGGATTGGCTGTTGCAGGTTCCAGGGTTTAAATGTTTTAGTAGGGTCAGAGGTGGGGGTAAAAGAGGGGGAGGTGTGGCATTGCTTGTCAAAGATAGTATTACAGTGGTGGAAAGGACGATGGATGAAGACTCGCCATCTGAGGTAGTTTGGGCTGAGGTTAGGAATAGGAAAGGTGAGTTCACCCTGTTAGGAGTTTTCTACGGGCCCCCTAATAGTCCTAGAGATGTAGAAGAAAGGATTCCGAGGATGGTTCAGGAGAAGAGTGAAAATAATAGTGTGGTTGTTATGGGGGAACTTTAACTTTCCAGATATTGACTGGGAAAGCTATAGCTCGAGTTCGTTAGATGGGTCAGTGTTTGTCCAATGTGTGCAGGAGGGTTTCCTGACACAATATGTAGACAGGCCAACAAGAGGTGAGGCAATACTGGATTTAGTTCTGGGTAACGAACCAGGCCAGGTGTTAGAATTGGAGGTAGGTGAGCACTTTGGGGACAGTGACCACAATTCGGTGACTTTTACTCTCGTGATGGAGAGGGATAAGTGTGCACTGCAGGGCAAGAGTTATTGCTGGGGGCAGAGAAATTATGATGCGGTGAGGCACGACCTCGGATGCGTGGCTTGGAAAAGTAGGCTTCAAGGCATGGGCACAATTGATATGTGGAGCTTGTTCAAGGAGCAACTATTGAGTGTCCTTGATAAGTATGAACCTGTCAGGCAGGGAGGAAAGGGTCGTGTGAGGGAGCCGTGGTTTAATAAGGAATTGGAATCCCTTGTTAAATGGAAGAGGGTGGCCTATATAAAGATGAGGCGTGAAGGTTCAATTGGCGCGATTGAGAGTTATAAGGTAGCCAGGAAGTATCTGAAGAGAGAGCTGAGAGCAGCAAGGAGAGGACATGAAAAGTCCTTAGTTGATAGGATTAGGGAAAACCCTAAGGCTTTCTATAGGTATGTCAGGAATAAAAGAATGACTAGGGTAGGAATAGGTCCAGTCAAGGATAGTAGTGGGAAGTTGCGTGTGGAGGCTGAAGAGATTGGGGAGACATTGAATGAATACTTTTCATCAGTATTCACTCAGGAACAGGACATTGTTGCCGATGTGAATATTGAGTCACAATTAATTAGAATGGACGGCTTTGAGGTATGTAGGGAAGAGGTGTTGGAAATTCTGGAAAGGGTGAAAATAGATAAGTCCCCTGGGCCTGATGGCATTTATCCTAGGATTCTCTGGGAAGAAAGGGAAGAGATTGCAGAGCCATTGGCCTTGATTTTTATGTCCTCGTTGTCTACAGGAATAGTGCCAGTAGACTGGAGGATAGCAAATGTGGTTCCCTTGTTCAAGAAGGGGAGTAGGGATAACCCTAGTAACTATAGGCCGGTAAGTCTCACTTCTGTTGTGGGCAATGACTTACAGAGAATTGTAAGGGATAGGATTTATGAACATCTGGATAGGAATAATGTGATCAAGGATAGTCAGCATGGTTTTGTGAAGGGCAGGTCGTGCCTCACAAACCTTATTGAATTCTTTGAGAAGGTGACTAAGGAGGTAGACGAGGGTAAAGCGGTAGATGTGGTGTATATGGATTTTAGTAAGGCGTTTGATAAGGATCCCCATGGTAGGCTACTGCAAAAAATACGGAGGTATGGCATTGAGGGTGAGTTGGAGGTTTGGATTAGGAATTGGCTGGCTGGAAGAAGACAGAGGGTAGTAGTTGATGGTAAAGGTTCATTTTGGAGTGCAGTTACTAGCGGTGTTCTGCAAGGATCTGTTTTGGGACCCATTGCTGTTTGTCATTTTTATAAATGACCTGGAGGAGGGGTTAGAAGGTTGGGTGAGCAAGTTTGCGGATGATACGAAAGTCGGTGGAGTTGTAGACAGTGAGGAAGGATGTGGCAGGTTACAGCAGGATATAGATAAGTTGCAGAGCTGGGCAGAAAGGTGGCAAATGGAGTTCAATGTAGGTAAGTGTGAAGTGATTCACATTGGTAAGAGTAACAAAAAGACGGGGTACTGGGCTAATGGTCGGATACTTGGTAGTGTGGATGAGCAGAGGGATCTTGATGTCCATGTGCACAGATCTCTGAAAGTTGCCACCCAGGTAAATAGTGCGGTGAAGAAGGCATATGGTGTACTGGCTTTTATTGGTAGAGGAATGGAGTTCCAGAGCCCTGAGGTCATGTTGCAGTTGTATAAGACTCTAGTGCGGCCGCATCTGGAGTATTGTGTGCAGTTTTGGTCGCCATACTATCGGAAGGATGTGGAGGCACTGGAATGGGTGCAGAGGAGGTTTACCAGGATGTTGCCTGGTATGGTAGGAAGATCGTATGAGGAAAGGCTGAGGCACTTGGGGCTGTTTTCATTGGAGAAAAGAAGGTTTAGGGGTGACTTGATAGAGGTGTACAAGATGATTAGGGGTTTAGATAGGGTTGACCATGAGAACCTTCTTCCACGTATGGAGCCAGCTACTACGAGGGGGCATAGCTTTAAATTAAGGGGTGGTAGGTATAGGACAGATGTTAGGCGTAGTTTCTTTACTCAGCGAGTCGTGATTTCATGGAATGCCCTGCCAGTAGCAGTGCTGGAGTTTACTTCTTTATGGGCATTTAAACGGGCATTGGATCGGCATATGGAGGATAGTGGGCTAGTGTAGGTTAGGTGGGCTTGGATCGGCGCAACATCGAGGGCCAAATGGCCTGTACTGCGCTGTATTTTCTATGTTCTATTTTCTATTCCTGAAATGTTACAACTGAAAAAAAAATTAGCGGGTGTGGATTGAATGTGCACCATTGGCATGAATAGGTGAAGTTAAACAGTTCATTTCCCATGTCACTATATGGACTACATTTACCGGTCTCACGTGCCTGACTTTCATTTCCTCGATCTTTTTTTCTGGTGCAGACAGATAGAGATTGAAGTCATGATAACTTATCCACCTATCATGCTTTTCAAATTCTCCAGAATGTTTCTGCCTAAATGTTTTGGAAGCCAAAATATTGATCTGGCTGATCGAACTCTCCTTTCACTTCAACCAAAACCAAAACTTACTCTTACCTTTGCAACCTCCATCAGCTTCTAGAATAACGCATATTGCTGTTATACATCCCAGCCTTCACACACCTTCCTACCTCTGTAACCTCCTCTGGACCCAACATCCGTTTTGGTCTTGGGAACTTGCTGCCATCCATGAATTCCTTCATAACGTTTCCACAAGGCAAATGGGATGATAGCTGTAACTTTTATGGAACAGCTCAGATGGAGCTTTAATTCTGGAGATGTGGCTACAGTGTGAACAAGACTGATAATAGGTTTTTCAAGGGGTTTCACCATTTATACAGGAAGGGCAAATAGGCCAACACAATAAAGTAGCATTTTGTATAAATGATGGGATCAGTAATATTGTGATGCTAAACAATTTACACACTGCTCCTCCCTGCATCTCCATTCACCCCTCCATATTGATCCAATCAGTTATTGGTACGCTTGGAAAAAATGAAAAAATAGCGAAACATAGCGGAGATCATTCTGTACACTGTTTGGATCGGACAAAAATATTTTAAAGGTCTTTGTTCTGACTCCCTGGAGACTATGAGACACCAAGAAGAGATCTGGGCACCGTTTGAAAATGATTTAAGTCTTTCTGCGTCTACTCCGCCTCCAGGCATAGCTTCCACATCCTAACCATACTCTTATTGAAATAACATCTTTGCTCACCATTTCTCTAAAATTTCAACCAATTGCATTAAGTCTTCGCCGCTGGTAAATGAGCTCTCCAACGGGTACAAGGTGTTCTCTCCCTCTCTGTCCAGGTCCCTGACAATTTGTGCACTCCGACCAAATCTCCTCTCAGCATCCTCCGTTTCAATCTTTTCTCATCACTGAACTTGCACTTCTAGGGATAATGAATATACTCTGTACACTCTGCAGTCCACTGACATCCTTCTATGTGATGGGGTGATCAGAACTGAACACAGAACACAACCTTTGACTGAACACATTGTTTACGCAGTTCCAGCATAACTCTCTTCTCTTATATTCTGCACTTTGGCTGATAGATGAAATAACGCCATTTACTGCCTATTGAGTTTATTGATGTGCCCATCTGTCTTCATGGACCTAACCACACTGACAATACTCTCATTTATTATGTATTCCTCTCTGTCGTTGTTGGGTCCAGAGGAGGTTACAGAGGTAGGAAGGTGTGTGAAGGTTGGGATGTTCATTTCGCTGGATTGTTTTCTCCATTCATCTCTCCATTCTTTTCTGTTTTTAAGCAATCTGTATTTACTATCGTTTATTATCATGTAATGTGTTTACAAATCCAAGTAAGTCACATCAAGTTACAAGTTTCTGTCTCAAGTCGACAGCCACATGATCTTCCTTGAACAAGTACAGACCGACTGTCTTGGAGTCCCTGGAGCTTCGTCGATGACCGCATTCCCTGCGTCTCAGATTTCCAGCCTTAAGCTATTCAGTCAGTCCTTGCTCCACATTAAACAAAGCTGCAGTGTTAGCTGTTCTCCAGTCCACCAGCACCATCCTGTATACATGCATAGAACATAACATCGAACATAGAACGCTACAGCGCTGTACAGGCCTTTCGATCGTTGATGTTGTGCCGATCTGTGAAAATTATCTGATGCCCATCTAGTCTCCACAGTTCAATTATTATCCATATGTATATCAATGCCCATTTAAATGCCCTGAACGTCGGCTGTCTACTACTGCAGCAGGTAGGTGGTTCCACGCCCTACTACTCTCTGAGTAAAGAAACTACCCCTAAAATCTGTTCTAAATTGATCACCCCTCAATTTGAATCTATGTCCCCTCATGTAAGTCTTCACTAATCGAGGAAAACGACTCTCACTGTCCACACTATCGAACCCTCTGATCATCATGTACGTCTTGTTTAATCACCCCTCAACTTACTTCTCTCCAAAGAAAACCACCTCAGCTCCCTCAGCCTTTCGGCTAAGTCCTTCCTTCCTTACCAGGCAACATCCTAGTAAATCTCCACTGAACCATTTCAAAAGTTTTGAAATACTTCATATAATACGGTGAACAGAACTGCACACAATACTCCAGGTGCAGCCTTACCAGCATCTTGTCGAGCTGAAGCATGACTTTGTGCTCCAATTTCAATACCCTAGCCAATAAACGCCAACACACCATACGCCTTCTGAACAACCCGATCTACCTGGGTGGCAACTTACGGGGATTAGGTCACCGAAATCTCTCTGTTCACCTATCCTACCAAGAGTTTTACCTTTCGTCCCAGTACTCTGCATTCCTGCTATTTCTTCCACAGTGACTTATCTTACCCTTTCCGCATTAAATTCCGTTTGCCACTTCTCAGCCCAGCGCTGCAGCTTATCTATGTCCCTCTGTTACTCACAACATCCTTTACCAATATCCACAACTTTGCCTAACTTAGTGAGGATTGGATGTTGGTTGTCCAAATAAAGCAGGGGATTTTCCCCACCCCCCGCTTCTTTAAACAATCTGGAACATTGTGTTGCTCTCTTTTAAAGATGTGAATCTCCTTTAGTATTCTCCTCTCCATAAGTGTATAACTCCTAATATTTCAAGCTACATCATGTTTTTTGGGACAGCTAAACAGGGGACGAAATCACCGTAAGGTTAAGTCTCATTTTGGATGGGTTACAATGAGAGTTTCTCTCCATAAGTTTAATTGCATTTTCTCAGAGAATCATCCCCGATTTGCCTCATTAACTGCCTTCCCTGCCCGTTTGGTTTTTCTCTCATCTGACACTAGCCCAGTGATTTTTTTTCCCCTTTGTCATAACAACTGCCCACTGCATGGATATCCCAGAATGGATCAGCCTCCTTGTTAAAGGTGGCATCGTTTTAAGCCACAACACTGTTGGATTCTCAATCTGAAACTGCCCTCGACATGGCGGGGGGAGGGAGGGGGGCGGAACTGAGACACCACTTCGTGGACAAACAACCAGTTCTGGTGAATGGCAAGGTACAGAAGAGTTAAATTATCTTACTCCAGAAATGGCAGAAGAGGCCATGACTTGGCCAGCTTGGTCCGATGATAATCACTATATCAATGAAATGCCAACCATTTGTATCAATGCACTGCAGTGTTGGAAGGAGGTCAGTGAACTTCTCCACTCCACCAGATTAAGTGTCACCAACTGCAATTTCTGACCTCGCACTCACGCTATCTCTGTTACTGCACGCAGCTCCCACTAAGGCCCATATTAGATTAGATTAGATTAGATTACTTACAGTGTGGAAACAGGCCCTTTGGCCCAACAAGTCCACACCGCCCCGCCGAAGCGCAATCCACCCATACCCCTACATCTACCCCTTACCTAACACTACGGGCAATTTAGCATGGCCAATTCACCTGACCTGCACATCTTTGTGACTGTGGGAGGAAACCGGAGCACCCGGAGGAAACCCACGCAGACACGGGGAGAATGTGCAAACCCCACACAGTCAGTCGCCTGAGGCGGGAATTGAACCCGGGTCTCTGGCGCTGTGAGGCAGCAGTGCTAACCACTGTGCAACCGTGCCGCCCACAAACCACTGTCCCACTCTCAATGAATGTGCCACCTTTTTTCGTTCTCTCCCTAACCTATTGACTGTCCCGCTCCCGAACTCTACCTGGTGTTGGTGCTGCCTACTCATTCACTCAGGAAACCTCGCCAATTTTCCCCAAGCTGTACCAGCAGTTAGATCTGTACCAGCCACTTACATCTCCCGTAATCCCTCGTGATAATTCTCACATTCCAGAAGGAGTCACCCCCCAACAGCGCAGCAAGAGCCGAGAAGAACAGCGGATAGCTCAACATTTGGCTGCTCCCTCCCAACAAGGGAAGTCTCCTGATCCGAAGAACCACAAGAGTATGACTCACCACGTTAAAGCTTCCAGACTGCTATCGGAGACTCCCCTTGACTCATTGTACTGGGAACCTTGACTGACTTTTGACAAGGATGTCAACTTTGCTGGCTGTGTGTCTCTGATAAAGAAGAAGACAACACAGTAATCATTAGATTAGATTAGATTACTTACAGTATGGAAACAGGCCCTTCGGCCCAACAAGTCCACACCGCCCCGCCGAAGCGCAACCCACCCATACCCCTACATTTACCCCTTACCTAACACTACGGGCAATTTAGCATGGCCAGTTCACCTGACCTGCACATCTTTGGACTGTGGGAGGAAACCGGAGCACCCGGAGGAAACCCACGCAGACACGGGGAGAACATGCAAACTCCACACAGTCAGTCGCCTGAGGCGGGAATTGAACCCGGGTCTCTGGCGCTGTGAGGCAGCAGTGCTAACCACTGTGCCACCGTGCCGCCCATTATGTGGAAGCCTGGTAGCTCTAGCTGATTGGGAACAATGCTATGGAGAGCGTAGGCCAAGACAAAAATACTCTGAGCTTTCAAGTCAGCTCACAGTGAGTCTGCACCAGTACCAAGTGAGGAACCCAGAGAGGCAGACCATGACCTGGATGTGTGCACTGAGCACAGTGCCCTTGCAGCAGCATAGCAATGAGGGTTGTCAGGCCACCTTGAGATGCAACATTGATGTACGGAAGATTATTATTAGTGGGTCAGAAATGTGCTCTGATGATATGGTGAGGCTACCATCTATTGATGGCAGCATTGGTGGGTGTGGAGTACATGGAGCTTCTGTCTCTGCAGTGTCTCCTGATACATTGGTTTTCATGACAGAAGTCCGCAGGAGAGAGGGGTGACATGGAGACACCAGTTAACAGTTGTGAATTGCATGTCAAAGTCTCTTTGTTGAGTTTCCTCTCAGTGGAAGGGAGGATGGGAAGCCACAAATTCATGAGGAGAGATCGACATTAATATCGGTGCTGGTCATCAGTAATCATTCAGTCAGCATCACGCCACTATCTTTCTGAAATCTTCTCTTAAAAAAATAGTACAGCACACAAATAGGCCCTTTAGCCGACCAAATGTGCATTGACAAATGATACCTTTCTGAAATCAAATAAAGTCGATATTATTCTATTTCCTGCTTAGTCACCTGTTTATCAAGTTACCTCCGAAACGTTGTTTTTGTATCTTCTCCTGCGACCTCCTTTATCAATATATTCCAGGCTTTTGCACATTCTGTCCAAATAAGAAAAGAAAAGTTGCTTCTCACACCTCATTAGAACATTCCTCTTTTACCGAAAGTCTATGCCCTCGAATAATTGATGCTTCTACCCTGTGAGGCAACGCTCTGGTTATCGTTTCTATCCATGCTTCTCATAAATTTGCAAATATCTGTCAGGTACCCCATCAACCATTAAAATCCACTTGAAACAAACCAAGTTTGCCCAATTTCTCCTCAAAGTCAATAACGTCCAAAGCAGACTACATTCTGGTAAAAATCGAGAATGTGGTGCTGGAAAAGCACAGCATATCAGGCAGCAACCGAGAAGTAGAAGAATCAATGTTTCCAGCAAAAGCCCTTCATTAGGGATTCCTGATGAAGGATTTATATCCAAAATGTCAATTTCCCTACTCCTTGGATGCTGCCTGACCTGCTGTGTTTCTCAGCACCACATTCTCGACACTGATCTCCAGCATCCGCAGTCCAACTTCTTCCTTCATAAGTCTGATAACCGTTTCCAATCCATTCACAACACTCCTGCATTATTTTGCTGATCTAATAGCCAGTATAGGAAACAATATTCCAAACGGGACCGAAAAATGGATTTATCCAACTGCAACATGACAAGCCAATTTTTATACTTTCTTCTCTGATTGATGTACACAAGCATGCAATAAGCCTTCTTGGTCACACTGTTCATATGTGTCTCAAGACATTTTTGTTCATTGTTTGGAGTGAATCGAATTGTCTGAATATTGGGGTCTGTAATGCTGGACCCCACTGAATTCGTGGAAACGTACCATCTGCTCAGTCCTTCTGGCTGAAGATGGTCACAAATGCAGTAACTTTATATTTTTCTCTGATTTACTGCACTCCGCCATAACTGGGGATTTCATTGATAGAGAGTGGCCTCCTCCTCCACTGGTCCCCAGCATTCTCCACTATATTTTGTCACTTCATGTGGCAGAATCGCACACCTAGAATTGAAAAATTGATTGTGGGATCATTGAGCTCTGTCCATTAATCTCGTTGCATCAACGTCCGATATCCTTTGATAAAACCCACTTTTTGATTGTCCAACAAGGGAAAAATCCACTGATTTATTCAGTTCAATTTTATGACAACAAAATGATGAAAACAGTTCACAGATCAGAGTACCGGATTTTGAAATGACGAGTCTGCTTACCACCCTTAACAAATTATTGTTAAGTGCATGGACTTTGAAAATATACGGTTATTTTTCCTTACAGAGTTATGTGTTAATATTCACACACAATCATTTTCATGGCAACAACATTACTGTATGCCTAAACGTTCTACAGTCAGATATACGTGCATTTTCAATTGCTTCACAAGGCAGTAAAGTGACATGTGATTCTTTGTGTCTGCACGATTCTTTGCATGTCGTTCATGCCTCTGAAAACTGACAGACTGTTTCAAACAGTTAATTTCTTCCGCTGTTCACAACGAACAATGTCCTGACTGGAATCAACCAGCCTGTACTCACAAAACGCAAAACTCAGTGTCCAGCATTGGGCATGATTGGGCAGCTTTTTTCGTTCTAATGTATTCATGGAATGTGATTGGGACAATATTTCTTGCCCATCTCTTGTTTACCTTGAGAAGGTGAAGGTGAGCTGCTATATTGAACCACTGCAGTCCATGTGCTGTTTGTAGACTTACAATTCCATTACGGAGGAAACTTGCAAAAGTGACATTGAAGGAACAGCAATACATTTCCATATCTGGGTGGTGGGAGGCTTGGAACGGAACGTGACCATGTATCTGCTGCTCCTGTTCTTATTGTTGGCCGGTGTTTCAGAGGTTTTTTTTAAGAAGCATTGGTGAATTTCTGCAGAGCACCGAGCAGATGGCAAGCATTGTTATTACTGAGTGTCACTGGATGAGGGGTGAAGCCGCATTCAGCCAAGCAAATGTTGGGGTTTGTATTTCATCACACACACATGCAACGTGCATTTTGTCGATAGTGGTCAGTTTTGCAAAATCATGAGATGAGTTATTTCTGCAGGATTCCAATTTTAGCAAATGAATTCATGTGGGTCAAAAAGTGTGGCAGTGGAAAAGAGAACAGTTCAGCCAGCATCCGAGGCAGAAGAGAGTCGACGTTTGGGGCATAAGCTCTTTACAGGAGCGGGTAATGAATTAACGTGGTCAGTCCAGTTCTGATTAACGGTAATCCCCGGTATCTTGGTAGTTGAGAATTCTGTGACGGTGATGGCATTGAATGTTAGAGGGTCTGTTTCAATTCTGCGTTGTTAGAGGTAAGCATTGTCTAACATATGTGTAATGCAAATGTCACTTGAAACATTTTTGCCTGCATATTTTGCAAGTCCTATTATATTTGAATAAGGGCTGCTTCAGTATCTGATAATCAGTAATGATTTAGATTTAGATTACTTACAGTGTAGAAACAGGCCCTTCGGCCCAACAAGTCCACACCGACCTGCCGAAGCGTAACCCACCCATTCCCGTACATTTACCCCTTTACCTAACACTACGGGCAATTTAGCATCGCCAATTCACCTGACCTGCACATCTTTGGACTGTGGGAGGAAACCGGAGCACCCGGAGGAAACCCACGCAGACACGGGGAGAACGTGCAAGCTCCAAACAGTCAGTCGCCTGAGGCGGGAATTGAACCCGGGTCTCTGGCGCTGTGAGGCAGCAGTGCTAACCACTGTGCCACCGTGCCGCCCACTGCCACCGTAGTGTTGAACATTGGCGAACATCCCCATATGTGGATTTACAGTGTAGGGGTGGTCATTTATTAAATAATTTTAAATTGTTGAGTCTAGGAGAGGTCACGCTCTTATAACTCACTGATAGCGCTCCTCGATCTGAGCTAGAAAGCTTGCTTTAAGTTCTACTTGCTCCAGAGGTGTGTGACAACATATCTGAACAGATTGATATTAAAATATCTACCTTAAGGAGCTAGATGAGGACATAAGTTGCACATTTAATTGAACGGCTAGTTTGTTATGTAGATTACTGCCAACAGTGTGGTTTCAATTCCTGCACTAAATGAGGTGAGTATAAAGGACTGTCCTACTCAACATCTCCCTTAATGGAGGCATGTTGATTAAACAGTTAAAATACCATCTGTCTAAAAAAGGTGCAAATCAATCACCTCATCGGAGTAAAGTACCTTCTGTACGCTTTCTCAGAAACACCTCACCTGGGAAAATCTGCAGAGATTTCTTGGAGCTGAGATGTCCACACTCCAACAACCCCAACCATCTTCCTTTGTACCAGGAATGACTGAAATCAGTGCAACCATTCTCCTGATCCCCATATGCTCCAATTTTGCTGTTCATCTTTGATACCACAATTCATCAAATGCAGTTAAAATAATGTTAAATGCAATCAATCTCGCCTCACCGCAAGAATTCAGGTTTGTTTTCTTTTTTGTTTGTCCATCTTTAAACGAAGGCTTCAGTGAGGTCACAGGATGAGTGGCCCCGGCAGACCCCAAGCTGAGCCTCGATGAGCAGGTTGGGGCTCCGGAAGTGCTATTTATACAACTGCAGATGTCACCAATGATCGTTTCCTTAACGATAAGGATTAGACCAATGGGGCAGTCATTGATTGTACGATTTTTTGTCTGTGTGCATACAGGACTCGCGCATAGTTTGCCACATTGTCACATAGATACCAGTGTTGTAGCCCCGCAGGAACAGATTGAATGGAATGTTATCCGGGCTCACATTGTCCAATACCTAGAGGCGTTTATTGATATCACATGAAATAAATCGTTTAGTTGAAGACAGCCATCCAGAGGAGACAAAAATAGATCATTCCATCAACACTTCTTTCGTAACATTGTTGGGAATATTTCAGAATTATCTTTTCTATTGTTGTGCTGGGATTTTTCATCCTGAGGAAGGTGATATGGTGAATCCTCCTCCTCCAGTGAATTTTTTTGATTATCAACCACCAAATATTCAGACTTCATGTGACAAGTTGCAGAGATTAGGTCTGATTGTTTGGTTATACTTGTCGATCACTTGCGGCTGATGTTATTTTGCAAGTGATCCTGATTGGTAACTTCACCTCATTTTTAGGTGTACCTGATGCTGCACTAGGCAGGCCCTCCTATATTCACTATTGAACAAGGTTTAACTCCTGGCACGAAGGTCAGCGTAAAGTGGAGCACATGCCAAGCAGTGACTGTGAAAATTGTGCTGGATTGTCAGTCTGCCGCTGTTCATATTAACCAGAATCAAATTACACATCCAGTGATGGGTTACCAGACCTATTCGAAATCTGTCCCATTTAACACGGTGATACTCTCTCTCTCTCTCTCTCTCTCTCTCTCTCACACACACACACACACACACACACAGTATTCACAATGCAAAAGCGGAACTTTATCTCCAGAAAAATTACATGTGGTTGTCACTGATACCAATATCGTCATCAATGAATGTGTCTGCAGCTGGTAGATTGGTAAAGATGAGGTCAAGTATGTTTCTACTTCCCCATCCACTCTCGTAGCTATATCCTTTTGGACACAACCACGTTGATCAGGAATTCTGCTGCGGAGGTCGTCTTGGCAGTGCATTATAGAATCAGTACAGTGTGCCACCTGGCCCTTTGGCCCACACCAAAGATCTGAAAAGTATCCCAACGCAGACCCCTTACACCATTATTTCACATTTATTACTGACTAATGCACCAAACTAGCCCTGAACAATTTGGGGAATATAGGATGGCTAGTTTACCCATATGGTACATCATTGGACCGTGGAGGGAAACCCACGGACAGACGTGGGGAATATGCAAACTCCAGACAAGCAATCAGCCGGGGCTGGACTTCAACCCAGGTCGCTTGCGCTAAAACAGCAGTGCGAATCACTGTGCCGCCAGGTCAACATTTGATCTGAAACCATGAGGTTGGGGGAAGGGGGTTAGCAGGAGATTTCCGTGTCAGTGTTTGACCTGACACCATTAGGATAAGGGAAGGGAGTTAGCAGTTTTCCATGTCAATGTTTGATCTGGAAACATGAGACTGAGGGGGGGAAATCAGCAGGAGGATTCCCTGTCAATGCTTGAGCTTACACTATGAGGCTGATGGAGGGTCTTCAGCAGGAGGTTACCCTGTCAATGTTTGACTTCACACAATGAGACTGAGGGAGGGGAGTCAGCTGAGGCTGGAATTGAATTCACGTCGCTGGCGCTAAAAGCACAGCAGTGCGAACCACTGAACCACCATGCTGCCAGGTGGTTGCCCAGTTAGTGTTTGATCTGACTCCATAAGGCTGAGTGACGAGGGTCAACAGGAGGTTTCGATGTCAGTTTTGATCTGACGTCATGAGGTTGATTGAGGGGAGACAGCAGAAGGTTACCCTGTCACTGTTTGGTCTGACAGCATGAGGCTGAGGGAATCAGCAGAAGTTCCCTCGCCAGTGTTGATCTGACACCATTAGGCGGAGGGAGAGGAGTTAGAGGTTTTCCATGTTTGATGTGACAACATGAGGCAGAGCGACGACAGTCAGCAGGAGGTTTCCATGTCAGTGTTAGATCTGGCATCGAGAGGCTGAGGGAGGGAATCATCAGGAGTTATCCGTGCCATTGTTCATCTGAATCCACGTGGCTAAGGGAGAGGAGTCAGCAGGACGTTTCCTGTCAATATTTGACCTTACTCGATGAGTCTGGGTGAGGAGAGTCAGCAGGAGATTTCCACGTCAGTGTTTGTTCTGAAACCACGAGGCTGAGGAAGTGGAGTCAGCAGACGTTTTTAATGTCAATGTTGGATCTGACACAATTAAGCTGAGGGAGGGGAGTTAGCACAAGGTTTCCGAATCATTGTTTGATCTGACACCATGAGGCTAAGCGAGGAGAGTCAGCATGATTTTTCCATGTCAATGTTTGATTTGACACCATGACGCTGAGGGAGTGGAGTCAGCAGGCGTTTTCAATATCAATGTTTGATCTGACACAATGCGGGTAAGGGAATGGAGCCAGAAGGAGGTTTCAAAGGAGGAGGGCTAAGCGAGAGGAGTCAGCAAGATGTTTCTGTGTCAGTGATTGATCTGACAACATGAGGCTGAGCGAGGAGAATCCGCAGCAATTTTCCATGTCAGTGTTTGATCAAACACCATGAAGCTTAGGGAGTGGAGTCAGCAGGTGGTCACCGTGTCAGTATTTGATCTGACAGCATGAGCTGAGGCAAGGGAGTCAGCAGGAGTTTTCCCTGACTGTGTTAGATCTGACAATGTGAGGCGGAGGGACGCGAGTTAGCAGGATGTTTCCGCATCAGTGTTTGATCTGACACCATGAGGCTGAACGAAGAGATTCAGCAGGAGTTCTCCCTGTCAAGGTTTGAGTTAATACTCAAAGGCTGCGGGAGGAGAGTCGGCAGAGGGTTTCTGTGTTAGTATTTGATCTGACACATTGAGTCTGAGGGACGGGAGTCAGCAGGGATTTTCCATGTCAATGTTTCATCTGCAGTCATGAAACTGAAGGAGGGGAATCAGCAGGAGGTTTTGGTGTCAGGGTTTCATCTGACACTAAGAGTCTGAGGGAGGGGAGTCAGCAGGCGTTTTCATGTCAATGATTGATCTGATATCATGGGCTGAGCGAGGGGAGTCAAGTGGAAGTTTCCTTGTCAATGTTTGAGTTTATATAATGAGGATGAGTGACGAGAGTCAGCAGGAGATTTCCATGTCAATGTTTCGTTTCACACCGTGTAGCTAAGCCAGTGAGTCGGCAGGAAGATTCCATGTCAGTGTTTGATCTGACGTCATGAGGCTGAGGGACGGGATTCAGCAGGACGTTTCCGTGTCGGAGTTTGATTTGACACCATCAAGCTGAGGGAGTAGAGTCAGTCGGAGGTCTCGGTGTCATGTTCATCTGACACAATGAAGCGAAGGGAGGGTAGTTAGCAGATGAATTCTGTGTCAGTGATTGATCTGATATCAGGAGGCTGAGGGTAGGGAGTTATCAGGAAGTTTCCCTGTTAGTGTTTGGTCAAGCAGCATGAGCTGAGGCAGGGGAGTCGGCAGGAGTTTTCATGACAGTGTTAGATCTGACAACGGGAGTTAGCAGGATGTCCTGTCGGTGTTTGATCTGATACTAAGAGGCTGAGCGAGGAGCGTCAGCAGCAGGTTTCCATGTCTGTGATTGAGTGGACACCATGATGCTGCGGCAGTGGAGTCAGCAGGAGGTTTCCGTGTTAATGTTTGATCTGACACCATGAGGCTGAGGGACGGGAGTTAGCAGGGATTTTCCGTGTCAGTGTTTGATCTGACAACATGAGGCTGAGCGAGGAGAGTCAGCAGAAGTTTTCAATGTCAATAATTGATTTGGCACTATGATGCTGAGGCGGTGGAGTTATTAGGAGATTTCCATGTCAATGTTTGATCTGGCACAATGAGGCTGAGGGAGGGGCGTTAGCAGGAGCTTTCGGTGTCAGGGCTTAATTTGACGATATGAGGCAGAGGAAGGGGATGCACCAGTCGTTTTCCACGGCAATGTTTGATCTGACATGATGCTGAGGGAGGGGAGTCAGCAGAATGTTTCAATGTCAATGTTTGATTTGACGCCGTGAGGCTGAGTTAGGTGAATTAGCAGGAGCCTATGCAGTCAGTGTTTGATCTCACAACAAGAGATTGAGGGAGGAGAGTCAACTGGAGTTGTCTGTGTCTGTGTTTGATCTGACTCCATTATGCTGATGGAGGGGAGTCAACAGGTAATTTCCCTGTCAATGTTTGAGATTACACAACGCGCCTGAGGGAGGAGAGTCAGGAGGAGGTTTCACTGTCAATATTTGATCTTACGTCATGAGGCTGTGAGTGGAGTCAGCAGGAGGCTTTCATGTCAGGGTTTGATCAGACACCATGAGGCTGAGGGAGCTGAGTGAACCGGAGGTTTCTGTGTCAGTGTTTGATCTGACACCATAGGACTGAGAGAAGTTATTCAGCAGGTGCTCTCGCTGTCAAGGTTTAAGCTTATACTTTGAGGTTGCGGGAGGGAAGTCAGCAGGAGGTTTCTCTGTCAGTATTTGATGTGACACCATGAGTCTAAGGGACGCGAGTCAGCAGGGGTTTTCCATGTCAATGTTTGATCTGCCCACTTCAAATTGAGGGAAGGGAATCAGCAGGAGTTTTCGCTGTCAACATTTAAACTGACAATTAGAGTCTGAGGGAGAGGAGCCAGCAGGCGTTTCCATTTCAATGTTTGATCCGATATCATGAGGCTGAGGGTTGGTAGTCAGCAGGTTGCTTCCCAGTCAATGCTTGAGTTTATGTAATGAGACTAATGGAATGGATTCAGTCGAACGTTTCCTTGTCAATGTTTGAGTTTACACATTGAGGCTGAGCGAGGAGAGTCAGCATTAGTTTTGGAAGTCAATATTTCATTTGACACCATGAAGCTGAGGGAGTGACTCACCAGGTGTTTTCCGTGTCAGTGTTTGATCTGACAACATGACGCTGTGCGAGGAGAGTCAGCTGGATGTTTCCATATCAGTATTTGCTCTGATACCAAAAGGCTGAGGGACGGGAGTTAGGAGGAGGTTTGCGTGTAAATGGTGATCTGACACCATGAGGCTGTGCGAGGAGAGACAGCAGGATGTTTCCATGTCAATATTTCGTCTGACATCATGAAGCTAAGGGAGTGGAGTCAGCAGGAGTTTTCCAATGAAATGTTGATCTGTCAGCATGAGGCTCAGAGAGCGGAGTTAGGAGGAGGTTTCCACATCAGTGATTGATCTGACGATCTGTGGCCGAGGGACGGAGTCAGAAAGAGATCTCCTTGTCAATAATTGAAGTTACAGAATGATGCTGATGGAGGGGAGTCAAAAGGATGTTTTCCTGTCAGTGTTTCAACTGACACCTTTACGCTGAGTCAGCAGACGTTTCCCATGTCAATGTTTGATTTGACTCAATAAAGCTGAGGGAGTGGAGCCAGCAGGATATTCTTATGACCCCATGAGGTTGAGGGACGGGAGTCAGCATACAGTGCCCATGTCAGTATTTGAACTGACACCACGATGTTGAACATAGAACATAGAACAATACAGCACAGAACAGGCCCTTTGGCCCACGACGTTGTGCCGAACATTTGTCCTAGCTTAAGCACCTATTTATGTACCTATCCAATTGTGGATTAAAGGTCACCAATGATTCTGACTCTGCCACTCCCACAGGCAGCGCATTCCATGCCCCCACCACTTTCTGGGTAAAGAAACTACCCCTGACATCTCCCCATACCTTCCACCCTTCACCTTAAATTTATGTCCCCTTGTAACACTCTGTTGTACTCTGGGCAAAAGACTCTGACTGTCTACTCTATCTATTCCCCTGATCATCTTATAAACCTCTATCAAGTCACCCCTCATCCTTCGCCGTTCCAATGAGAAAAGGCCTAGCACTCTCAACCTATCCTCGTACGACCTATTCTCTATTCCAGGCAACATTCTGGTAAATCTCCTCTACACCCTCTCCAAAGCTTCCACATCTTTCCTAAAATGATGCGACCAGAACTGCACACAGTATTCCAAATGTGGCCTGATCAAGGTCCTATACAGCTGCAACATCACCTCACGACGCTTTAATTCAATCCATCTGCTAATGAACGCTAATACACCATAGGGCTTCTTACAAGCTCCATCCACCTGAGTGGCAACTTTCAAAGAGCTATGAGCATAGACCCCAAGATCCCTCTGCTCCTCCACCTCACTAAGAACCCTACCGTTAACCCTGTATTCCGCATTCTTATTTGTCCTTACAAAATGGACAACCTCACACTTGAAAGGGTTGAACTCCATCTGCCACTCCTCAGCCCAGCTCTGCATCATATCTAAGTCCTTTTGCAGCCGACAACAGCCCTCCTCACTATCCACAACTCGACCAATCTTCGTATCGTCTGCAAATTTACTGACCCACCCTTCGACTCCCTCTTCCAAGTCATTAATAAAAATTACAAACAGCAGAGGACCCAGAACTGATCCCTGCGGAACTCCACTTGTAACCGGGCTCCAGCCTGAATATTTACCATCTACCCACCACTCTCTGACTTCGACCGGTTAGCTAGTTCTCTATCTAACTGACCAAACTTCCCACTATCCCATACCTCCTGACTTTCTACATAAGCCTACCTTGGGGAACCTTATCAAATGCCTTACTAAAATCCATGTACACCACATGCACTGCTCTACCCTCATCCACATGCTTAGTCACCTCCTCAAAGAATTCAATAAGACTTGTAACGCAAGACCTACCCCTCACAAATCCGTGCTGGCTGTCCCTTATCAAGCAGTGTTTTTCCAGATACTCATAAATCCTATCCCTCAGTACCTTTTCCATTACTTTGCCTACCACCGAAGTAAGACTAACTGGCCTGTAATTTCCAGGGTTATCCCTATTCCCTTTTTTGAACAGGGGCACAACATTTGCCACTCTCCAGTCCCCTGGTACCACCCCCATTGACAGTGAAGATGAAAAGATCATTGCCAACGGTTCTGCAATTTCCTCTCTTGCTTCCCACATAATCCTAGGATATATCCCGTCAGTCCCGTGGGACCTGTCTATCCTCAAAATTTTCAAAATGCCCAACAGATCTTCCTTCCTAACAAGTATCTTCTCTAGCTTACCAGTCTTTTTCATACTCTCCTCTTCAATAATACGGTCCCTCTCATTTGTAAATACTGAAGAAAAGTACTCATTCAAGACATCTCCTATCTCTTCCGACTCAATACACAGTCTCTCTCTACTGTCCTTGATCGGACCTACCCTCGTTCTCGTCATTCTCATGTTTCTCACATATGCATAAAAGGCCTTGGGGTTATCCTTGGTCCTACCCGCCAAAGATTTCTCATGCCCTCTCTTAGCTCTCCTAATCCCTTTCTTCAGCTCCCTCCTGGATATCCTGTATCCCTCCAACGCTCTGTCTGAACCTTGTTTCCTCAACCCTATCTAAGCCTCCTTCTTCCTCTTTACAAGGCATTCAACCTCACTCGTCAACCAAGGTTCGCTCACACGACCATCTCTTTCCTGCCTGACAGGTACATACATATCAAGGGCACGTTGAATCTGTTCCTTGAAAAGGTTCCACATTTTAACGACATCCTTCCCTGACAGCCTATGCTCCCCACTTATGCTCCTCAGATCCTGTCTAGCAGCATCGTATTTACCCTTCCCCCAATTGTAAAATCTTCCCTGTTGCACGCACCCATCTCTCCCCATAACCAAGGTGAAAGTCACAGAATTGTGGTCACCATCACCAAAATGTTCGCCCACTAACAAGCCCATCACTGTCCCGGTTCGTTACCAAGTACCAAATCCAATTTGGCCTCCCCTCTGGTCGGACAATCTACATACTGAGTTAGAAAAGCTTCCTGGACACACTGCACAAACACAGCCCCGTCCAATCTACTTGATCTAAAGAGCTTCCAATCAATAGTTGGGAAGTTGAAATCGCCCATAACTACTACCCTGTGGTTTCTGCACCTTTCCAAACTCTGTTTTCCAATCTGTTTCTGCAAGAGTCAGCAGGAATTTTCCATATCAACGTTTGATCTGACATTATGAAGCTGAGGGAGTGGAGTCAGCAGAAAGTTTCCATGTCAGTGTTTCATCTGACACGATAAGGCTGAGGGACAGGCGTCAGCAGAAGATTTTCGTGTCAGTATTTGCACTGGCATCATAAGGCTGATGTAGGGGCGTCAGCAGCAGCTTTCCGTGTCAGTGGTTGATATCACAGCATGAGGCTGAGAGAGAGGAATTAGCTGGAGATCTCCCTCTCATTGTTTAATCTGACACAATGAGGCTGAGCGAAGAGAATCAGCAGGAGGTTTTCATGTCTGAGTTTGACCTGACACCATGAGGCTGAGCGAGGAGAGTCAGCAAGAGGTTTCCATGTCAGTATTTTATATGCTGCCATGAAACTGAGGGAGGAGAGTCCGCTGGAGGAGGGTTCAGTGTCAGGTTCTACTCTGACATTACGAGGCTGAGGGAAGGGATTTAGTCGTTTTCCACGTCATTGTTTGATGTGACAACATGAGGTTGAGGGAGTGCAGTCAGCTGGAATTTACCCTGCCAATGTTCGACATTACATAACGAGGCTGTGGGAAAGGAGGCAGTAGGATTTTTCATGTCAATGTTTGATTTGACATTATGAAGCTAAGGGAAGTGTGTCCACATGACGTTTCCGTGTAAGTCCTTGATCTAACGCCATTTCAAAGGTTTTTCTGATATCATGAGGCGGAGCGAGGAGAGTCAGCAGGAGGTTTCCGTGTCCTTGTTTGCTCTGACACCGTGAGGCTGAGGGAGGAGAGTCAACAAGAGATTTCCATGTCAGTGTTTGATCTGCTGTCATGAAACTGAGGGAAGGGAGTCCTCTGGAGGATGTTTGGGAGTCAGGTCCTACTCTGACATTACAAGGCTGAGGGAGGCATTTAGCAGTCGTTTTCCACGTCATTGTTTGATGTGACAACATGAGGCTGAGGGAAGGGATTCAGCAGTTGCTCTCGCTGTCAAGGTTTAAGCTTGTACTTTGAGACTGCGGGAGGAAAGTCAGCAGGAGGTTTCTGTGTCAGTATTTGATGTGACACCATGAGTCTGAGGGACGCAAGTCAGCTGAAATTTCCCCTGTCAATAGTCTAGTTTGCATAATGAGGTTGCGTGAAAGGAGTCAGCAAGATGTTTCCATGTCAATGATTGATTTGACATCATGAAGCTGAGGGAACTGTGTCAGGAAGAGAATTCCGTGTAGGAGTTTGATCTAACACCATGAAGCTCGAGAGGGGAATTAGCAGGTGGTATCCCTGTCAGTGTTTGATCTGACAATATGAGGCTGAGGCAGTGGAGTCAGCTGGAGTTGTCCATGTCAGTAATTGATCTGACTCCAGGAGGCTGAGTGGCGGACGTCAGCAGGGTTTTTCCATGTCAATGTTTGAACTGACACTAAGAGGCTGAGGGGGTGTGTGTCAGCATGATTTGTCCATGTCAATGCTTGTCGGACACCGTGTGGCTGAGTGACGAGAGGCAGCAGGAATTTCCCATGTCAATGTTTGATTGACACCATGAGGTTGACGTAGTGAGCTCAGCAGGGGTTTTCCATGTCAGTGTTTGATCTGACAGCATGAGATTGAGGTAGGGGAGTCAGCAAACAGTTTCCGTGTCAGTATTTGAACTGACACCGTGAGAATGAGCGAGAAGCGTCAGCAGGTATTTTCTATATCAATGTTTGATCTGACATCATGAAGCTCAGGGAGTGGAGTCAGCAGGAATTTTCCGTGTCAGTGTTGATCCGACGTGATTAGGCAGAGGGAGAGGAGTCAGCAGAAATTTACGTGTCAGCTTTTGCACTTACATCATGCGGCAGATGTAGGGTAGTCAGCAGGAGCTTTCCGTGTCAGTGTTTGATCTTGCACCATTAGCATAGGGTGGGGAGTTAACAGTTTTTCATTTCAATGTTTGATTGACACCATGAGATTAAAGGAGTGGAGCCAGCTGGGGTTTTCCTTGTCAGTGTTTGATCTGACACCATGAGGGTAAGAGAGAGGAGTCTGCAGGGTATTTCTGTATCAATCTTTGACCTGACACCATGTGGCTGAGAGTGGAGTCAGCAGGATGATTTCGCGTCAGTGTTTGAAATGACATCATGAGGATGAGTTTGGGGAGTTAGCAGGAAGTTTCCGTGACAGTGTTTGATCTGACTCCATGAGACTGAGGGAGGGAAGTCACCAGGAGGTTTCCTTGCCAGTGTTGATCTGACACGATGAGGCTGAGGGAGGGTGGTCAGCAGTAGGAGTCTGTGTCAGTGTCGGTTCTGAAACCATACATCTGAACGAGGAGTGTTAGCAGAACATTCCCATGGCAATGCTTAATTTCATACCACAAAGCTGAGGGACTGTAGCCAGCAGGACGTTTCTATGTCAGTGTTGATCTGACACCATGAGGTTGTGGGAGGGAAGTCAGCAGACGGTTTCCGTGTTATTATTTGAAGTGACACCATGAGGCTGAGCCAGAAGAATCAGCAGGAATTTTCTGTATCAATGTTTGATCTGACATGAAGCTCAGGGAGTGGAGTCAGCAGGAGTTTTCCGTGTCAGTGTTGATCCGACGTGATTAGGCTGGGGGAGAGGAGTCAGCAGAAATATACGTGTCAGTTTTTGCACTTACATCATGCGGCAGATGTAGGGTAGTCAGCAGGAGCTTTCTGTGTCAGTGTTTGATCTTGCACCATTAGCATGGGGGTGGGGAGTTAACAGTTTTTCATTTCAATGTTTGATTGACACCATGAGCTTGAAGTAGTGGAGCCAGTGGGGGTTTTCCTTGTCAGTGTTTGATCTGACACCATGAGGGTAAGAGAGAGGAGTCTGCAGGGTATTTCTGCATCAATCTTTGACCTGACACCATGTGGCTGAGAGAATGGTGTCAGCAGGATGATTTTGCGTCAGTGTTTGAAATGACATCATGAGGATAAGTTTGGGGAGTTAGCAGGAAGTTTCTGTGACAGTGTTTGATCTGACACGATGAGGCTGAGATAGGGTGGTCAGCAGTAGGAGTCTGTGTCAGTGTCGATTCTGAAACCATAATGCTGAACGAGGAGTGTTAGCAGAACTTTCCTATGGCAATGTTTAATTTCATACCACAAAGCTGAGGGCGTGTAGCCAGCATGACGTTTCTATGTCAGTGTTGATCTGACACCATAAGGTTGCGGGTGGGGAGTCAGCAGACGGTTTCCGTGTCATTATTTGAAGTGACACCATGAGGCTGAGCGAGAAGAGTCAGCAGGAATTTTCCATATCAATGTTTGATCTGACATCATGAAGCTGAGGAAGTGGAGTCAGCAGGAGGATTCCGTGTCAGTGTTTGATCTGACACGATGAGGCGGAGGGAGAGGAGTCAGCAGACGATTCCTGTGTCAGTTTTTGCACTGACATCATGCGGCTGGTGTACAAGAGTCAGCAGGAGCCTTCCATGCCAGTGTTTGGTACCACAGCATGAGGCTAAGAGAGGGGAATTAGCCGGAGATCTCCTTGTCATTGTTTGGTCTGACACCATGAGGCTGAGCGAGGAGAGTCAGCAGGGGGTTTTCATGTCCTTGTTTGATCTGCTGTCATGAAACTGAGGGAGGAGAGTTCTCTGGAGGAGGTTTGGGAGTCAAGACCTACTCTGACATTACGAGGCTGAGGGAGGGGATTTAACAGTCGTTTTCCACGCCACTGTTTGATGTGACAACATAAGGCTGAGGGAGGGGAGTCAGCTGGAAATCACCCTGTCAATGTTCGAGATTACATAATGAGTCTGAGGGAAGGGAGTCAACAGGATGTTTCCATTTCAGTATTTGATTTATCATTATGAAGCTGAGGGAAGCGTGTCAGGAAGACGTTTCCGTGTAAGTGTTCGATCTGACGCCATGAAAATGGAGAGGGGAATTAGCAGGAAGTCTCCCTGTCAGTGTTTGATCTGACAATATGAGGCTGAGTGAGTGGAGTTAGCTCGAGTTGTCTGTGTCAGTAATTGATCTGACTCCATGAAGCTGAATAACTGAATCAGCAGAGGCTTTCCACGTCAATGTTTGAACTGACACTAAGAGGCTGAGGGAGGTGTGTCAGCATGATTGTCCATGTCAATGCTTGTCGGACACCCTGAGGCTGAGTGATGGGAGTCAGCAGGAGTTTCCCATGTCAATGTTTGGTCTGACAGAATGATGCCGAGGGACGGGAATTAGAAGGAAGTTTCCATGTCAGTGTTTGATCTAGCACCATTAGGTTGAGGGATAGGGAGTTAACAATTTTTTTTTCATGTCAATGTTTGATTAACTCCGTGGGCATGAAGTTGTGGAGTCAGCAGGGATTTTCCATATCAGTGTTTGATCTGAGACCATGAGGGTAACAGAGGGGAGTCAGCAGGACAGTTCTGTATCAATCTTTGACCTGACACCACGTGGCTGAGGGAGGGGAGTCAGCAGGATGATTCTGCGTCAATGTTTGAAATGACATCATGAGGTTGACTTTGGGGAGTTAGCAGGAAGTTTCCGTGTTAGTGTTTGATCTGACACCATAAGGCTGAGGGAGGGAAGTCAGCAGGAGCTTTCCATGCCAGTGTTGATCTGGCATCATGAGACTGAGGGAGGGGAGTCAGCAGTAGGAGTCTGTGTCAATGTTTGTTCTGAAACCATGGGGCTGAACGAGGAGTGTTAACAGGGCTTTTCAATGTCAATTATTGGTTTGGCACTATGAAGCTGAGGCAGTGGAGTGAGCAGGAGCGTTCCATGTCAGTGTTTGATCTGACTCCATGAGGCTGAGGGACGCGCAGGAGCTGCAGGGTTCCGTGTCAAGTGTTTGCTCTGACACTAACAGGTTGAGCGTGGGTTGTAAGCAGTAAGTTTCCTTGTCAGTGTTTGATCTGACTCCATGAGGGTTCAGGAGGAGCTTTCTCTCGAAATTGATGAGCTTATATTATGAGGCTGCGGGAGAGGAGTCAGCAGGCGTTTTCCGTGTCCGTATTAGATCTGACACCATGAGCTTGAGGAACATGAGTCACAAGGGTTTTCCAAATCAATTTTTGATCTGCTGTCATGAGGCTGTGGGAGGGGTTTCAGCAGGAGATTTCCGTGTCAGTGTTTTGATCTGAGAATATGAGGCTGATGGAGGAGAGTGAGCAGGACGTTTTCGTGTCAGAATTTGATCTGACACCATGAGGCTGAGGGAAGGGAGTCAGCAGGTGGTTTCTGTGTCAGTGTTGGATCTGACCGCATGAGGCTGAGGGAGGACAGTCAGCAGTTCTCCATGTCAATGTTTGATTGATACATTGAGGCTGAGGGAGTAGAGTCTGCAGAAGGTTTTTACATGCCAGTATTTGTTCTGTGACTATAGGGCTAATGGAGGTGAGTCAGCTGGAGGTACCATTGTCAGTGTTTGATCTGACACCAGTATGCTGATAGAGGGTAGTCAGCAGGCGGTTTCCGTGTCAGTGTTTTACTTGACACCATGAGGATGAGGGAGGGGAGTCAGCCAGATGATTCTCTGTCAGGCTTTGACCTGACACAATGTGGCTGAGGTTGGGGAGTCAGCAGGAGGAGTCCGTGACAGTGTTTGAACTAACATAATGAGTCTGAGTGTGGGGAGTCAGCAGATTTTCGTGCCAGTGTTTGATTTGTCACATTGAAGCTGAGGGTATAGAGCCAGCAGGACGTTTCCATGGTAGTGTTTCACCTGATACCCTAAGGATGAGGGAGGGAAGTCAGCAGACGATTTCCGTGTCAATATTTGAACTGAAACCATGAGGGTGAGCGAGAAGAGTCAGCAGGAATTTTCCATATCAATGCTTGATCTGACATCATGTGGTGAAACGGTTAAAAATTATGTCCCAATACATGTGTGAATCTAACCGGAATGGAGGTGTTGCTTAGTCCCGTGTGAATCTTATTACACACCTCCCCGTGTGAATCTTCTTATCTGTATGTAACCAGAATGGAATGTGTTTTTTAGCCTTGCTCTGCTGTTCACATGAATGTTTATATCTGGAAAAGAGTATATCAGCTGGAAAAGTCTCCAGTTCGGTGAGTCTGCTCCGGGGTTACGTTTAACCGCCGAGCGTGGGTTGTTGGCAACCGCTCTACGAGAACTGACGGCTCCCAGTTCCGGTAACATGTAGAGTGAGTATAAGCCAGACCCGGGAGTCTGCTCCGGGGTTACGTTTAACCGCCGAGCGTGGGTTGTTGGCAACCGCTCTACGAGAACTGACGGCTCCCAGTTCTGGTAACATGTAGAGTGAGTATAAGCCAGACCCGTTGTAAGTATGAGACCTGGTTGTGGCGACGCTGCGGGGAATAAAATGCTCATATTCTAGCAGACTCGCCTCTTGGTCGTTTGTTCTGTGTCAGACTACTCTCCTACGAACCTGACCTTGAGAATTTTTTAAAACATTTTGGCGCTGCGAGCAGGGTCAATCGCAATTGAGGAGAGATTTTGATACAGAACAATGTTTTGGAAAAAGACTAAGAAACCAGAAGAACAAACTGTGGAGGTCCCGACCGTCCCGGGATGGCATGGATGTGGGCATGTACGTGGCAGTTTGTTTGAGAAATGGTAGGGGGCGACCGGAGGAACCCCAGGGTCGCTGCTGTCCACCCTTGAGAGGATCCCAGTCCTGCCGAAGAACCCCTTGCCTGGGTTCAGCGGAGGATGTGGGCATGTCCAAAAAGCTGAAGCGGAGTTAACAGAATTGAATGGGATTGAACTGAACTGAACTGAGTGGAATTGAAGTGAATCAAATTGAACGGAACAAAATGGAACTGAGCTAAATTGAATTGAAATGGACGGAACTGAATTGAACACAATTGAATTGAACTGAACAGACCTGAACTGAGCTGAATTGAACTACACTGAATTGACTGAACTGAAATTAACTGAAACGAATTGAACTGAATTAAGCATAATGTAACACATGTATTGGGCCAAGCAGTGGAATGTGGTGTAAAATTATGTCCCAATACATGTGTGAATCATAATGTAACACATGTATTGGGCCAAGCAGTGGAATGTGGTGAAACGGTTAAAAATTATGTCCCAATACATGTGTGAATCTAACCGGAATGGAGGTGTTGCTTAGTCCCGTGTGAATCTTATTACACACCTCCCCGTGTGAATCTTCTTATCTGTATGTAACCAGAATGGAATGTGTTTTTTAGCCTTGCTCTGCTGTTCACATGAATGTTTATATCTGGAAAAGAGTATATCAGCTGGAAAAGTCTCCAGTTCGGTGAGTCTGCTCCGGGGTTACGTTTAACCGCCGAGCGTGGGTTGTTGGCAACCGCTCTACGAGAACTGACGGCTCCCAGTTCCGGTAACATGTAGAGTGAGTATAAGCCAGACCCGGGAGTCTGCTCCGGGGTTACGTTTAACCGCCGAGCGTGGGTTGTTGGCAACCGCTCTACGAGAACTGACGGCTCCCAGTTCCGGTAACATGTAGAGTGAGTATAAGCCAGACCCGTTGTAAGTATGAGACCTGGTTGTGGCGACGCTGCGGGGAATAAAATGCTCATATTCTAGCAGACTCGCCTCTTGGTCGTTTGTTCTGTGTCAGACTACTCTCCTACGAACCTGACCTTGAGAATTTTTTAAAACACATCATGAAGCTGAGGGAGTGGAGTCAGCAGTAGGTTTCCATGTCAGTGTTTGATCTGACACAGATGAGGCAGAGGGAGAGGAGTCAGCAGAAGATTTCTGCGCTAGGTTTGGTACTGGCATCATGCGGCTGATGTATGGGAGTCAGCAGGAGCTTTCCGTGTCAGTGTTTGATATCACAACATGACGTTGAGAGAGGGGAATTAGCCGGAGATCTCCGGTCCCTTGTTTGATCTTACACAAAGAGTCTGAGCGAGGAGAATCAGCAGGAGGTTTCCATGTCTTTGTTTGATCTGACACCATGAGGTTGAGTGAGGAGAGTCAGCAAGAGGCTTCCATGTCACCTTTTGAAATGCTGTCATGAAACTGAGGGAGGGGAGTCCACTGGAGGAGGTTTCGGTGTCAGGTCTTAATCTGACTTTACGAGGCTGAGGGAGGGGATTTAGCAGTTATTTTCCACGTCATTATTTGATGTGACAATATGAGGCTGAGGGAGGGGAGTCAGCTGGAGGTTTCTGTGCCAATGTTTGATCTGGCACCATTACGCTGAGGGAAGCATTCAGCAGGAGGTTTCCCTGTCAATGTTTGAGATTACAAAACGAGGCTGAGGGCCGGTAGTCAGCAGGAGGTTTCCGGGTCAGCGTTTAATCTGACTCCATGAGGCTGAGGGACGCGCAGGAGCTGTAGGGTTCCGTGTCAGTATTTGCTCTGACAATAACAGGCTGAGTGAGGACTGTAAACAGGGAGTTTCCTTGTCAGTGTTTGATCTGACTCCATGAGGGTGAGGGAACGGATTCAGCAGGAGCTTTCCCTGGAAATTGATGAGCTTATACTGTGCGGTTCCGGGTGGAGTCAGCAGGAGTTTTCTGCGTCAGTATTAGATCTGACAGCATGAGCCTGAGGAACTTGAGTCAGCAGGGGTTTTCCATACCAATACTTGATCTGCTGTCATGAGGCTAGGGATGGGAGTCAGCAGGCAGTTTCCGTGTCAGTGTTTGATCTGACAGCATGAGGCTGAGGGAGGACAGTCAGCAGGAGTTTTCCATGTCAGTGTTTGATTGATACATTGAGGCTGAGGGAGTAGAGTCAACAAGAGTTTTCCATGTCAGTATTTGTTCTGACACCATAGGGCTAATGGAGGTGAGTCAGCTGGAGGTGCCAGTGTCAGTGTTTGATCTGACACCAGTACGCTGATGGAGGGGAGTCAGCAGGAGGTTTCCCGGTCAATATTTGAGGTTACACAACGATGCTGAGGGTAGTAGTCAGCAGGCGGTTTCCGTGTCAGTGATTGAATTGACACAATGTGGCTGAGGGAGAGGAGTCAGCAGGAGGATTCTGTGACAGTGTTTGTACTAACATAATGAGTCTGAGTATGGGGAGTCAGCAGATTTCCGTGTCAGTGTTTGCTTTGTCATAATGAAGCTGAGGGATGGAGCCAGCAGGACGTTTCCATGTCAGCGTTTCACCTGACACCATGAGGATGAGGGAGGGAAGTCAGCATAAGGTTTCCATGCCAGTTTAGATCTGACTCCATAAGACTGCGGGAGGGAAGTAGGCAGGAGGTTTCCATGTGAATGTTTGTTCTGGAACTATGAGGCTGAGCAAGGAGTCAGCAGAAGGTTTCCATGTCAATATTTGATTTGAGTCTATGATGCTGAGGCAGCTGAGTCGGCAGGAGCGTTCCATGTCAGTGTTTGATCTGATACCCTGAGGCTTACCAAGGGGAGTCGGCAGGAGGTTTCCGTGCCAGTGTTGATATGGCACCATGAAGCTGAGGGAGGGAATTCAGCAGAATGTTTCCGTAACGGTGTTTGAACTGACACCATGAGCCTGAGGGAGGGGAATTAGCAGAATGTTTCCATCTCAGTATTTGAACTGACACCATGAGGCCGAGCTAGGAGAGTCAGCAAGGGTTTTCCGTAGCAATGTTTGAAATGACACCATGAAGCTGAGGCAGTGGAGTCAGCAGGAGGTTTCTATGTCCGCGTTGATCAGACAGTGTGAAGCTGCGGGAGAAGAGTCAGCAATCGGTTTCCGTGTCAATGTTGCACTGACTCCATGAGGCTGATGGAGGTGAGTCAGCAGGAGCTTTCCGTGTCAGTGTTCGATCTGGCAGCATGAGACTGAAGGAGGGGAATTGGCAGGAGGTCTCCCTGTCTGTGTTCCAACTGTCACTATGAGGCTTTGGGTGGGGAATCTGTAGGAGGTACCCGTGACCGTGTTTGATCTGACAACGGGAGAGGGAATGACGGTAGTCAGCAGGGTTATTCCATGTCAGCGTTTGATGTTACACCATGAGGCTGAGCGAGGAGAGTCAGCAGGAGGTTTCGATGTTTGTGTTTGATATGACACCATGAGGCTGAGTGACGGGTGTCAGCAGGAGATTTTTTTATTTCAATGTTTGATTCTTTTGTTATGAAACTGAGGGAGGGGAGAAGGTAGGAGTTTTCTGTGTCAGGACATAATCTGACACAAGGAGATTGAGGGCATTCAGTGTTCGTTTTGCACGGGAATGATTGATTTGATCTCTTGAGGCTGAGGATGGAGAGTCAGCGGGAATTTTCCTGGTCAATGTTTGAGTTTACATAGTGAGGCTGAGGAAAGGACATCAGCAAGAAGTTTCAATGTCAATGTTTGATTTAACACTAAGAGACTGAGGGAGGGGAGTCAGCTGGAGATTTCAGTGTCAATGTTCGATCTGACAGTAGCAGGCTGACTGACAGCATTTAGATGGAGGTTTGATCTGCCATCATGAGGCTGAATGACGCGCGTTTGCGGGAGGGATCTGTGTCAGGGTTTGCTCTAACACTGACAGGCTGAGCGAGGAGTTACAGCAGGCAGTTTCCACGTCAGTGTTTGATCTGACTCCCTGAGGCTGAGGGAGCGGATTCAGCCGTAGTTTTCCCTGTAAATGTTTGAGCTTACACTATTAGGTGGAGGGAGTTTAGTCAGCCTGATTTTTCCATTTCAATGCTTGATCGGAAACTGTAGGCTGAGAGACGCGGGTCAGCAGAAGGTTTCGAAGTGAATCTTTGATCTGCCATCACGAAGCTGAGGAACGGGATTCAGCAGGAGATTTCCATGTCAGTGTTTGATTTGACAATATGAGGCTGAGGGAGGAGAGTCAGCAGGACGTTTTCATGTCAGAGTTTGATCTGAAGCCATGAGACTAAGGGAAGCATGTCAGCAGACCATTTCTGTGTCAGTGTTTGATCTTGCACCATTAGCCTGAGCGAAGCGAGTAAGCAATTTTCCATGCCAATGTTTGATCTGACAAAATAAGGCTGACTGAGGGGAGTCAGCAGTAGGTTTCACTGTCAATGTTTGCACGTACACAATGAGGCTGAGCCAGAGGAGTCAGCAGGAGGCTTCGGTATCATTGTTTGATCGACACCATGAGGCTGAGCGATGAGTCAGCAGTAGTTCTCCATTTCGATGTTTGATTTGAGACCATGAGGCTGAGGCAGTAGAGTCAGCAAGGTGTTTCTATGTCAGTCTTTGATCTGACAGCATGAGGCTGAGCGTTGAGAGTCAGCAAGATTTCCCCATATCTATGATTGATTTATGATCATGAGGCTGAGGGGATGGAGTCAACAGGGGTTTTCCATGTCAGTGTTTGATCTGACATCATGACGCTGAGGGAAGGGAGTCAGCAGGACGTTTCTGTGTCAGTGTTTGAAATGACACAATGAGTCTGAGGGAATGAGCAAGCAGGAGTTTTCCGTTTCAGTGTTTGAACTGACACTTTGGGATGGGGTGAGCAGGACTTTTCAGTGTCAGGCACCACACCCTTCTCTGTGGCATCCTCCAGCAGGACACCCTCCCCCTCTCTGTAACCTCTTCCAGCCCCTAAATTTCCTTATATCTCTGAGGCTTCCCTCAAATACTAAATCCCTCCAATTAACTAACCTTTCACCAGCTACTAAAACCCTCCCTATCTCTGTAACCTTTTTAAACTACTACATCCCTCCCTATCTATATAGCCTTTCAGCACTACAACCTTCCCTATCTGTGTCACCTCCTAAAACCTCTATACCCGTCCCTTTCTCCATTTAACGTTATCCAGCATTACATCCCTCGCCATCGCTGTGAACTGCTCCAGATACTACACTCTCTGCCTATCGCTGTCGCCTTCTCTCACACTACACCACCTGCCTATCTCTGTAGCCTCCTCCAGCATTAGCCCCCTAACTATATCTGTAACCTCCTCCAGCCACTGCGCCCACTGCGTCCACTTACTATCTATATATCCTCCTCCAACACGATAGACATCCCTATCTTTCTTACCTCCGTCAGATACTACATCCTTCCCTATCTCTGTAAACTCCTCCAGGCAGTGCACCTCTCTCTATTTTTGTAACCTCTAGCCACAACATTTCTCCCTAAATCGGCAACCTACTCCAGCCACGACACCCCTTCCTGTATGTAGAGCCTCTTCCAGCACAACACCCCCAGCCTATCTCTGTAGCCTCATCCAGTACTACACGCCTCACGATCTGTGTCGGCTCTTCCAACACTAAACACCTCCGTATCTTTGTAACCTCCTCAAGGTACTTCACTCCAATTCCTGTATCCGCCTCCAGCACATATTCTTTTTCCTATCACTGTATCCTCGCCCAGCTACTACACCTCTCTTTATCTTTGTAGCCTACTCCATCTACTCCTTCCCTCCCTATTACTATAACCTCCACCAGCATTACACCCCGTCCCTATCTCTGTGACTCCCTCCATCTGCTAGACTCCTTCTTATACCTGCAACCCCTGCCTCACTCTGTGACCTCCTGAAGACGTTACATCCTTCCCTATCTCTGTGAACTCTTCCAGCACATGCTCCAGCACATATCTCAGCAGCCACCTGCAGCCTCTACTCCTGTTTTTAAACTCCGTAAACCCCTCACACATCTTAAATGCTCCATATTCCTGAAACCTCTTCCAGCTCCTTCAGCCTTCCCTATGTTTGCAGCATCCTCCAGCATAGTCACGATTCTCTATTTCTGCAACACCTCCAGCTTCTGGACCCCTCCTTAACTTTGTAATCTCCATCACCTATTAGAGCCCTTCCTTAGAGTGGACCTACCTCCATCAATACATCCCATACTATCTCTGTAAAGCTCAAACCGTGCACTCTTCCCTGTCTTCCGTCCACCAGTCACTACATACCTGCTGATCTCTGCAACCTCCTTCAGCCCCTACAATCCCTCCCTTTTCTGTTATCTCCTAAAACAGGTTAATCCTTCTATATTTCTATAAGTTCCTCCATCCTGCACACCCTCCCCCCCCATTTTTGCACTTCTTCTTGTTCCTGTAACGTCCTCCAGCCCTAACAACCCTCGCTATCTCTGGAAATTTCTCCTGCCCTGACAACCTTCCTTCTCACTGGAACATCTACCAGCTATTCCAGTCCTCCCAATTGCTGGACTCTCCTGCCGAATATATCACAATATATCTTTCTCAGCTCCTCCAGCTCGTACATTCCTCCTTGTCCCTGTAAGATGTCAGCTCTCTCATTCTGGGTAACCCTCTCCAGAGTGGTGTTCCTATCACTGATTCATCCTGTCAACCCTTCCCCCCCCCCTCTGTATCTCTGCTCCCCTAGTCAATATGAGAGATGACCCGGTTGTTATAACTTCCACCAGCAGCTGCATCTTTTCCTGTCTCTCAAACCTCCTCCAGACCCAATTGCCTTCTTTTTTCTCTGAAACTTCCAGCAGTTCCTTAGCCCACACTTCCCAATCACTGTTACACCCTTTATCACCTGTATCCCTCCTATCTCTCTAGCGTCCTCTACCATTTTCAGCCTTCCATTTCATTACAGCCATGGCCAATAGTTAACTCCCTCCATATCTCTGGAAGTAACTGAAGCACCTATGTCCTTGCCTATCGCTATAAACTTCTCCAGCTATTACTTCCCTCCCTATCTCAGGAAAGACGAGAAGCATTTTCACTCCTATCTCTATAACGTCTACCAGCTCCGACACCCACAATATTTCTGTTCTCCAGTCGTTGCTCCCCGTCCTATTTCAATAATCCTTCTCTACTAACGACGTTCCTCACTACATCTATCATCAACTCCAGCGTACAACCATCCCTATCACAGAAACCTACTCCAGCATCTGTGTCACTGCTATCCATGTACCCTCCTTCAATACCGGCACCAGCTGCTACCCTTGTATTCTCTAGCAGCAACTACACTGCTTGCAATTTTTGAAACCTCCTCCAAACTGTGAATCCCAGCATCCCAAAATACTTTGTCGTGAAACAATAGCCTCCATTCCACAAGCAGAAGTGGATCGAGCGCGAGCTGGGGTGGGCGCAGCCGGAGTCCGTTTGAACATAATAAACTTACCTGTTGAATTAGAAGAGCAAAGGCTGAACAGGAGCCGAAGCAGAGACGAGGATTGATGGGTAAGTGAACCAATATATTCGGACTTTGAATAAACTCGAAAGACTACACGTGTAGTTTCTCCCACACGTCCTCTTCCTCTCACCAAAATAATGACTTGTGTGGTGGTTGGTAAGGTAATAATTTTCTAAGTTTACTTTTGGCAATCAGGGCCGAGGGAATGGAAGCAAGGGATGTTGTATGCTCGTCTAGTAGGATGTGAGAGGTAAGTGTCACCACTCTTGACCGTGCTGACTTCACCTGCGAGGACTGCAGACCGCGTTAGGGAACTGCAGCTGGAACTGGATAAACTTCGGAGGCTGAGGTGCTGATAAGGAGGGATCATAGAGAGGCAGTCACACTTCACTTAAAGGATAAAGACAGCTGTGTGTCTGTCAGGAAAGGGAAGGGGAATAGGCAGGCAGTGCAGGGACCCCCTGTGGAAGTTCCCGTCAATAATAAGAATATTAGTTTGGATACTGCTGTGGTTGGGCGTGTGATCTATCAGGTCACAGCGGCCGGACTCTGGCATTGAGCCTGTCTCTCCGGTTCAGCAGGGAATGTGGGACATCAGCAGAGACAAAGTGATAGGAGATTTAATTGTGAGAGGAACAGACAGGCGATTCTGTTCTCGGAAATCAGACTCCCAGACGGTATATTGCCTCACAGGTGCCAGGATCAGGGATGTTTCGGATCGATTCTACGTGATTCTTAAGGGGGCAGGGGCGTGAGCTCCCAGAAGTGGCGGTAAACATCGTCATGACAAATGTGGGGATAGAAATGAGGAACTTAAATGTCAGTATAGGGAGTGAAGCCTGGACGAACAGAGTAGTAATCTCGAAATTGCTATGAGTGCCACATGCTAGTGAGTCTAGGGACAGACAGCAAGAGTAGCTGAACACGTAGGTGCAGGGCTGGTGTAAGAAAGAGGGATTCACATGTGTGGATCATGTAGGAACCTTCTGGGGAAGGTGGGATCTGTACAAGAAATATAGTTTGCACCCGAACTGGAGAGAAAAATATATCCTGAGCGTAAGGTTTGCAAGAGCTCTTTTGATGGATTGAATGTAGTTTGGCACGGGGCTGGGCATCAGAGCTATGGATCGGAGGATGGAGTAGCTGGTGAACAGGGAGATACAGCGCCTGGAGAATCTGTGATGAGGGATAGATAATTCATAGGTCAAAGTTACAGTCAGTGCGATGGATTGAAATGCGTCAGGAAGTAAATGGAATAATTTAGCACATGAATCAATGTTTCAAGCGACGATGTTATGACCATTACAGATATTTAGAAATCACTGTGGCAGGAATGGCTATTGCATGTTCCAGGGTTCAGATGTTACCAAAGGAGGTAGGTAAAAGTGGGGATGAATGACATTGCTAATCAGGATACATCACAGCAGCACAAAGGGATGGCGTAGAGGAATGTTCATCTTCAGAGTGAGTCTGAGTGGACGTCAGAAACAAGAAAGGGGCAGTCACTTTGATGGGAATTTCGTCAGAACCCCGAATACCAACAGAGACATGGAGAATCAATTTGGAAGGCTGACTTTGAAAAAGTACAGAAGTGACAGAGTTGTTTTCATGGGTGATTTCAACTTCCCCAAATATTGATTGCTAGCTGCTTAATGGAAATTGTCTGGATGGAGCAGATGTTGTGATGTGTGTGCAGGAAGGATTCCTGACTCAATATGTAGGTGCAAACAAAACTGTCAGTGCTCTAATTCAAAGTGGATAGGTAGGAGGCTGGAGGAACACAGCAAGCCAGGCAGCATCAGGAGGTGAAAGCTTCGACTTTTCGAGTGAAAACCTTCTTCAGGACTTCTTCTGCACCTTCTGATGCTGCCAGTCTTGCTGTGTTCCTCCAGCCTCCTGACTTTCAATTTGGATTCCAGCATCTCTAGATTTTTTTCAAAATCTCTAACCAAGTCTTTTATTTTACTCGTGCAAAGTTTCTTCAAAGGATGCCCGCTTTGAAAAAAAGTTCTTTTCCTCCGTCAATATGTAGATGGCCGACGAGATGGGTGGTCATATTGTCTCCGCTGATCGGAAACGAATCAGAACACCTGGTCAAGTGGAAAAAAGGAAGCTTCCTTAAGGTTCAGGAAGCAAGGATGAGACAAGTCTCCAGGAAAAGGCTGAAGAATGGACTTAGGAGAGCTAGAACGGGGCACGAAAAAGCGCGTTTGATAAAGGAAAATGCCAAGGCGTTCCACAGTAATATGTCAAATAAGAGGGTGGCAAAATTAGGGGAGGGCCAATCAGGGATAATAATGGGAAGTTACGCCTGGTATTGGAGAAGGTAAGGGAGGTTATTAATGAATACTTTGCGTCAGTATTCACTCGTGAGTGAGATCTCGTCATTTGTGTGGACAGTGTGACAAAGACTGATCTGCTTGAATAGGTTGATATTAATAAGGAGGATGTGCTGGAAATTTTCAAACACTTGAACATAGCTAAGTCCTCTTGGTCAGGTGGTATGTATAAAAGGTTCTACAGAAAGCATTGGAAGTGATTGCTGCGCCGTTGGCGATCATCTCTGCGTCGTACTGGAGTCGCACCAGATGATAAGAGGATGGTAAATGTTATTCCCTTCTTCAAGAAAGGGAATAGGGATAACCCTGGGAATTACAGACCAGTCAGTCTTATTTCAATGATGGATAAAGTATTGGAGTGGATTTTGAGTGACGGATTCTATAATTATTTGGAAAAGCATAGTTTGAATGGCGATTGTCAACATGTCTTCATGAGAGGCAGGGCATGCCTTACAAGTGTAATTGAATTATTTGAGGATGTGACAAGGACACATTGATAAAGGTTGAGCAATGAATGTGGCACATATGTATTTTAGGAAGTCGCTTGGTAAGGTTCCACATAGTGGAAACATTCAGAAATTAAGGAGGCATGGGATACATAGAAATGTTGTTGTCTCGATACAGATTTAGCTGGACCGTAGAAATAAGATTGTGCTGGTGATTTGGAAGCATTGAGCCTGGGGATTGGTGACATGTGCTGTTCTGCAGGCGTCTTTTCTGGTACTTCTGCTCTTTGTGATTTTAAAAATGAGTGATGTGGAAGTAGAGGGTGTTTGAGTAAATTTCCCGATAACACGGAAATTGGTGGAGTTGTGGGTAGTGTAGAGAGCTGTTATAGGTTGCAACGGGAAATTGACAGGATGCAAAACTGGGCTGACAAGTGGAAGATGAATTTTGAAATGGAAAAGCGTGAACAGATTCATTTTGGATGGTTCAATTTGAATGAACATAACAGGGTGAAAGGCAGGATTCTTGGCAGTGTGGAAGGTAAGAGGGATATTGCGGTCCACGTCCACTGATCCCTCAAATTTGCCACCCAAGTTGATTGGCTTGTTAAGGAGGCGGATGGTGTGTTGCCTTTCATCAGCAGGGAAATTGAGTTTAAGTGCCGCACAGATGTGCTGCAACTCTGAAAGGACCTGGTGACACTACACTTGGAATATTGTCTTCAGTTATGTTCAATGTCTCATCATAGAAAGAATAAGGAAGACTTACAGAGGGTGCAGAGGAGATTTACCAAGGTGCCTCCTGGAATGGAGGGCATATCCAATGAAGAAAGGTGTGGGGAGCTCGGGTTCTTCCAATTAGAGCTAAGAAAGCTGACAGGCGACTTGACTTAGGTGTGTAATAAGATGAATGACGTGAATAGTGTGAATAATCAGAGACTTTTTCCAAAGTGGCTATCACAAGTAAGCATAATTTGAAGGTGATAGGAGGAAGCTTAAGGGAAGAATTCAGAGGACGTTTCTTATCTCAATGAGTGGTGGGTGCGTGGAATGCACTGCCATCAGTGTTAGTAGGGTCAGAAATATTAGCGACTCTTGGATCGGCGCGACAATGGTAATAAAATGAAGAATATCTCGGTCTGTTCGATCTTGGAGTGGGTTGAAAGATTGGCACATCAACGGCCGAAGGACCTGTTTTGTTTTGTACTGTTCGACGTTATATGTTTCATGCCTCTACAACACTTTCCAGCCCCAACAATTCTTCTTATCTCTGAAAACTCCACCAGTCAGTCAGCCCTCAATGTTGATTCAAGCCCCTCCGTATCCTACATTCCTACCTATCAGTGTACCGCCCTCTACTCGCTCTGTCTGCCATATTCTCCAGCATCTACATCCCTCCATCTAGCTGTACCCTTCTCCACTCCACACAGCCCTTTCTATTTCTGTATCCTGCTCCAGAACCTACACACCTCCCTAGATCTGTCGCATCGCCCACAGCATATCCCAATCCTGTAAGAGTCAGCTCCTCCAGCATTGACATCATTTTCTATCTGTTTAACCATCAGTAGCCTCAATTTCCCACTCTAACGCTCTAACTTCTTTCAACACCGATACCAGTCACTGTGTCTTTTGCCTCTACAACTATATTTGTAACTTTCTTCACTACCAACACGCGCCAATATATATGAATTGTCCTCCAGTACCTACAGCCATTCCTATTTCTGTAACGTTCTCCAGGTCCTACAAGCCTCCATTTCTCGGCAACCGCCACCAGTTTGCCCAACCTTGTGTATCTCGACTAATTTCTCAGGCCCTGCACCCTTTACTATCTTTGTAACATTCTCTATCCTGTACACCCTCCTTATCGCTGTGACATTCTTTGTTGCCTCAAAAGCCTCCTTAACTCTGTAACATCTTCCAGTCACTAGTTTTGTTGCTGTCTTTGTAACATACTTCAGTTAATAATCTCTACCTATCTCTGTCACCTTCTGTGGACACATAACAACTCATAAACTCCGTAACCTTCTCCAGCCCCGCCACACCTCCCTTTCTCTGTGACCTCCGACAGGGACTACACACCACCTTAACCCTATAGCCTCTTCCAGGCTCTACATACCTCTTAATTTCTTTAGCTCATCGAAGCCCTACATCCCTCCCTCTCTGCAAACTCCTCCAGCCCCTACACACCTCCTTATCTCTTTTCCACTTCAACAGTTGCTCTGCTCCCCACCATCTTCCTTTCCTCAAGTCCTACTGATTTCTGTAATCCCCTCCATCATCTTCAGGCCTTTTTAACGCTGTGGAGTCGTCCAGAATATGCATCCCTCTATATCTCTGGATTCACTGTGACAATTACATACCTCCCCATCTGTATAAACTCCTCAAGCTCCTCCCTCCACTCTTCTTTATCTTTAAAAACTCATCCAGCCCGGACAGCCTGCTCTAACTTGGTAAAGTCTTCCAACCAAACATTCGTCCCTATCGAGGTAATCTCTCTTTTCTAATGCAGTATCCCCATACTTGTAACATCCTCCTGTACCTATACATCTTTATCACTGTAATTTCATCCAACACTAAGCTCTTCTCAATCTCTGTGGACTTTCTATTGTACTCATTGACAGTGCATCAATAATTCTTGCGATTGCGAATATTCAACACTCTAATACCTTTTGAGAGAAGTGTTTTCACAACAATTTCTCCCAAGTATTTTGGATTACCAGACCAAAAAATTAGCTTCTCAACACCTGCCCAATTGAGCCCCTGCCGGTCAGGATCTTTTACATTTCAGTCAAACACTTCTCCAATTCCCGAAACTCAAGAAAATAGACCAAACTCATTCACAAACTCAGCAAATGTAAACGCAGATGCTAATCAACGAAACGTTAGTATATTATGCATTGATTGGTATCAGATATTGCTTCCTGGGACATCATTAATTGTCCATACACAGTTGTTCTGGCCAAGGTGTTTTTGCGCTGGCTACTTGCAGTCGGTTAGTGAATGAAAACCAGGATTTTCATCAAGTCGCCCTTGTCGATAAGTCACATATTTCTAAGTCATCATCATCATTGGATTTATGTGTATCTTGCAGGTCGTAGAGTTTTCATGGATCCATTGCCCTTGCTATACCAGATGATCATGGCTTGGACGGTTCTTTTAAAATAAATTTTGGTAAATTTCTGAAACGTATCTTCAGTTGGTACAAATTGATTCTATTGCGAGTTGATGACGAAGGTAGTGCAAGTTGTAGATGTGATGCCAACGAAGCTGGACGGCAAGTGCACCCTTCCTTTTGAATGGACAAAATAACTGTCCCAACCTTCTCATCAAAAGTGTTTCTATCTCGCTTATGAAGATATTTTAAAAATAACTAAAAAAAACCACAAACTACCAGGGAATAAGATGGATGTCGATTGGATAACATAGAACATAGAACATAAATCAATACAACAAAGAACAGGCCCTTCGGCCCTCGGTGTTGCACCGACCTGTGAATTATTCTCAGCTCGTTTCCCGACACTATCCCAAAATCATCCATGGGCTTATCTAAGGATTGTTTAAATCTCCCTAATGTGGCTGAGTTGACTACTTTAGCAGGTAGGTCATTCCACGCCCTGACCACTCTCTGTGTAAAGAACTTTCCTCTGACATCTATCTTAAAACTATCACCTTTCAATCTGTAGTTATGCTTTCTCGAACAAGCTGACGTGATCATCATATCAAAATGTATTTAACTGTCTACCCTCTCTAATCCTCTGAACTCCTTGTATGTCTCTTTCAAATCCCCCCTTCGCTTTCTTCTTTCCAATGAGAACAGACCCAAGTCTCTCAGCCTTTCCTCATAAGATCTTCCCTTCAGACCAGGCAACATCCTGGTAAATCTTGCACCTTTTACAATGCTTCCACTTCCTTCCTGTAATGCAGCGACCAGAACTGTACACAATATTCCAAGTGTGGCCACACCAGCGTTTTGTATAGTTGCAGCATGACATTGCGGTTTCGGAACTCAATCCCCCTACTAATGAAAACTAACACACCATATTACTTCTTCACAGAACTATCCACCTGGGTGGCAACTTTCAGGGATCTATGCACCTAGACTCCATGATCCCTCTGCACATCCACACTGCAAAGATTATTTACATTGACCCAGTACACTGCCTTCCTCTTATTCTTCCCAAAGTGCATTACCTCACATTTAGCTACATTGAACTCAATTTGCCACCTCTCATCCCAAATATGCAGTTTATCCTAGTCTCCATGCAAGCTATAACATTCCTCCAAACTGTTGACTACTCCACCAACTTCAGTGTCGTCTGTAAATTTTCTAATCTATCGACCTATGCCGGCGTCCAAGTCATTTATAAAAATGACAAACAGCAGTGGTCCCAAAACAGTTCCTTGTGGCACACCACTCGTTACTGGACTCCAGTCTGAATATTTTCCATAAACCACCACTCGCTGCCTTCTTTCAGAAAACTAGTTTCTAATTCGATCTGCTAAATTTCACTCAATTCCATGTTCTGCATTTGCTCCAACAGCCGACCATGTGGAACCTTATCAAAACCTTTACTGAAGTCCATGTATACACGTCAACTTCTCTACCTTCATCTATACGCTTGGTTGCCTTCGAAAAAAAAACTCAATGAGGTTTGTGAGAAACGACCTGCCCTTGACGAAACAATGTTGACTATCTGAAATCAAATTGTTGCTTGCTCGATGATCATAAATCCTATCTCTTCTAATCCTTTCCAAATCCTTTCCTACAACAGAAGTAAGGCTCACTGGTCTATAATTACCTGGATCATCTCTACTGCCCTTCTTGAACAATGGCACAACATTTACAATCCTCCAGTCCTCAGGTACTAAACCTATAGACAATGACGACTCAAATATCCATGTCAACGGCTCTGCTAGCTCCTCCGTGGCTTCCCTAAGATTCTCTCGGATTACTCCCATCCGGCCCAGGGGATTCGTCGACTTTCACTCCATCTAGTATTGTGCATATCTAACCACAATCCTTTCTAGCCTACTATCTCGTACCTCATTCTTCTCATCCACAATGTTCTCCTTTTGCCGAGTGAACACCGATGAGAAATTTTCAATTAGCACCTCTCCGATCTCTACAGGTGTGGCGGTACCTGTGGGAGAAAACGGAATTCTCATAAAGTTCTGGCGAAATTATGAACCGATGTCTCTGGTTCTCTTTGTACAGATGCTACCAGACCTGCTGTATTTTTCCTGCTATTTATTATTTTGTTTTTATCTGAATGTCTATTCCATCTGTCAGGACGATACGCCCAGATACATCATGTATCGATATTTAAAACTTTCGAAAGCTTAGGTCATTGAATTCAAACAAATGCAGCAAAGATTCACTGTCCCTCAACTCCACAGACATAGAGACCCGGAAAGGTAACCATCTGACGTGATTCTATAGTCGTAGCTGAGCGATTGCATCGATGAACTTGAAATCCAATGGCGTTTCTATTTGCGGTTTCGAATCCTGCTGACTACAGCTAAGGGTATAGTAAGAAGCAGTTTGTTTCACATCTTTCTTCTTGAGACTCAAATCACAGCAGTGGAAATATCTATTTCAGGTCAGGAATGATGTCAATCTCCAACGCACTCACTGAACAGCTCAGATTCATACGTGCATTGACCTGTCTGTTTCTCGATCCCGGGCTAGAAATGGCAAGAGCTTTCTCAAAAAAAAAATTGGTGAAAGGCCTTGACTGAAATAGACCATGATTCAACGTATGAAAGTGCATTTCACTGGTGACCATGAATTAAACAATGAAAACTTCCAGTACAGGAGCAAGAGATCCTGAAGCAGACACGTGAGGTCAAATATCTTTCCTTTGCCAGGGAAAGGCGCTGCTTCACAAAGGGGATCCTTCAAAGTGATGCAGTGACGGTGATTATCTCTGATGGTCAATCACCTTATGCATGCCGTTTCTCCCCGAAGTCCATATTTACATTACATATTGACAACCTGTCGGCATAGTCTCGGCGCTTTGTGCCAGTGGCCTAACTGATAATGCGTCTAACTTCGGGTCTGAAGATTGTAGGTTCGAATCCTACCTGACTCGAGCGCAATGTGCGCTTTACTGCGCATGCTTTCTGTTGCATTTCCACTTCTGAGTTGTTTGGAGATGCTGGGATTAGGTTCGTGCGTTTTTAAATTTGAAAGTTGCATTTCAGCCCGATGCAGCTCATTGTCAGCAGGTGTATGTCACGTTCTGAGGAGCTGCAGGGATTTGATCAGTGCTCTGTCGAATTTGAAAGCTGAATTTAGGTTCATTGCAGTCTATTGTCAGACCGATGTATGGCTCGTCTTGATTTGACTGTCTGTGAGGAGCTGCTGGGATTAGAAACGTGTGTTTTTGCAATTGAACATTTCATTTGTGTCCATTGAAACTCATTGTCAGAACGGTGTATGGCAGCTACTGTTATGTCCGGTTCTGTAGAGCTGCAGGGATTGGATCAGTATGTTTTTAAATTTGAAAGCTGCAATTGGGTCTGTTGACCATTTTAAATTCCAGCTCACTGGCTTGTCTTTCACCTAAAGCTGCCTTTTGCTGGAGAAACTTGTATGTGGGGTCGGAGGACTAAAATGAAGCAGAAGGGGCGGGTATACTCCTGGGACCTTTGTCCCTCAGTTTATGAGTCTGTGTGTCTCGTCAAAGGTGGGGTGCGGGAGCACAACACATTGTGACCAGTTCAAACTTCAGTCCCATTGTTGCGTCATTTAAGATCACAGGGAGAATCTCTTTGACATTTGTTCTGCAAACATCAGAACATGCAAGGTTATTGGTCAAGACCTGGAAACTGGGACTAGAATAGATGGATATCTTTCAGTCGCATTGTACGATGAACTGAATGTAAAGAAGAATTGGTCATTTCAGTGTTCACTTCAGCAAATGTCTCCATTTGTATCTCGTTCTCTGTGTATCCACCTGACCCTCTTGCACTTTCTCTGACTCTCTGTCGGTCCATATCCCTCATTTCCCATCTCTGTTTTCGGATAGTCAAACATTAGGAGACAGTTTGAGACTGGAGCTGCTGAGAGGCTTTCTCCACCCTTGCTGGAGTGTGTAGAACTAGGCTAACATTCTCCAATAAATGTATCTGTCCCTTCGACCTGAGGTCAGGAAACATTTCTTCCTCAAAATATTATCACACATTCAAATTCAAAATAGAATACTTAATCCAACAGGAAAAAAGAAATACAGTTACACTACAGCTATAGGAGCAAAATGATGTATTTACTGTGGGTGTAAAATGAATGAACGGTGACAGCAGAGAATCAGGGGGATCACATCGTGTTGTCTGTGTCATTACCAGATCATTCCCCGGCAAGTCTGCAGTGTCTCCTGCCTCACCTCGTTATTTCCACCAAACTGGGAATAAAGAGGGGATTGGGGTAAAAGAGCAGGAGACTCACCTGCTCCTCGGTTGCTGCCTGTCCTTGCTGTGCTTGCAGGGTCCACTCTAAACTTCCCACTTCCGTATTTGACTGGCCCTATTCCTACTCTAGTCATCCTTTTATTCCTCACGTACCTATAGAAAGCTTTAGGGTTCTCCTTTATTCTACTTGCTAAAGACTCTTCGTGTCCTCTCTTTGTTCTTCTTAACTCTCTCTTTAAATATTTCCTAGCTGATCTGCAACTCTCCATCGCCTCACCTGTACCATCTTGCCTCATCAACACATAATCCTCCTTCTTCTTCTTAACAAGAGATGCCATTTTTGTAGTAAAGCACGGTTCCCTTACCTTATCACTTACTCCCTGCCTGATAGGAGCATAGCTATCAAGGACAGGCAATACCTGTTCCTTAAGCTAGCTCCACATTTGGGGATTGTCTACATCCCCTGTATTTTGCTACCCCATTCTATGCATCCTAATTCTTACATCCCATTATAATTGCCCTTGCCCCATCGATAACTCTTGACCTGTACCTATGTACCTATCTCTTTCCATTGCTAAAATAAACGTAACTGAATTATGGTAACTCTCTCCAAAGTGCTCACTTACAACTAAATCAAACTCCTGGCCTGGTTCATTACCAAGCACCAGATCCAGTGTGGCCTCCCCTCTTGTCGGCCCTTCAACATACTGTGTCCGGAAACCCTCCTGTACACATTGCACAAAAACTGAACTATCCGACGTAACATTTTCAGTCAATGCCTGGGAAGTTAAAGTCCCCCATAATGACCACCCTCTTCCTTTCACTCCTAATCAGAATAAAATTGCTAATCCTCTCTTCCACCTCCGGGGAACTCTGTGGAGGCCTATAAAAAAACCTCTCCTCTCCTGTTTTTAACCTCAGCCCATTCTACCTCAATAGACGAGTCCTCATCAAAACTTCTCTTAGCTACCGTTCTACTATCTTAGAAAAGCAAGGCCACCCCTCCCCCTCTTTTACCACCTTACCTGTTTTTAGTAAAAGATCTAAACCCTGGAACCTGCAACAGCCATTCCTCACCTGCCTCTGTCCATGTCTCCCAGAACTTGTCAACTCAATGTTGATTACATAAGACCGTCGAAGAACTGCTTCTCTCCGCTCCACCACCCTGTCCTCGCCACCCCTTTATCAAGGCACCTTCCAGCTGTCCTCCTCCATTTGTTCACCCGCCGCCAGCCTTGTACCACACAAGTCCTCTTCATTGCTGACTGCCCTCTTGATATCAGCTGCCTCAATTTCTCTACACCCCAACCGACTCCACCTTTCAACCTCTCTGAACGTGCAGTGCTACATTCACTCCACACTAACTCACCGTTTCACCATCAAACACACTGACAAATGCCGAAATATGACATTTCTGCAATCAGAGATGTGGTTGAAGGAGACTGAAGGATTGGCATGTGAATCCAATCCTTTATCACATCTGTCTGAGCTATACATACTGTCAGCATTGAGGTAAAGGACATCCAACCTGGAATATAACACAAGGAACTGTCTGCAAATCAGAGTTATACTATCATTCGCTGTTTGTTTTCAGGCTGCATAATCTATGAACCAAAGACGTAACTCAGAGACTGTAAAACAATATTTGTTAAATAATCTTTTCTTATTTTAAATTATGCCTCAAATGCAACTTTCTAGAACAAATTAATCATGTCCGCATACCATGAGTTTCTGATGATAAATTCCTCGCTCAGTGTGCAGAGGGGGCAACCCTTACGAATGGGCAGCATTTGTGGTGTCACCCCAAAATTGCACGTACTCCCAGTGATGCTGTTGGACTGTGCAGAATGCCGGCTTGGGCTCACACTTAGTGAACTCTCGCGTTGGAATGTCAAGTCTGCCTCTCACAAAATTGACTTTCTCACAAGAAAATGGTTCGTGCGTTCACATGTTTTCCATTTTATAATCCATAGGATATTGTGAACCGTTCTTGCTCAGAAAAATAGCAACATCTATCGCTCTGAAATGGAAAGCAACCAGTCAGTGGATTGAACAGAGCATTATGGAGTAGATAAATTCAGGCGAAGCACAGATTGTTCCACCCAGGTTATGGGCACCACTCAACGATTACCAGGCAGGACTGTTCCATCCCAGTCCGGAATCAGTTCAGCAGTTTGGGACATTCAGCATCTGACTTCCGGTGAAGATTTTCCAAAGCGGATTTCTGCACAAGGAACAACGCAAAGTGGCCGGGCAGAGGCACATAGCCAAGTTGGATACTCAATGAAAAGGTCTCATCTGGGTCGTTGAGTTCTGGTCTCACTACAGGTGACCCCATTGAAGTATTCTGTCTCTCTCTCTCTCTCACACACTCACGCGCATACACACACACACACTTATATACTCACAGACTCATGCAGAAACTCACGCATACACAAACTATCTCTGAAATGCACACCCACATACACACATACACACTGTCTCTCCAGCACGTACAAACAAATTAGTTTATGAGGTGAATTTATATTTTCAAACTTACATTTTGCTTTGCTCAAAAACTGCATAAATCCATGTAAGATTCTGTAAGCCCCACTTTAGGTGCAGCATTCACTCAATATTGGTACAGACTTGACCTTCACACATTTAATGCTTTGTCTGACCTGAGATGACACCTATTATTGATGAACTGACGTCACCTTGAGAATCTAATTCTGCGAATTACACATTGAACAACCTAACCATCTTGGCCCATTTTTAAAATATGAAAGACTCAATCTAAACATCTTTAAGAGCTATAACTTGGTGTTGTCCGAGTTTAAACTAAAGTTGTTTAATATATCATTACAAATCCACGACACTGTAACACTTTTGCTATAAATTCTGTCCCGTATGGTCATGTTCTACAACCACCTGTTGAAGAGGCAGTGCCTCGAATGATAGTGCTTCCAAAAAACTTGATGGACTATAACCTGTTGTTGTGTGTTTTTTAAATTCGCTTAAGCTGGTAGGCAGAGCTAGTGAGGTATTTGCCGCGCTGTCAGATGAGAAGTAAAAAAAATGCATATGTGAAACAGGCTATATTGAGTGTCTATAGATTGTATCAGAAGCGTATAGATGTGGCTCATAACCTCCAAAAGTAATCAGGTCAGACTTGTATTAAGTTTGAATGAATTGGATATTCCACGTTTTTTAGATAGTTGCGGACGTTCAAACCAGTCAAGACATATGGGGCTGTAAGAGAAATTATTCTACTGGAGGAATTAAAACCTGACTGCCAGAGAGGATAAGAATTTATTTGGATGAACAGAAATGTCAAGAAGTGAGAAGAGCGGTAGGAATGGCAGATGAATATGCATTGCTGCAAAAGGCAAAGTTTAGCCTCCGACAAGAATTTCATCTTTTGAGGGATAGAAATTGTGAGAAGGGGAATACTGTCACTACAAAGACAAGAGTAGAGCACATTGTGAATACTTTATCACAGGTGAACTAAGAATTCCAAAGAAGATAAAGGCCCCAGCTGTTTCCATTGTGGTAAGATGGGGCACATAACGTCACACTGCTGGTTATGGAAGAAAGGCACTGTGGAAAAAGATGTGGTAAAAGAGACTCAGCCAGTTGGATGAATGAATGTTTTAAAGGAAAGCCCAAGAACGTTTGAGGAGCTGCAGAAGATTGCACTGCCATGCAGGGGCTGAGTGCTGAGTTGGTGCCCAGACTCTAGACAGACTTCACCTGCTTTGGGCAAATTTTACTCAGGAAAAATGGGGGAGAAGGGAAAGAAACTATTATTTTAAGAGACAGAGAATATGGTCAGTCTCTAACAGTAAGAGGAGAGCGTATTTTCACTTTTACTGAGATGTTGCTCAAGAAAATAATACGTTTTGCAATAGATAGACAGAGATTTAATTTTCCCCTTTGTAAGATCAGGTTGGAGTGCCAACTCAAGACTGGGGTATTTATAATGGGTGTGATTGACATGGACCGAGCAACAAAAAATTAATGGACATTTACTGCGATTATTGAACGTCCAAACATTTAGTTGTCTCCTACAATCTTTGAATTCAGCATTTTTTTCAAGTCTGAGCTGCATACGTTTCGACCAATATGCAATCATCATTGGTGTCAAAACCAGAATTTGCTGCAAATGTTCAGTAGTTCTGGCAGTATCTGTGCTGAGGAGGCAGAGTCAAAATAGAGTCGGAGAATACTTATGGGCGGGCTACTCTTTGAACATAGTGTTCAGTGATGTGTAGGTTGGGTGCTTTAATCAGGGGTAAATGTGGAGTAATAGGGTAGGGGAATGGGTCTGGATGGGTTACTCCTTAGATGGTCGGTGTGGACTTGGCCAAATGGCCGGTTTCCACACTGTAGAAATTATACGATTCTTTGATTTCTTCATAAGAAGATCTTTGGTGCCAGGGTCAAAGATTTCTCCGAGCATGCTGAGGAATACTGATTGGAGAGAGTGAACAGCCAGCGGTCGTGGTACACATTGGTAGCAATGATAGAGGTAGTAAGAATGAGAAGGACCTGAAAGGAGTGATCAGGGAGCTAAGCCTGAGTGAAAAGTATGATCTCCAAAGTTCTAATTGTGGGATTACGTCCCGAGCCAGGGGGAAGTGAGACTATGGAAAATGAAAATAGTTCAGTTTAGTATTTGGCCAAAGAGCTGATGGCTTCAGATTTCTGGATCATTGGGATCTTTGCCAGGGCATATGGATTCTGTACCAAAATGACAGGTTGCATCTTAACTGGAGTGGCACCGACATTCTGGGAGGATTAGTAGTGAAAGTCAGGTCTATTTATGCTAATAAGACACGAAACTGGGAGCGAAAGGAGCAGGTCAGAAACTAAGCAGAAATTGAGGTTAAGAAGATAGGCAGGAAGGACCAGACTAATGCTGAGGAACTTGGAGTAAATGATAGGATCAGTATTAACTGGGGTTAATAAATAAGGATGGAGCTTTTAAAAACTGTACTGCACAAAAAGTATATAAAAAAGACAAATCAATGGATCACAATTAAACATCTTGTACGTAAGTGCATTCAGAATTTGGAATAAAATGAATGAGCTGGCACTCAAACAGAGACAAATAGGAATGGCCTAGTGGGGATTACTGAAACCTGGTAACAGGAATGTCAGGACTCTGGACGTAAAAGTTTAAGGATAATCAATATTGAGATAAGAATGAGCAGTAGGTAGAGTTGCTGGAATGGATACGGTGGTGTCAAGGCTAAATTACGAAATGATATCAAAATTAGGGACCAAACGATTAATCTGCCAGGGCGTAAATAAAATGCATGGAATGGAATCCATTGGTGGAAGTAAATTACAGCACGCAAACCCCACCCGGCAAAAATACTTTCAAAGTAGAGAGTAGTATATACCAGGGAATAAGAATGGCATATGAGAAGGGCACAAGAGTAATTATGGATAATTTGAACATGTATATTGACTGGATTAGTCATTTTAGCTAGGGGAGACTCAAAGAACTATTCATAGAATGTATGAGGATTGATTCTTCGGGCAACAAAACATGGAAAAAAAAACAAGATAATTAGCTATTTTAGATTTGGTATGATGGAATGAGGTAGGAGCGATAAGTTATCTTATAATACAGGATCTCCTTGGAAAAAGTGAAAACAACATGTTGGAGTTTCACATTCAGATTGACAGATTGAAGACAGAGTAATATACCAGACTTGTGCTTAACAAAGGTAATTATACAGACATGACAAAGGAGTGGACTTGGCAAAAGCATTAGAACAAAGAACATAGAACATTACAGCGTAGCACAGACTCTTCGGCCCTCGACGTTACACCGACCTGTGGAACCAAATTGAAGCGTATTCAAACTACACTATCACAATTTCGGCCATTGAGCATTGAAATGAGCATTGAAATGCTTTAAAGTTGGCGCATCTACTATGTTGACACATACTACACTGTGAGTAAAGAAACTACCTCTGACATCTGTCCTATATCTATCAATCCCTCAACTTGAAACTATCTCGTCTTGTGCTAGCCACCACAGTCTGAGCAAAAAGCCCATCACTGTCTAACCTATCTAACCCTCTGATTTTCTTATGTGGCTAAATTAAGTCACCTCTCAACCTTCTTCTTTCTAATGTAACAGCCTCAAGTCCCGAAAGAATTCCTCGTACGTTTTTCCCTCCTTACCAGGAAACATTGTAGTAAATCTCCTCTGAAAACTTTCCAAAGTTTTCACACTGTTTCTAAAATGTGGTGACCAGAACTGTACCCAATACACGAAATCTGGCCGCACCAGACTTTTGTACAATTGCAGTATGATCTCGGGGTTCTGAAACTCAGACCCTCTACCATTAAAAGCTGACATACGCATGCCTTCTTACAAGCCCTATGAATTTGGATTGCAAGTTTCACAGATCTAGTAACATGGACACTGAGCGCTCTCTGTTCATCCACGCCACCAATAATTATACCATTAGCCCAGTACTCAGCATTCCTGTTGTTCCTTCTAAAGTGAATCACCTCACTCTTTTCCACATCAACCTCACATGCCACCTCTTAGTCCAGCTCTATAGCTGATCTATGTGTCTCTGTAACCTAAAAATACTGGATGTAGGTTTGCTCATTGAGCTTCAAGGTTGATTTCGAGATGTATCGTCACCTTACTAGGTAACATCTTCAGTGGGGTTCAGGCAAGGAAATTCCGACTTTTTATTTCTATGTTTGGGTTTCTTTTGTTTGGTGATGTCATTTCCTGTGATGATTTTAGTTCCTGTGGTGAAGTCACGTCCAGTTCTTTTTTTCAGGGGATGGTAGATGAGGTCGAACCCTATATGTTGGTGATAGGGTTCCGTTTGGAATGCCATGCTTATCGGAATTCTTGTGCGTTTCTTTGTTTGGCTTGTCCCAGGATGGAAGTGTTGTCCCAGTCGAAGTGGTGCCCTTCCTCATCCGGATGTAAGGATACTAGTGAGAGAGGGTCATGTATTTTTGTGGCTAGTTTTCTGCCTGTTTATCCAATGCAATGCAATACAGTCCTTGAACCGTATTTTTTAAATGACATTATTTTTTATTGTTGCCTGTATAGGGTCTTTCAAGGTAATTAGCTCTGTTTAGTGTGGTTGGTGGGTTTGTGGACTACAAACACACTGACATGTCAGGTAATGAACTTGAAACACCCCATACAGACAACAAGCAAGACTAATGTAATTTACAATGTACCGTGCGAGGACGGTAATGAACACTACATTGGACACACAAGCAGAAAACTAGCCACCAGGATACATGAACACCAAATAGCCAGAAAAAGAGATGACTCTCTCTCACTAGTATCCTTGCATACGGATGTGGAAGGATACCACTTCGACTGGGACAACACATCCAACTTAGGACTACAAATACATGCAAGAGAATTTCTTGAAGTATGGTATTCCAACCAGAAATCTATCAACAAAAACATCGAGTTTAACCCCATCCACCATCCCCTGAGAAAATGAACAAGAAGTGACTTCACCACAGGAAATGACATCACCACAAGAATTGACATCACCAACTGAAATAAACCCAAACATATAAATGGAAATCAGGCGTTTTCAGCAGTACTTCTCCTGAGGCCCACTGAAGGTGTTACCTAGTAGAGTGACAAAACTTCTGGAAATGAACGTTCAAGCTCAGCGAGCAAAGCTACATCCAAAACCTCAAACTGAGCTGCAAATCTTCTCAAAACTCGTGACGATATATAAGATTTTTGTCACAATCTACAGATCTGCCAACCTTCGTGTCATCTGCAACTTTACTAACACATCATTTTTTGCCCTCATCCAGGGTCATTTATAAAGATGAAATACAAAAGTGTACCCAAAACAGATCCTTGTAGTGCCCCACTAGTAAGTAAACCCCAGGATAAATATTTCCCGACTAGCACCACGTACTGTCTTCTTACAGCTATCCAATTTCTAATTCAAACCGCTAAATCATCCTCAATCCCATGCCTGCATATTTTGTCCTATCATTTATTGTATCCGTTGCTCCCGATGCGGTCTCCTCTACATTGGGGAGACTGGGTGCCTCCTAGCAGAGCGCTTTAGGGAACATCTCCGAGACACCCGCACCAATCAACCACACCGTCCCGTGGCCCAGCATTTCAACTCCCCCTCCCACTCTGCCGAGGATATGGAGGTGCTGGGCCTCCTCCACCGCCGCTCCCTCACCACCAGACGCATGGAAGAAGAGCGCCTCATCTTCCGCCTCGGAACACTTCAACCCCAGGGCATCAATGTGGATTTCAACAGTTTCCTCATTTCCCCTTCCCCCACCTCATCCTAGTTTCTCCGGACTTGTCCGACCTGCCCAGCTCCTTTTCCACCTATCCACTCCACCCTCTCCTCCCTGACCTATCACCTTCATCTCCTCCGCCACTGACCTATTGTACTCTATGCTACTCTATCCCTACCCCCACCCTCCTCTAGCTTATCTCTCCACGCTTCAGGCTCTCTGCCTTTATTCCTGATGAAGGGCTTTTGCCCGAAACGTCGATTTTGCCTGTCCTCGGATGCTGCCTGAATTGCTGTGCTCTTCCAGCACCACTGATCCAGAATCTGGTTTCCAGCATCTGCAGTCATTGTTTTTACCTCCTATTTTGTCCTATAGCCTACCGTGGGAAACCTTATCAAACGCCTTACTAAAATCCACATGCACAATATCAACAGCTTTAGCCGCATACAGCTGTTTGGTCACCTTCGCAAATAACTCAATGAGGTTTGTGAGATACGACCTCGTCTTCACAAATCCGTATTGTCCATCCCTAATCAACTTGTTCCTTTCCAGATGATTATAAATCCTACCTCTTGTAAGACTTTCTAAAACTGTTTCCACAACCAAAGTAAGGCTCACAGGTCTTCAGTTTCCAAAGTTGTCTCTACTCCCCTTCTTGAGCAAAGAGCAGGGGTCTCCAGTCCTCTGGCTGTACACCTGTAGACAATGATGACATAAAGATCAAAGCCAAAGACTTAGCAATTTCCTAAATGGTTTTCCAGATAATCCTAGCATAAAGCCCATCCTGCAGAGGGGATGTATCTATTTTTACTCTTTCCAGAATTGCGAACTCATTCTCCTTATTCACCTCAATCCCATCGAGTTTAGTGGCCTGTATCTCAGTATTGTTCTCGACCAAAGCATCTTTTTCTACCATCAACCCTGACGAAAAGAATTCCTTTTTCACCTCCCATATCTTCTCTCACTACACGCACAACTTCCCACTATTATGGTTGATTGGCCCAAATCTTACTCTAGACATTCTTTTATTTCTGTTATACCTACAGAAGCCTCAGCGGTTTCCTTGATCCTAGCCATTAAAGGGCATAAACGTTGAAGAACAGGGACAAATGCTGACGCAGATCGTAAAACTCCTTAATTAAATTATAATCCTGAGTAGAAGACGAATTGTAAAATGGTAAAACGTCATCCAAGTCTTAACGGGGATGTCAATGATACATTAAAGCAATCTCCTTGTGGTACTAAAGCTGACTGTTAATACAGATATCCAGGAAATGTTCTGCGGACTAGGGTTCAAATGCTGCAACGGCAGTTGGTGGAATGTAAATTTAACATAAATCTCGATTTAACAGTCTCATGATTATAACGAATCCACTGCTGAATATTGGAAACACCGACTTGGTTCACTAATGCCCTTTAGGGAAGGAAACCGCTATCCTGATCTGGTCTGACCTGAATGTGACTTCAGACCCACAGCATTTTTTTTAACTCTTAACTGTCCTCTGGGCAATTAAAGATGGACAATACTGCTGTTATAACGCAGTGACGCCCTCATCCTGTGAATGATTAAAAAAAACATTTACTGAAAACAGAATTCAAAGAGCTGCGAAAGAAAACTATTAGAAAGCATATACGTTGTGAACAACCACTTTTCCGCTTATATTACAAATGAAAATTAAATGTTGGCCTTTTCGAGGTCGAAAATAGCGAGGCAATATTGGAAACTCAGAAGTAGCAGAGGCATAGGTATTACCTACAGATTTCACAGTGGCAGATAAAATCTTTCCAAAACTAACAGCAACTACAAAGAATATGGGTGGAAGTACGATAACGAGGAAGAAGGCATTAAATGTATTAGTGGGTTTAAGGGTACGGAAGGCCCTCGGGCCTGATAGCCTGCATCCAATGACATTCAAGGAGGCAGCAGCGGAGACAATGAATGTATCAGTTAGAATATTCAAAAAAGGAGTTGGATTCTGAAACGATGCCAACGCATTGGTGAAATGTAACTTGACACGATTATTCAAAACAGGAGATAGGCATGATTTGGGAAACTATAGACCAATCGGTTTCACCACTGCAGTGGTGAAGTTTTTTTCAGTGAACTATAAAGTAGGGATTAACTGAACACTTCCAAAAACAAAGATTAATTCGCCAGTGTCAGCACAGTTTCACACTGGGAAGGATGTGCTTGAAAAACCACCGAGATTCCTTTGAGATAGCAACTAGTAAGGTGGATAAAGTGGATCCGGTTACATATCTAGATGTGATATATGTAGACATGCAGAATGTATTTGACAAAGTGCCAAATAAAGGGTTGATCTAGAAGGGTAGATCCCAGGGGTTATGGGTGGAGAATTGAATGAGATGGAGGATTGGCTGAATGATAGAAAGTATAGCATTTGAATACATTGTCCTTCTCTCATGAACTGACACTAGCGAGGTGCTGCAGGGTTTAGCTCTCAGATTTCAATTGTTTACAATCGCAACTAAATTCACAGCGGATACAAAAATAGGTGTTAAAACAGTCTGTATGAGGAGATAAAGAGTTTACAGATGAATACTGACAGGCTAGCAGAATAGAAAAGCAAATGGCAGATGGAGTTTAATGGGAATACGTGCGAGGATGTGTATTTTGGCGGGAAATATTACAGGGCAAATGATTAAGTAAACAGTACGCAGATTCAAAGTGCTTCAATGCTGAATGTTCTTACTATACTGTGCATGATTCGTAGAAAGCTGGTATGCAGGTGCAAAATATATTAAGAAAGTCAAATGAAAGCCCAGCACTTATTGCAAAAAAAACTGGATTAGGGGAAAAAAAACTTTTGTTAAAATTGCGTATTCATGAAGTGATTGGACAAAGTTATCCTGAGACCACGATAAGATTGGCCATGATCCTGTTAAATGGTGCCGTGAATTGAAAGGCTATATTTCCTACTCGCACTACTAATTCTTCTGTTTTTATGTTGTTCCATCTCCAGCCCTTTATTTTATTCGCTGTTGGTTGTTGGGGGTGGCAGGAGTCGAGGGGTTCGTTGAAGTAGATAAACGTTGTTCTGTGAGTTGAGAAAAAGAAAGTAATGTGGAGAAAAGACCACAGCCAGACCTTGTTGATTTCCAGAGCGGGCTTGGCAATTTGATGGCCTACCCCTGCTCGTAATTCCTGATGTTAAATTGCAAAGACAAAACTTAATCAAAATAATGCAGTCAGACAGAAAGTCCATAATTAACGTTACCATTACATAATAAAGGGGCAAATGACCATTTTGATTAGAAGTAAAGAGTGAAGCGGACATGAGTCTATAAAGAGGTCTCGGTTGGTCAAGGGAAAGGATTGGTCTTTGGATCATAGTTGGGAAAATGTATCTGTGCTTGAGCACGTTGGAGAGTTGTGTGGAAAGGCAGTGAATTATTTCACTGAACAGATTGCGAAACTAGTGGTCCAGGAATGGGGCACCTGGAACCCATCACAAATGTCTGCATGAACATCAAGCTTTTCTGGAGGCAATATAATTTAATAAATTACATTTGAGGCAATAAATATTTTGAAACGGAATATATGTCAAAATAGTAATTTTTTTCTACATTTTACAGACTAATGTTGGGGCAATTTTCATTTGAAATGTGTGTCTCCTTGCTATTGAGACTTCGAGTCGGGAAAACAGTCCTGCTATTTGTGAAAGTGATTGCCTTATATTTATCAGTGTAAAACTTCATTAGCCATTGATCTGGCCACCTGAATAATCGACTTACATTCTCCTACAACTATTCATGCTTCCCCTTATTATGAACCACCCAGCTAATCTTTGTATCATGCACAACGTTATTTGTCATTCCCCACCCTCTAATTGCATGGCTCACATTTTCAGCATCATCGTTTTTGAAGCTCATAAATCCTGTTATTCAGATGCAAAGGGGAATAATGAATTCAGGTTTCCAGTTCTTCCTATTTCGGTGAATTTACAGACTGATGCAGTTGATGTCTTTTTGAGAAGGAGCTAGCATTTTATTTGGAACATGAAGTTGAATTCTATATTTATACTATACACCTCTGTATGTTTTATTCATAGGGTTTGTACGTAATTAATTTTGGAATAGGATTTGAATAGGGTTTGGATAGGGTTTGGTGCCTTTCACTGCGATGTGTGCATTTAAGTGAAACTCGATATTGTTTTTTTATAACAGTTCTTGCAATAGTCAGAGCTGAAGGAATTTTTCGTGAGCAGGATGGACACTGATTCATATTTTATTTTAAAGAGCAAGAGTGATTAGGTTAAATATTCAATTAAAATCTACACCATAGGTATACGATAGGAGATCAATTCATATTGTCAAGTCGACGTTGAATTGGAAGCAGATTATTAGAACTGTTCTTCATAATGGAAAAATATACATTTGAGAAATGTTCTTAGAGCAGCATGGAACTTAAAGTTGCTCCTAAGATTGCAAACATAGTTAGAGATTTATTATAGTCTTTTATCCACAGTTAATATATTCGCTATAATTTATTAGCATAACATTATGTTTCTATTCTGTTTTATTAGCATTCAAAAACAAAGCAGAAAAAAAACAAAAATATGTCACAACTGTTTTTTTCAAACTGGTTATGTTTTAAAAGGTTTCCTGTTTTTACACTGCAAAAGGTTTTTGTTTCAGAACAATAAACAATTTTTTTTAAAGTAAGGAGCTTTGCTTTAATTCTGAAGAGTCATACGCGTGTTCATCTCTGGAGAAAACTTGTATTCTTCAAGGAATTTCTGAAGAGGAGTCTTTGCATTGAGTTAATTAGCAAAATTGTTGATGTATAATTTAATTTTTGTACGTTGGATCAGTATATATATTTATATATTTTCCATCTAAACATATCATTTATAGATAGTGGAGGTAAATGCATTGTCATGAAACAGCCTGCTTTTCCAGCATATGTTATTAAGACCACATATAAGATACAGAAAGAAATGGCTCAAGAGTTAGAAAGGTTATTTTCGAGCAAATCCAATCAGATAGTTGGGTGACTACTAGGAAATGCAAGAAGGTAATTCAAAATTCTCCGTTGTCTATTTCTCTATCAAATAGATATTCAGTTTTTGGAACTGTTGAAGATGAGAGTCTCTCCGAGGAAAGTGGAAGAGCCGTCAGTTATTGGACAGTTGGAACTATTCTGATCTCAGACAGCGTATGACAAGATGTAGTGGAATTATTGCCAAGCAGGACTCTCCTGTCAGGGCATAAACAGAAGATCCTGTGTCAATGAGCATACATTTAGGATGGTTGTTGCTTTCCCGGTGAAAGATTAAAAATGTTTCCAAACGGTAGAGAGTATTGTTAATGATGATAATGAAAAGCTGCCGTTGGTTGTGAATCCTATCAGATCGAATGAATTAGTCGGAGGTACAGTGAGAGGCAATGAGGAATTTATAACAGCAAGGGCGGTGGGATGGATGGCAGATATAAGAAGGGAGAAAATCGCAGATAACGTCATATAGAAGGGTGAACTACTGGAAACGAAAGAGAGGTAGGCAGATCGTGCAGGAGTCTTCGATGGAGGTCCCGATTTCAAATAGGGATGTTGTTTTGGAAAATATAGGGAGCGGTAGATTCTTGGGGAATGAAGCACGAACAGGCATGTATCTGGTATCGAGACTGGCTTGAATGCAATGAGGGGTAAGTCGGGGTCCAAGCGATCGATCGTGTTACGCGACTGCCTATTCCAAAGCACAGTCAGAGGTTTTGGTGGCCTGCAGCGAAAAAATAAGAACGCAGTGTTGCATCCCTGGTACCAGGATCATGGATGTGTCAGGGATGTTGCACAATGTTCCCGGGGAGGGGGGGCGGCTGTTGGGGACCACAACAGGACGTCATTGTACAACCACAGCCAATGACATAGGAAGGGAGCAGGATGTGATTCTGAAGGGAGAATACAGGGATTTCAGTAGGAATTTAAAAAGTAGTCATATCTGGGTTACCCCCAGTGCTACGAGCGAGTGAGGGTGATATTAGGAGGACAGAGCAGGTGAATGCATGTTTGAGAAGTTGGTGCATGGGAGAAGGAATCACGTTTTTGTATAATTGGAATCTCTTCTGGGGAAGATTTGAACTCTGTAAGAAAGACGGTTTGCACGTGAATTGGAAGGCGAATATTATATTGGCAGGGAGATTTGGTAGTGCTGCTCGGGAGGATTTAAACTAGTAAGGTTGGGCGGTGGGACCACGGTAATAGTGCAGAAAGAGATCAATTTGAAACTGGTTAAGTTGAGAATAAAAGCGAGTCAAACAGTCAGGGCAGGCAGGGACAATGTGGAGAACAACGTAGGACTAATAAATTATACTGTATTTATTTAAATGCAAGAGCCTAACAGGGAATACAGATGAACTCAGGGCCTGGTTTGGAACTGGGGACTTGCATATCATAGTAATCACATTAACTTGGCACAGGTATAGACAGGACTTGCAGCTTAATGTTCCAGGATGCAAACGCTACAAGAAGGACAGAAAGGGGGAAAGAGAGGGGAGAATGACGTTTTAGATAATGGATAACATTGCAGCTTTATTGAGGGAGGATATTTCCGGAAATACATCCAGGGCAGTTATTTCAGTGGACCGGAGAAATAATAATAAGATGATGATCACCTGACTGACATTACATTATAGACCCTTAATACTTAGGGGGAAATTAAGAAATAGATTTGTCAGGTGATTCCAGTTATCTCTAAGAATAATAGAGTGGTTCTGGTCAGGGAGTTTAACTTTCCGCACATAGACTGGAACTCCCGTAGTATTAAGTGTTGAGATGGAGAGGAATCTTTTCAGAGTGTGCAAGAAAGTTTTCTGATTCAGTATGTGGATGTGTCCAGCAGAGAAGTTGCAAACCTTGACTGACTCTTGGGAAATAAGGCAGGGCGGGTCACTGAGGTTTCAGAGCGGGAGCAATTTGGTGCCAGCGACCATAATTCTGTCAGTTTTGAAATAATAATGGAAAAGATAGACCAGATCTAAAAGTTGAAGATGCAAATTTGAGAAAGGCTAACTTTCATGATATTAGGCAAGGACTTTCAAAAGCTTGTTGTGGAAAGATATTCGAAAGTAACGGAATGACTGATAAATGGGAAACCTTCAGAAATCTGATAATGTGAGCACAGAGACAGTACATTCCTTTTATGATGAATGGAAAGTCTGGGAGATGTATGGAATGGCGGATGCCTAAAGAAACTCAGGGTATGCTTAAGAAATAAAAGAACATACGCCAGGGAAAGATTGAATGAATCCTTCAAAGAGCATAAAGGCAGTAGGAAATGCTTAAGAGGGAATTCAGGAGGCCAAAAAGTGGACATGAAATAGCTTTATAAAATAGCTTTTAGGAGAGTTCAGAGGGTTTTTACCATTACATGAAGGACAAAAGAGTGACTAGGGTGAGCATAAGGCCACTCAAAGATCAGCAAGGCGGCCTTTTTGTGGAGCCGCAGGAGTTGAGAGAGATAATAAATGAAAACTATGCATTCGGTGTTCACTGTGGAGAAGAACATGGAAAATATAGCATGTAGGACAATAGATGGTGAAGTCTTTAAAAATGTCCATAGTACAGCGGAGAAAACGCAAAATGAATTAAACTCATAAAAGTGGATAAATCCCCAGGATTTATAAATCTATGGGAAGATAGAGAAGTGATTTCTGGGCACGTTGCTGAGATATCTGAATAACCAATAGTCACAGTTGAGTTTCTGGGAGCTGGAGCGTGGTTGGGGTGGTGCCATTATTTCAGAAATGTGGTAAGAGCAAGCCTGGCAATTATAGACCGGTGAGCCTGACATCAGTGGTGGGCAGGTTGTTGCAGACAATTCTGGCTGATAGGATGTACAAGTATTTGGAAAGTCAAGGACTGATTATGCATAGTCAACATGTTTTTTTGTGTGTGGGTAAACATGTCTCGCGAACTTGACAGAGTTCTTTTGAAGAAGTAGCAAAGAAGGTCAATGAGGGCAGAGAGGTAGACTTGATAGATATAGACTTCGGTAAGGTGTTTGACATGGTTCTCCATGGGAGACTGGTTACCAAGGTTAGATCTCATGGAATAAAGGTAGAAATAGCTATTTGGATACTGAACAGGCTCGAAGGTCAAAGAAAGAGGGTGGTGGTGGAGGGTAGATTTTCAAATGGAGTCCTATGAACAGTGGAGTGCTACATGGATCGGTCCTGGCTCTCCTACTTTTTTGTCATTTATATGAATAATTTGGATGTGAGCATAAGTGGTATAGTTAGTAAATTTGCGGATGAGACCAAAATTGGAAATGTAGGGGACAGGAAAGAAGGTTACATCAGATTACAACAGAATCTTGATAAGATGGGCCAGTGGTTTAAGGAGCAGCAGATGGATTTTAATTTAGATAAAGGAGATGTGCTGCATTTTCGAAAAGGAGATCTTAGCAGGACCTATGCACAAAATGGTAATGTCCTAGGGCGTGTGACTGAAAAAAAAAGACCGTAGACTGCAAGTCCATAGCTCCTCAAAAGTAATGTCACAGGTATTGGACAATGAAGAAGGCGTTTCATATGCTTTTCTTTATTGGTCACAGTTTTGAGTATAGGAGCTAGCAGGTCACCTTGCGGCTGTGCAGGACATTGGATAGGCCACTTATGGAATATTGTGTGCAATTCTGGTCTCCTTCCTAATGGAAGAATGCTGTGAAACTAGAAATGTTTCAGAAAACTTCTTCAAAGATGTTGCCAAGGCTGGAGGACTTGAGCTACTGAGAGATTAAATACGCTGGAGGTGTTTTGCCTGGAGAGTTGGATGCTGAGGGGCCACCTTATAGAGGTATATGAAATCAAGAGGCATGGATAGGATAAATACACAAAGTCTCTTCCCTGGGGTGGTGGAGTCCAAAACTAGAGGGTACAGGTTTAGAGTGAGATGGAAAAGATACAAAAGAGACATAAGCAGCAACGTCTTCACACAGTGAGTGGCACGTGTATTGGATGAGCTGCTCAAGGAAATGGTGAAGGCTGGTACAATTGCAATATTTGAAAGGCATTGGAAGGGTATATGAATAAGTAGGGTTTAGATGGACAGAGACCAGGTGCCGGCAGGTGGGACAAGATTTGGTTGGGATATCTGGTCGGTATGGACGAGTTAGACTGAAGAGTCTTTTCCATGCTGTACATGCTCTATGACTCTATGACTCTATGATGCAGACACTGTGTCAGATGAGTAATGTCGCTGTACATGTAACTCAGAGGCACAGTTTACTGCATGAAAGACACGGTTTCAAAACTTAGAACATAGAAGAATACAGCGCAGTACAGGCCCTTTGGCCCTCGATGTTGCGCCGATCCAAGCCCACCTAACCTATACTAACCCACTATCCTCCATATACCTATCCAATGCCCGCTTAAATGCCCATAAAGAGGGAGAGTCCACCACTGCTACTGGCAGGGCATTCCATGAACTTACGACTCGCTGAGTGAAGAACCTACCCCTAACTTCAGTCCTATATCTACCCCCCCTTAATTTAAAGCTATGCCCCCTTGTAATACCCGACTCCATACGCGGGAAAAGGTTCACACTGTCAACCCTATCTAACCCCCTAATCATCTTGTACACCTCAATCAAGTCACCCCTAAACCTTCTTTTTTCTAATGAAAACAGCCCCAAGTGTCTCAGTCTTTCCTCATACGATCTTCCTTCCATACCAGGCAACATCCTGGTAAACCTCCTCTGCACCCGTTCCAGTGCCTCCACATCCTTCCTATAGTATGGCGACCAAAACTGCACACAATATTCCAGATGCGGCCGCACCAGAGTCTTATACAACTGCATCATGACCTCAGGACTCCGGAACTCAATTCCTCTACCAATAAAAGCCAGTACGCCATATGCCTTCCTCACCGCACTATTTACCTGGGTGGCAACTTTCAGAGATCTGTGTACATGGACACCAAGATCCCTCTGCTCATCCACACTACCAAGTATCCAACCATTAGCCCAGTACCCCATCTTTTTGTTATTCTTCCCAAAGTGAATCACCTCACACTTAGCTACATTGAATTCCATTTGCCACCTTTCTGCCCAGCTCTGCAGCTTCTCTATATCCTGCTGTAACCTGCCACATCCTTCCTCACTGTCAACAACTCCTCCGACTTTCGTATCATCCGCAAACTTGCTCACCCAACCTTCTAATCCCTCTTCCAGGTCATTTATAAAAATGACAAACAGCAATGGTCCCAAAACAGATCCTTGCGGATCACCGCTAGTGACGGCACTCCATGAAGAAACTTTGCCATCAACTACTACCCTCTGTCTTCTTCCATCCAGCCAATTCCTAATCCAAACCTCCAACTCACCCTCAATGCCATATCTCCGTATTTTCTGCAGTAGCCTACCATGGGGAACCTTATCAAACGCCTTACTAAAATCCATATATACCACATCTACCGCTTTCCCCTCATCAACCTCCTTCGTCACCTTTTCAAAGAATTCAATAAGGTTTGTGAGGCACGACCTGCCCTTCACAAAACCATGCTGACTATCCTTGATCACATTATTCCTATCCAGATGTGCATAAATCCTAACCCTTACAATTCTCTCTAAGACTTTGCCCACAACAGAAGTGAGACTCACCGGCCTATAGTTACTAGGGTTATCCCTACTCCCCTTTTTGAACAAGGGAACCACATTTGCTATCCTCCAGTCTTCTGGCACTACTCCTGTAGACAAAGAGGACATAAAAATCAAGGCCAATGGCTCTGCAATCTCCTCCCTTGCTTCCCAGAGAATCCTCGGATAAATGCCATCAGGCCCAGGGGACTTATCTATTTTCACCTTTTCCAGGATTTCCAACACCTCTTCTCTACATACCTCAAAGCCATCCATTCTACTTATTTGTGACTCAGTATTCACATCGACGACAATGCCCTGTTCCTGAGTAAATACTGAAGAAAAGTATTCATTCAGTGTCTCCCCAATCTCTTCCGCCTCCACACGCAACTTCCCACTACTATCCTTGACTGGACCTATTCCTACCCTAGTCATTCTTTTATTCCTAACATACCTATAGAAAGCCTTAGGGTTTTCCCTAATCCTACCGACTAAGGACCTTTCATGTCCCCTCCTTGCTGCTCTTAGCTCTCTCTTCAGGTCCTTCCTGGCTACCCTATAACTCTCAATCGCCCCAATTGAACCTTCACGTCTCATCTTGAGATAGGCCGCCCTCTTCCATTTAACAAGGGATTCCAATTCCTTATTAAACCACAGCTCCCTCGCACGACCCTTTCCTCCCTGCCTGACAGGTACATAATTATCAAGGACACTCAATAGTTGCTCCTTGAACAAGCTCCACATATCATTTACACTCTTGCCTTGGAGTCTACTTTTCCAAGCCACACATCCTAAGTCATGCCTCACCGCATCATAATTTCCCTGACCCCAGCTATAACTCTTGCCCTGTAGTACACACTTGTCCCTCTCCATCACAAGAGTAAAAATCACCGAATTATGGTCACTATCCCCAAAGTGCTCACCTACCTCTAATTCTAACACCTGGCCTGGTTCATTACCCAGAACCAAATCCAATATGGCCTCACCTCTTGTTGGCCTGTCTACATATTGTGTCAGGAAACTCTCCTGCACACATTGAACAAACACTGACCCATCTAACGAACTTGAGCTATAGCTTTCCCAATCAATATCAGGAAAGTTAAAGTCCCCCATAACAACCACCCTTTACTGTCACTCATCTCCTGAATCACCTTCCCTATCCTTTCTTCAATGATTCTAGGACTATTAGGAGGCCTGTAAAAGACTCCTAACAGGGTGACCTCACCTTTCCTATTCCTAACCTCAGCCCAAACTACCTCAGATGGCAAGTCCTCATCCATCGTCCTTTCCACCACTGTAATACTTACCACAGATGATGTCAGAACCTAAATTCAGCTGACAGGAATTGGGAATAAAAACGAATATTGGTGGCTATGACATTTTTAGGGAAAATATTAAAGAAGTGCAGGAAGAATTTAAGATATCAGGTAGAAGATTAGATGTGCAACATTAAATGTAGTCATTTCTGTTTGACCCCAAATGCCACACACAAGCGGGAAAGGAATGAAAGGTTAATGGAGAAAAAACATTGGCTGAAGAACTGGTGTATTCTTCAGGAATTAAGGTTTTTGGGAAATTTGAATGCCTTTCGAAATGGCAAAAACAAAATTCAAAAGGATTGGCCAAATCTAATCTGTAAAGCCACCAATATCTCAGCAGGGAGATTTGCTCACTTTCTGTAGGGAGACTTCATATTGATAAAGAAGGCAAGTGGGCGTATACTAAGTAGCAGTATAAACGTTAGAATAGATGGAAAAGGTTCTGAATTTGAGTAGAGCACAACAATATGAAATAGCAAAGACGAGGGAGGCAGAGTATATAGCAATTCTAGAAAATGAAATTATATTCATTTCAGTACAAGGGATTCATTTCAGTACAGTACAGCCTTTCACAGGAAAGGCTGATAAACTCAGGGTATGTTTAAGAACATGGGATTGGGACATCAGTGTTCTTACAAAAACCTGGCAGAGAGATTTTCAGACTGCCAATTCATTGACCCTGGTGTTAGGTGCTACACAAAAGTTAGAAAATGAGACATTGGGTGATGGCTGGCGTGTTCGAATAAGGAATACGTTATTGCTGTAACTGGGGAAGCTGTTTCTAAAAAATCGTCCAGTGCAAGTATATCGGTAAAAATTAAAAACAAGAATGGAAAGGTCACTTTGATGAGATTGTATTATGTGCTCACTAATGGTAAGAAAGACATGGAGAAACAAATATATAGGGCGATCTCAGATATGTGTAAAGTTAAGAAGATTGGATTAATGTGGGTTTTAATTTTCAAACATTGACTATGACTACCATAGTGTTAAAGGTTTGGATGGTGAAAAATGTGTTAAATGTGGTCAAGAAAATTTTCTTCGTCAATATGTGGATGCTCCTTAATGAGAAGGAACAAAATTAGATCTTATTTTGCGTAAAACGTGAGGGGCATTTTTTGACATAAAAGCAGGGGAATGCATTGGGTCGAACGATTATAACGCTATTAGTTTCTCAATGATTATCGAGAAGAATAAGTCTTCCATAAATATGATCATTTTAATTGGAGAACCACATATTTAATGGTATGAGTAAATGGCTTTCAAAGAAAGATTGAAGTACACTGTTACCAATCTGATAAGTGGGAGGAGTTCAACAGAGCTGCGACGAGAACTAGAGGGGTTATGTTCCTGTCAGAGTGGACGGTTAGGTTGGTAAAGTTATGGAACAATAGATGGATAAAGTTAGTGAGGTTCGACTCAGAAATAAAAGAGAATCTTACTTTAGATATAGACAACTTATTTCAATTGAATCCCTTGTTCAATATTAAGTGTATGGGGCATTGTTAATTCGGAAACCAGGAAGGCAAAAAAGGATAAAAGGTAGCACTGGCAGATAAATTTAGGGATAATCCAAACCGATTCTACAACTACATTAAGAGAAAGAGTGTTACAAGTGAGAGGGTAGGGACGCTTGAAGATCACAGAGAATAACTTTGTGTTCAACCCTAGGAGTTAGGGAATAAAATATCCCATTCCCGGGGCACCAGATAGCGGAAAACACACGCTATTGTCTGTTTCTCGCATTGATCCAGATCGGATTCTAAATACCATTTGTCAGCCCATTAATCAGTTTGATCAAGATCCTTTCGTAATCTCAGAAAACCTTCTTTAGTGCCTACTGTGCGACCAAGTTTGGTGTCATCCGCACACTTACTTATCGTACCATCTATATCCTGATAAAAAAACATATAGATAAATGACAACGAAAATCCAGAACTCTGTGGAACAGTGTTGGCCACAAGCCTCCAACCCGAAAAGCAACCATTGACCATTACTCTCTGCCTCCTGCATTACGCCAATTGAAATTGCTGGAGAGAACTCAGCAGTTCTGATATCATCTGAGCAGACAGAAACAGAAGTAACTTTCTTGCTTCCTCACCCAGGTAAATAGTGCGGTGAGGAAGGCATATGGCGTACTGGCTTTTATTGGTAGAGGAATTGAGTTCCGGAGTCCTGAGGTCATGATGCAGTTGTATAAGACTCTGGTACGGCCGCATCTGGAATATTGTGTGCAGTTTTGGTCGCCATACTATAGGAAGGATGTGGAGGCATTGGAACGGGTGCAGAGGAGGTTTACCAGGATGTTGCCTGGTATGGAAGGAAAATCGTATGAGGAAAGACTGAGGCACTTGGGGCTGTTTTCACTAGAGAAAAGAAGGTTTAGGGGTGACTTGATTGAGGTGTACAAGATGATTAGGGGGTTAGATAGGGTCGACAGTATGAACCTTTTCCCGCGTATTGAGTCGGGTATTACAAGGGGGCATAGCTTTAAATTAAGGGGGGGTAGATATAGGACTGATGTTAGGGGTAGGTTCTTCACTCAGCGAGTCGTTAGTTCATGGAATGCCCTGCCAGTAACAGTGGTGGACTCTCCCTCTTTATGGGCATTTAAGAGGGCATTGGATAGGTATATGGAGGATAGTGGGTTAGTGTAGTTTAGGTGGGCTTGGATCGGCGCAACATCGAGGGCCCAAGGGCCTGTACTGCGCTGTATTCTTCTATGTTCTATGTTCTATGTTCTATGTCATTTTTTGTAGAATAAGCTCTTATCACACTCGATATGTTAATTCTGTTTCTGTCTCCAGAATCTCCCTTATATGTTGCATTCTCCAAAATTTTGTGCTTGCATTTCAGATTTCCATTATCTCTAACAATTTTCTTTTCTTGATGGTTCTAGCTGTTGAATCTAGTTATATTTGGACAAAATGAAACACTCCTGTTCCTATCACGTATGCCTGTAAAACTTCTATTACGCTGGATTCTGCTTCTTCTTTTAAAAAAAAACTAACTTTTTGTCAATATCCTCTTAAAAACGCGAATCACAGCAAATTGATTTTGATTTAAAAGACGTTTTAGAGTCCGCCACATTTTACCAAACAAGAAGAATAGATTATTGATAATAACATAGAACATTGAACATTATCGCGCAGTACAGGCCCTTCAGCTCTCGATGTTGCGCTGACATGTGGAATGAATCTGAATTCTATCAACCTTACACGATTCCATTTTCACCTACAGGTTTATCCAATGACATTTAAATACTCTTAAATTTGTTGAGTCTACGACTGTTACAGAAATGCATTCCGCACCCGTACTACATACTGAGTACAGACACTACAACTGGTATCTGTCCTACATCTATCACCCCTCAAATTATAGTTATGTCCCCTCGTGGGAGCCATCACCGTCCGAGGAAGGAGGCTCCCACTGTCGATCCTAACCAACCGTCTGATAATCTTGTATGTCTCAATTAAGTCATCTCTCAAACTTCTTCTTTCTAACAAAAACAGCCTCAAGTCCCTCACTCTTTCCTCATAAGACCTTCCCTCCATACCAGTCAACATCCTATTAAATCGCCTCTGTACCCTTTCCAAAACTTCCACACCCTTCTTAGAATGTGGTTAGCAGAACTGCATGAAATAATCCAAGTGCAGCCGTACCAGAGTTTTGTACAGCTGCGACGTGACTTCATGGTTCCAAAACTTAATCCCTCTTACCAATAGAAGCTTAGACACCGTATGTCTTATTAATAATCCTATAAACCTGGGTGGTAATTTTCTGGGAGCTGTGCACATGGACATCGTCTGTGTCCTTTATGACTAAGCTTGTCTCGTCAGGCTCTGAAAGCTTTTAATAAATTGTTCAGAATAATTACAGCAACGATCGTTGTCACACAGCCCATCATCTCAGTACCAGCTCGGAATGAACCATATCCCAACTGTTACTCTCAATCAACTCCCTGTTTCCCCACTCATTTTGTTCTCTCTTTATTATTTTTAAAAATTATGTCCAGATTAGACCCTACAGCACATTTAAAATTGTCGAGTTATATTCACGTGGTCATTCAGCAATCCGTCTTCAAGATGTCATCTGTTCCCTGACTCTGCATTTCATTTCATTTTGCTTGTCAGAAAGTGATGTTTGAAAACTCTTGACTGGGAGATATCACTGTATCCCCTTCTAGTCTCCTCAGCCCCCGGCCTCTCATTTCTGTCTCCTAGTCAATGTCATATCCATTCTGTCACTGACACATTAGTCCTTGGATTTTCATGAACATGCTTCTTGTACATATCACTTTTGGACTTGGACTGAAGTCAAAATATGTGAGTCTTACTGCTTTAAAGCAATAAAAGGTATTAAGATGATTATAAATTGAAATGAAAATGCTGAAGCACAGTGTGTATTGAAGATTCAGAATTGACTTATTAGGGCAACGAGAATGCAATCTTGTGTATGATCCGAGCAAATATGCCCACGTTGGTTGGCTCCTATTCTGGAGGAGGAGAGACCAGCACAGCAACAGCATATTGATTGTGTTTTTTTGGCGGGGGGAGCGTGGAGTTTCAAATGGTTACACTATTATACATGGACAACACAGCAGAATCATCTGGCCTATGAAAAGGAAAATCCATCATTCTCCCTCACAACTAACATTACTAGAGCAATTGGTGATGCCACATGAGACCAATAGCCAGTGATATCAACATCCAACCCAGTCTAGTTATTATTGTTAACTGTAAGTACCATACTGAAAGGAGTTAACTGACACTGTTTGTTCAATGACTGTGATTGATATTTGTCTCCACGGATTGTAGTTGTGTCACTGGAGGCTCTTCCTTCTCTTATTAGTAACGGACTTCATTCAATGTGTTATCCCATTTTAGCAGCAGATCTATTACATCCGACTCTAACAAGAATCAGCAGCTGCAGAGACAGGGAGAGGAGAGTTCAGACTCTATGAATAGACTGGAAATTTTCAACAATGGATCAGAACCTGAGAACAATAGACTGGAATGTTACAACAATGGAAAGAAGTTTATCCTCGGGTCTTTACTTTATTTCATTGTCTTGGTCAACATTTGAATATCGGATATTAGGTGCACTCATGATGATTCAGGCGGGTTACTATCCCACCCTCGCCATTGTTGGGATTCCTGGTAAGTCTTTCTATTTCTATCTATTAATTAATCCCATCAACCATGGTGAACTTCATCGCTATTTGTGTTATCAATATTTGGTAAAGATAGAAACTATTGTCTTCGGTTTCACTTGCAAACTCCACTTATTACATATAAATTTCAGATCCCGCTTCCCCTTCTTTCCTCTCTATAACTCCTAATCTCTGCCCTCGCAAAAATCTGAAAACAATACTCTTCAGAAACACCAAGTTCGCTTTTGCCCTGAATTGATGAATGTTTTGGTATTCTCTCCATCACCAAGCCTATCCACTCATGGCTCGAAGATATCACCTTGCCCCATCTTGGTGTCAGGTCTGTGATGTAGATGTTTACGCCTTATTAAAATTCAGATATTACGATTCCAGCTCTTTTTCAGATCTTTCAGATTCAAATATTTCAATCATAACCTTGTTCTTCTCTCCAAAGTAAATTCATGAGGCTCTTGCTCGAATAGTCTGTGTTGTCTGCATCGCTCCCCGTACTGAACAGATATCTAGTCCGGCTCTCTAGATCAATGCACTGCCAGCGTTTCACTCTGTGCAGTTTACTGGGTTGGACTGAGCAGAGTTTGGACTACATAGTGCTCGGCGCTGAACCGATATCTCCTCTGCGTTCATAGTTCTCTGTGTTAGATTGAGACTGTAATATAACTAATCATTTCAGGTGATCTAGCAATGCCTTTACTTCTCATTCTTGTGATTGGACCCTCTGTCTGTCACTCCATTAATGTTGCAATATGCCTATGCATAGTGCATCATGTTGGAGAATACTCACTGTGCTGTCAGCAACCACAACCTCTTAATTCAGAGCAGACAGCCATTCCAATCGACTTCCTATCTCCATGTAGAAAGAAAGAATGACCTCTCGGATAAAGGTTGTCCCCTTGGTACACTCTTCAGAACAAATCCCCCCCCCCCCACCCCCAACCACTACCACACCCCACTGCTAGCCAAACACATCAAAATATACCGGGTGTACTGAGAGTAGTAGGGCCACTGGGAAACTTAGGGGGCAGACCATCAGCGTGTTGGAGCAACACTTCCAATGTCTGAATTGGGTCAGAATGAAGCATCCAGTGCACACTGTACCACTAAGTCCAATAATCCCTCCCTGCACAGGTTTTTCTTCTTCCTGAAAACATCCATAATTTAACGATTACCAACGTTTTATTCCATCTGCCAAAGTGTCCATTTATTAACCATTTACCAATTCTTGATCTATTCTTGATAGCGTTGTTTCCTGTCCATCTTTGCTTCGTTAATCAGTTCAGCTAATGCTTTGTTCAATTCATCAAAGCCTTGATTCCGATTGCCAAATGTTTAGTGCTCAGCTCTGGTCGATGCGTCATTATGGTCATTAATTTATATTAAATTGATAAAGTCTAATTTATTCCCGCTTCCGGCTCCGTAACCAGTTCTCCTTACATTCATGTGTAATAGCTTTGAAAGACTGAATACTCCCTTCCATTACCTGTGTAACAGACATGAGAGATTCTCCAGTTGCAGAGTAACAGGCTCGAATGGGTGAATGGCCTCGATCTGTTTCAAAGTTTTGATGATATAAATAGCCTGCTTCAGTATCGGTGTCGTAGTGAATGGTGATGAATACTTTGGAACCATAGGTGAACAACCCACTTCTGGCTTTATGATGGAGGGAAGGGCATTGATGCAGCAGCTGCTAATTGCCCACATTGCCTCTGGATGTCCAGTTTCCATTTGCTTAGTCCTTTAAAGTGCCACAAAACACAGTGGGTGGTACCTTCATTATGAAGACTTTTCCTCCTCCAGGATTGCAAGCTGGGTGCTCCAACAGGTACTGTTCGGGATGGATCAATCTGTGATAAATGATTTAGTGGGAATGTGTCCCTATTGTTTGTCTGTCATCACTTCCAATAGTCTGAATGCTGTGTATTTGAGGCCTTGTGCTGCTCAGTCAGTGCTGAGCCCATTGAGACACTCTTAATTGTAAATCTTGAAGTCCCGCACCCAGATTACATTCTGTGCTTTTGTCACCCTCAGTGCATCCTCTAATTTGTTCTCAGCATTGAGGGGAGCTGGGTTACCACCGAGGTTTGGTGTGGAGTGCAGTAGATGTTCGTTATCAAGACATTTCCTTGACCATCTTTAATTTGTTAACATGAAATTTCCGGGTTCTCGAATCAATATTGGTAAATTCCAGGGTAATGGCTTTCCTGAATATACCCCACAGTGCCCACACCATATATACCCATGGAAGGTAATGGGGCTTCCTGAAACATTGTCCATCAGTTCTGATTCCGTGAGTATGACGTTGACAGACTGTTTCCTGACTGGTCAATATGAGGAATAAAGGCGACAATGGAGCAGGGACTAATGGATTAAAAAACTGAGTGAAAGGCACTGTAGCTGAATGTGCGGTGTATTTTTTAAAACGGATTGAGGAAACCACTGCACAAAATAAGGGATTTCGATATGATGTAAAGATTTTGAGAGGCATGGGTGCAAGTTGACTAACATTGAAAACTGAATATGCAGAACTTTTTATATTTGGCAGTGTTATGCAAAAATGAAAAACAAGTTGGGGGATATCTCACAATACGGGTTGACATCTGTATGATCGTAAAAGAGGACCTTACATCAAATGATTGAGAAATTGTCTTAACCATATTGTTCTTGTTGCAAAGTTCCAGTTGAGTTGAATTGCGGGAAAAATTCCCAATGTGAGGCTGAGTTGTTCTCACCAAACTCATTGGGCAGAAGGGCTTTTGTGATGTGGATTTTTGTGTCTCTATCACATTCTTTCACCGACATTCACCAGAACACTCCAAACCTGACATTCTATGCCGAACATTCTAAAATTGACATTCTCTGGATCATTTTATACTTGAGGTTTCAATGAAACATTCTATAACTGACATTCCCCGGATCATTCTGTATTCATCATTCCCCGTAACATTCCGTAACTGACAGTAGTTATGAATAGTCAGGTAGCAGCTAATTGAACAAAAGGTAAGATTCCAAGGGAAGGTATGCCGTTCCAGGGAGAAAGGCACAATGTTCTGAATCCCCTCAGGCAGGTGGTGAATATGATTTCCGAGCGATTACATTTCTTGACAATAGAGGATCGACCACAATTTAGACTAAAACACAGAAATTTTCAAATTCTGCTCGTCTTCAAGAAATTGCAAGAGAATTATTCAGGACAGCAACGGGTTGACATGTCGTATTATGAACTGGAAGGAAGTGATCTGTGTCTGTTGTCAGGTTATCGAGTATGTGGGAATGTTCGATAAATCGTCTGCTCTTATGGCTTCTCTGTGTGTTTAGGGAGGGAGTGTTTCTTGTGTTTTATGGCACATTTCTGTCGCGAGTTCAGACCTTCCCTTTTGTTATTTCAACTCCAATTATTTTAGTGAATCTCATTTGAAAGTCTCATTGGGACGTTAATCAAAGCGGTCACTCTGCAACCAGGTTGATATGTAACTTGTTTGCTTTCCTTTCTCACAGTTAACGTAATTACGATCTACGTCCTGCTTTGTAAAGATTGTGGATTGTCTCCATGTATCAGTCGTTACCTGGGGGCCATGGCAATGGCGGATCTACTGGTCATTATCTTCGACCTGCTATTGAGACACATTCCCATTGTTTATCAGGAACAGTTTTATTTCCTGAAATCCATCCGTGTGTGTAATATACACGCCATCTTTCTTTATGCAGCCACTGACTGTTCTGTCTGGTTCACGGTCACATTCACGTTTGATCGATTCGTGGCCATTTGTTGCCAGAAGCTGAAAAGTAAATACTGCAATAAGAAAACGACGGATTTGGTTCTGGGAACAGTGACTGTGCTGAGCTGTTTAAAGAACATTTACTGGTATTTTATGCTCCCAGGTCGTTATTGGCTGTGGAACGCCCCCTGGTTTTGTGATGTAACAGACGAGGTTCTATTATCCCGTGTCTGGGTGACAATTGAGTTCCTCCACCACATTCTAACACCGGCTGTGCCATTTCCCCTGATTCTGCTGCTCAATGTTTTCACTGTCAGACACATTTTAGTGACCAGCAAAGCACGCAGGAGACTCCGGTCTCACACCAATGAGAACCCTCAATCTGACCCAGCAATGAGAAATCGAAAAAAATCCATCATCTTACTGTTTGTGATATCCGCCAATTTCATCTTGTTATGGTCAATGTTAATGGTTTACTCTATATGGTTCCGGATGTATTACATTGGTTATCGGTCTATAATTCTAGCTGCATTTGTGCGGGAATTGGGCTTCATGCTACAGCTCCTCAGTTGCTGCACAAATACCGCTATTTATGCCGTGACCCAAACGAAGTTCAAAACTCAGCTGAAGAACGTGATGAAATATCCCTTTACCCAAATTCATCAATCGATCAAATTCACTCATTAATCAATCCAACGGAAATTTCTTATTTGAGTTCAATATTTCAGCAATCAAGCGGCCTTTTGCTGGTTTCTCCAATCTTATCACACAAAGGTTTACAGAAACACATTTCAATGTATCTTTCAATTCAGGGGCCAATAAGAAAACGAACCATTCCACTGACTGTACAATCGAATGATACATACATACATTCAAATTGTAGACAATACAAATGCTCATTAAAATGTCCCAAACAGCCGAGTTAAAGATATTGCTGTTTGTTTTTGTGCTGGAGAAGCTTCGCTGGAGAGAGAGAGGCAAAGCCCCAAGTCATGATTCTTGGGAAAGGAGAGGGGACCGAACCGATCTCAGAAGTAGCGTTTAAGACACTCTGGGCTTACTTTGACCTTAGGGACCCCTACCCCGACCTGGCCTTTGGCAAAATTCATCTCACTACCCCTATCCCCCAACTCCACTCAACAGCATTCGTCCTCCCGCCCTCTCTCTGTCTCTCTCTCACTCTCTTGGACAATCTACATCCACAGCTGTTCCTCATTTTCACACCCCCTCTCTTATGCACTGTCCCCATTTCCTCTCCACTTCTGTATCTGCACATTTCTCTCCCTCTCTATCTCTCTCTCCCCAATCTCCCTTTCTCTCTCCCTTGCCAGTTCACTCTCTCTCTTCCCTTCCACTCGCTCTCTCTCACACTTCAGTTACTCCACTCGCCTCCTCGCTTCTCTCCTTCCGATTTCCTCTCACTCTCATGCTGTCTGTCTCCCTCCCGCCTTTATATCTCTCCTCCATTTTCTCACTTCTCCCAACAGCCCACATCATTCCATCGCCCCATCCCACCTCCGCAGCCTATCCACCCACATCCTGTCTCGAGTCAGAGGGAGAGGGAACGACAAGTGAGAGAGATTCAGTCAGACAGAAAGGGAGGGAATGGGGCAGCAGAGACAGAGAGAGAGAAAATCAAACAGATGGTGTGTGAGAGAAAGAGAGCGAGTTAGACAGACAGATGGAAGTGAGAGAGAGGGACTGATTCAGAAAACCATTGACAGCGATAGTAAGGCAGTCAGACAAAGGGAGAGAGAAAGTCAGACAGAGGAAGAGGGAGAGGAAAAGAGTCAGCAACCTTGTCTTTGGTGTGAATGGGGCTGAGAACATAGCTTATCGTGTGAAATCATTGCTGTGTTCATTGGAGGGTGTGTGTACTGTGCTGTTGAGTGACCCTTTGCGTCTGTTAGTGATTAAAATTGATGGAAATGTATTCCGGTGACTATCACTGTATCCGGACTGGCTGTGAATGTCACAGAGACTGAGAGAATGGACCACGGAATGGAGGGTCACAAGTGAGAAGAATTGATGGTTGATATGTTGGAAATTAGGGCCATTCGTCACCTGACACACCACCACAAATCTTAGCCCATTTGCTCCCTTCCTTACACTCTTTCCCTATCCTGTCCCACCGCACCCTTCCCTCAGAAAAGCTCCCAAGGTCTTTTCTTATTTTGTACGTACTATGTTGCTTTTCTCAGAATATTCAACAATTTGAGAACTGGAACGAAAACAAAAGACGGAACAGTCAGTGCAAAAGATTTGAAAATGGCTCTGCATCTTCTTGACTACCTTTAATTGCTGCAGTCCGAGTGATGATCCTACTCACACAATTATATTCAGTGAGGACTTGTAGGATTTTCATGCACTGGTGATAAGGAGTGCTGATATCTGTGTCAATTACAATGATTGTAGTTTGTATATCACCTTTAACAGAATAGAAATAAAGAAAATAGAAACAGTAGTAGATTGTTACTGTGTTTGGTATTGCTCTGGTATTCAGTGTGATCAAGGCTAGTCATTCTATTCAGTAGCCTGCTATGATAGGGGGGGCACGGGGGGTGGGAACCTAAATTGCAGTTCCAATGTAAAGGCGGTTCAGGGTTGTGAGGGTCGGGATAGGTTTAGAAGGTCGAGGGAGGGCACCAGAAATCAGATTGTTGTTTTGAGTTGTGCATCCTTCAATGCAAGGAGCATCCAGAATAAAGTGGGTGAACTTGCAGCATGGGTTGCTACCTGGGATTTCGATGTTGTGGTCATTTCAGAGACATGGCTCGAGAAGAGATAGGAATGGTTGTTGCAGATTCGATCATTCTGATGTTTCAATCAGAACAGTAAAAATGGTAGGGGGAGGGGTTTGGCATTGTTAATCACGGGTAGTATTACAACAACTCAGATACTGATTGAGGACTCATTCACTGAGGTAGTTTGGGCTGAGGAGAGAAACAGGAAAGAAGAGGTCAGCCTGTAGGGAATTTATGATGGGCCCCCGAATTGTTCCAGGAATGTAGAAGAAAGGATAGCAAAGGTTATACTCGATCGGAACGGGTATAATAGGGTAGTTGTTATGTTATAACTTCCTCTTTATTGACCGGGAATGCTATATTTTAAAGAGTTTAGATGGGTCCATTTTTATTCAATGTGTGCAGGATGGTTTTCTGACATATTATGTGGATAGGCCAACAAGGGGCGATGCCCTATTGGATTTGGTACGAGAGAATGATTCTGGCCAGGTGTTAAATTTGGAGGTAGGTGAGCACTTTGGCGATAGTGATCACAATTCGCATATATTTACAATAGCAATGGGCATGGATAAGTATATACTTCAGGGAAAGATGCAAAACGGGGGAAAGGCAATTATAGTGCGATTGACAAGAGTTAAGGTGCATAGGATGGGGAAGGAAACTACAACAGATGGACAAACGTGAAGTGTGGTGAATATTCACGGAACAGCTACTGCATGCCCTTGATAAGTATATACCTATCAGGCAGGGAGGCAGATGACGAGAGAGGGAGCCATGGTTTTTAAAGAAGTTGAAACTCTTGTCAAGACAAAAAAGAAGGCTTATGTGACGCTGAGGCGTGAAGGCTCAGTTGGGGTGGTTGAGAGTTATATTTTAGCCAGAAATGCATTTGGGGGAGGGTGAAGAAGATCCAAGAGGGGACATTAGAAGTTATTGGTGGAATCAGATCAAGGAAAACCCTCAGATCTTCTATAGGTATATCAGGAATAAAAGAATGACAAGAGAATATTTAGGGCCAATCAAAGACAGTAATGGGAACCTGAGCATGCATTCTGTGGACATAGGCGAAGCGACTAATGAATATTTTTTGTCAGTATTAACAATGGAATAGGGCAATATTAGTGTGAATACAGCGATACAGGCTGCTGGATTAGATGGGATTGTGGTTGACCAAAAGGAGGCTTTAGCCATTTTGGAAGATCTGAAAATAGATAAGGCCCCTGGTTCTGATGGGATTAATCCTTGGATTCTCTAGTAAACCAGGTTGGGGATAGCAGAGCCTTTCACTTTGAACTTTATGTCATCATTGGCGACTGGAGTAGTGCTAAAAGACTGGAGGAGAGTAAATGTTATCCAACTGTTTAAGGAAGGGAGCCAGGATACCCCTGCTACTGATAGGCCAGCGAGCCTTACTTCAGTTGTGGCTAAGTTGTTGCAAAAGCTTATCAGAGTTAGGATATCTAATCAACTGCAAGGAAATAATTTGTTTATCGACAGTCAAGAGTAGGGCGTACCTAAATAACCTTATGGAGTTCTTCAAGAAGATGACAAAGCAGGTCGATGAAGGTAAATCGGTTGATGTGGTGTATATGGATGTCAGTAAGGCGTTTGATATGGTTCCACACAGTAGGCTACTGTGCAAAATACGGAGTTTAAGGATTGAAATTGATTTAGAGAAGTGGATCTGAAATTGGCTAGCTGAAGGAAGACAGAGCGTAATGGTTGAAGGGAAATGTTCATCCTGAAGCTCAGTTACCAATGGTGTGCTGCAAGGGCCGGTTTGGGATGACTGCAGTTCGTCTTTTTTTTTAAATGTTCTGGATGTAGGCATAACAGGACAGGTTAGTAAACTTGCGGGTGACACTAAAGTATGTAGAGTTGTGGGTTATTGAGTGTCATTGATAAGATAAAGAGCTGAGCTGAAAAGTGGCAAATGGAGTTTAATGTGGAAAAGAGTGAAGTAGTTCGCTTCGGAAAAAGTAACAGGAATACAGAATACTGGGTTAATGGTTCAATTCTTTGCAGTTTTGAAGATCAGAGAGGTCTCTGTGTCCAGGTGCATAAATCCCTGGAACTTGCCACTCAGTTTGATAGTTTTGTCAAGACAGCATATGATGTGTTGGCGTTTATTAATAGCGGGATTCAGTTTAGGAGCCATGAGGTCATGATTCAGCAGTGCAAGACACTGGTAAGGCCGCGCCTGGAATATTGTGTACAGTCCTGGTCACCGCAGTATAGGAAGGATTTGGAAGCTTTGGAAAGGCTCCAGAATAGCTATTCTAGGATGGTGCCTGGTATGGAATTAAGGTCTTATGCGGAAAAGCTGACAGAACTGAGGCTGTTTTAGTTGGAGAGAAGAAGTTTGAGAGTTCACTTAATCGAGATGTATAAGATCATCAAATAGTTAAGTAAATGGAAAATGAGAGCCTTTTTCCTCGGATGGTGAGAGCTAGAACGAGGGACATAGCGTTAAATTGAGTGGTAGTAGATTTAGGACAGGCATCATGTGTAATTTCTTTACTCAGAGAGTAGTCGGGGCGTGGAATGGCTTGCCTGCAGCAGTCGTAGACTCGCCAACATAATGTGAATTTAAATTGGCGTTGAACATACATGTGGATAACAATTGAATGGTGTAGATTATATTGTCATCAGATTACTTTCAAGCTCGGCGCACCATTGAGGACCAAAGGGCCTGCGTGTTACCTACTATGTTCTATGGCACATAGTTCTGATCGCTTTAGCCCTCAGAACTATTTGTTCGTCTTGGAAACATTCCATGCATTGGCTTTAACGGCTTTCTCTGGCAGAAAATTCCACACGGTCACCAGTCTCAGAGTTCGAGTGGCCTGCCCCACACCCATAAAATGTGATTCGCACGACGCTGGTTCGGGACTGTTTGGTCATTGGGGGCATCCTTCCTAGAAATACCATATTAGTCCTGTTAGAATTTTACTAGCTTCTGTGACATTCTACTTCATTCTTTAAAAAGTCGTTGGATTTCATCTTAACCAATCCATTCTGTCCCCATATGTCAGTCCTGCCATCCGAGCAATCGGTCTGTTAATTCTTTGTTGTGCAGACACATTTGCCAAAACTGCAAACAACACTCCAAGTATGGTCTCTGCAAAGCACCACAATTTCAGCAAGATATCCCTGTTCCTGTACTCAAATCCTCTTCCTACTATAGCCATCGCACCATTTGCCTCATTTACCTCCAGCTGCACCTGCATGCTTACTTTCAGAGTCTTGTGTACCCAGATAACATGAATTGTTTCCTCTTTCCATTTCGTAAATGCATGCTGTCTGACTGTCCCATCCTGTTACTGTTATCCAGTGTTAGGCAAACTAATCTTTCATTCCATGCTTCATCTCGAGCTTCTTTTCTAAATCGTCTGGTCACATTAGGTTCCCTCCAATTGATAAAAAAAAATTCAGAATCTAAGAATATTGGAAGGTAATCAAATTACACTATTTAGGTTTAATCCTCTTGTTTCTCATTAAATCCATTATGTCTTGGCCCATTTTGTTGTGTACTCTTGGGTGGAGATTATCGTGTGATGTGTTTTGTTTGCTTTTAATCCCATCAAATTTCCCAACACCATTTCCTCACTAATACTGATATTCTTCAGTTCCTCCCTCTCATGTTCTCCCCAGCACTTAAGAAAACTATTTGTCATCCTTTGTGATGATGCAATCAAAAAGGGTATCACAGTCGCTCTGTGGTTAACAATGCTTCCTCACAACAGGGAAATCAGGGTTCGATTCCAGCCTCAGGCATCTGTCTGTGGAGTTTGCATATTCTGCCAGTGCCTGCTTGTGTTTCTGACGGCTGTGCTGATTTCCTTCCAAAATCAAAAAGATGGGCAGATTCGGTGAGTTGACGCGGATAAATCGCACATAGCTTTCAGAGATATGTAGCTTAGGGGTAAATATCGGTGTGTTACGCTTTAGATTCTCGGTGTGGACTTGTTAAGCCAGCTGACCTGTTTCCATGCACAGTTCTTCTGTGGTTCAATGTATGCAGCTTTTTGGATTGTCTTTATTCCACATTTTAATTGCGCTTGTTCGGATTGTAAGTGATTCATTTTCATTGATTTTCTTTTCTATCTCTGTGTACCTTCAGGAGCTTTTACAAATAGTTTGTATTTCACAACCTTACACTTCCACTTCTTTCCCTTCTTAATCAGTTCCTTAGTTGATTTGTGCTGAAGTCGGAACTGCTCCCACTCTTCAGGTGTGCTGATCTTTTTAGCCAATTTGTCCGCTTCTTCCTTGGATCTACTACTTTCCCTAATAAACCTCATTAGACATGTATGCGCCAGCCTTCAGATAGTGTGGTTCTGTTCGCCGAGCTGGAAATTTGTGTTGCAGACGTTTTGTCCCCTGTCTAGGTGACATCCTCAGTGCTTGGGAGCCTCCTGTGAAGTGCTTCTGTGATGTTTCCTCTGGAATTTATAGTGATTTGTATCTAGATATAGTTGTAGATACAAATCACTGTAAATGCCAGAGGAAACATCACAGAAACGCTTCACAGAAGGCTCCCAAGCACTGAGGATGTCATCTAGACAGGGGACGAAACGTCTGCAACACAAATTCCCAGCTCGGCGAACAGAACCACAACAACAAGCACCCGAGCTACAAATCTTCTCCCAAACTTTGGACCCTTCAGTTAGATTCCCTACGTGTAGAAACAGGCGCTTCGGCCCAAGCAGTCCGCACTGACCCACCGAATAGTCACCCAACCAGATCCATTTCCCTCTGACTAATGCACCTAGAGCTATGGGCAATTTAGCATAACCAGTTCACCTGACCTGCACATCTTTGGACTGTGGGAGGAAACCGCAGCACCCGGAGGCAGCCCACGCAGACACGGGGCAAATGTACAAACTCCACACAGTCAGTTGCTCGAGGCTCGAATCGAACCTGGGACCTTGGTGCTGTGAGGCAGCAGTGATAGCCACTGGTCCACCTTGCCGCCCTTTCCCATTTTATTTGATGCCAGATTGCACTAAACAACATTTGCAGTTCAACCAAGACCTCGATAAATGCTTGTCATTTATTTGATATATGTTCCCCATTCATTGTAACCTACTCGCATTGTAACCTAACCTACTTACCATCATGTTTTCCTGTATTTGGATTTTTCCCCTAGTCTCAGAATCAACTCTGTCACTCTACATCTTAATAAAGAGTTACATTACTGCCTTCTTCACTCTCCCACAAGAGGTCTCATAGAGCTAGATTGCTAATTATTTCCTTCTTATTACACACTTACTGTTATGAAATTAACATTGCTGTTGCCCCAGCGACCACAGGACTACTGTCTCACTTGATAGAGAGAGAGAGAGAGAGAGACGACTGATGGTGCTTCACCCTGAGGGTCGCTGCGCATCAGGCAAAGGGAAAGGTTAAGAATGTGAAACTGCCATGATGTCCTCAGCTGGTCCAGCGATTAAGCACGTGCTGTTTGTTTCACTCTGTATCACACACCAGCCGTGCAACCAAATCAGCTAACAAACCCGCAGCCATTACATAAATATGCAGTCGAGGCTGGCTTGTACTCCGTTTAGGCACTTCATGGATTGGTGCTGAAAACTATCTTGTATGCACCCCAGGAATGTCTCCTCTACGATATTTTTGCTGACTTGATTTGCTGAGTATATATCCAGATTGAAGTCACCCATAATAACCATAAAACCACAATGTATCAAAACAGACTTACGCTATTCGGCCCATTGAGTCTGTTCTGCCATTTGATTGTGACTGATACGTATCTCAACCCCATTCTACTGCCATCTCCCATAACTGTTAAACTCCTCACAAATCAAGAACCGATCTATTCCTGTCATAAAGGCACTCAATGACTTGACCTCCACTGCTCTGTATGGCAATGTGTTCCATGGAATCACCACAAACTGCCTGAAGAAACTTCCCCTCAACTCCTTTCTAAAGGGTCATCCTTTCGTTTTGAGGTTATGTCCTGGGTTTCATGTCTTTCCCACTAATTGACATATCTTCTCCATGTCCATCGATCCAGGGCTATCAGTGTTCTGTACGTTTCAATCTCACAGAGTCAGACACGTCGATCTGACCACTCCATGTTGAATGTGTTCGGAAACTAAAGAAGTCCCACCTGCCTGCACTTGGCCTGTATCGCTCTGAACATTTTTTAATAATGGACTTTTTCAAATGTGTTTTAAATGTTGGAAATGTACCTGTATACATGACTTCCTCGCGTACTTCATTCTGCACACCAATCACTCTGTGTAAAAGTCGTTGCCTCTCATATTTTATCAATCTTTCTCCTCTCACTCTAAACTCCCCACCCGAGGAAGAAGACATCTGCTGTTCGCCTTATCTACATCCCACTCAAGCGCAGGATGAATAGATTTAATGGTAGGTCCTGGGTAGTGACCTCGGTACCTTTGTAGCTAAAATGGTGCTACAAGTAGCGACTTGTAAACTTTTCACTGTACTCATGTGAGAATAAAGCTAATTTTTCGAAATAAAAATAAACCCCTAATCTTGCAAACCCCACCTTGCGAAAAACTCTCCTATTATTTCTCCCCATGTATAACCCTGAGGATTTTATAAACGTCTATATGGTCAACCTCAACCTCCTATACTGTTGTGAAAGATGTCTTAACCTCTCCCTTCAACTCGAAATTACCATTTCCTGAATCCATCCTGAATCATCTTCTGAACCCTCTCAAGATTAATATCCTTCCTATAACAGGTGATCAGAATGGGACACAGTACTCCAAAAGAGTCCCCACCAGCATACTGTACAACATCACCCTGTTATCCCAACTCCCGCACACAACGGTCTGACCAATGAAAATAAGTGTGTTGAATGCCTTAACCACAATGTCTACTTTTATCACAAACTCCAAAGAATCAAGTAACTGAAATCTGAAGCCTCTCTGTTCTACAGTACGACCCAATCCCCTACTTTTAATTGTGTATGTCCTCCCTACAACCTTGTTTCTTTTATCAAAACACAATTTATCCAAATTAAACTCCATCTCCCACTCCTCCACCCAGGAGCCTGGTGAAGCCATGTTTGTCGTGTTGCGTGCAGTTCTAGTCAATGCACTGTATGGTGGATGTGGAATCATTGGAAAGGGTTCAGAGGTGATGTAATAGACTGCTGTTTGGTATGGAGAGAAGGTCTTTCGAGGAATGATTGAGAGACTTGAGGTTGTTTTCGTTGGCGAGAAGAGGGTTGAAGGGTGAATTAATTGAAACATATAAGAGAATCAGAGGATTAGACATGTTTGACAATGAGAGCTTTTTCTGCAGATGACGATAGTTAGCAGACATCAGAGGTAGTTTCTTTACTCGGAGAGTAGGGGCATGGAACGTAATGCCTGCAACAGAAATAAACACACCAACGTTAAGAGCATTGAAATGGTCATAGGATAGGCATATGGACGAGAATGGAATAGTGTAGGTCAGATGGACTTCAGATTGGTTCCACAGGTTGGTACAACATTGAGGGCCGAAGTGCCTATATTTCTCTGTTGTGTTCCACGTTCTATGTTGTATAAACGCAATTATGAACTCAGAGTCTTCGAGATGCACAGAAACTGACCACGCCAACCAGATATCTTAAACTTATCTATTCCGATTTGCCAGCACTTGGTCCATAATGTTCTAAATCTTTCTTATTCATTTACACGTTCAGATACATTTTGAATGCTGTAATTGTGCCAGCCTCCACACTTCTTCTGACAGCTCATTTCATACATGCAACACCCTCTGTGTGAAACAGTTGTTCCTTACATCCTTTTGATATCTTTCCCCTTTCACAACAAACTTATGTTCTGGACTCCCCCACCACAAGGTAAAGATCTTATCTATTTCCCCGATCCATGCTTCTCATGATTTTCTAAACCTCGACAAGTCAGCCCTCAGCGTTTGAAGCCACAGGAAAAACAGACCCAGTGTCGTCAGCCTCTCCCAACAGCTCAAGTGCTCCAACCGTGGCAACATCCTTTCAAACGTTTTGTGAACTCGTTCAAGTTTCACAATGCCCTTACGATGGAAGGAGACCTGAATTGCATGCAATATCGAAAAACTGGCCGAACCAATGTCCTCTACATCCGTAACATGTCCGCAAAACCCCTTTACACAATGCTCTGACTAATAAAGGAAACCATTCCAAATGGCTTCTTTACTATCCTATGTACCTCCAGCACTACTTTCAAGGAAACTATGAAATTTACACCAGGGTTTCTTTGTTCAGCATCACTTTTTAATCTTAGATAACCATCTTCATTATCCACTATATCACCTATTTTGGTCTCATTTGCTAACTTACGACTTTGTCTTCCATCTCTTTTCAATTTCAGATAATCACTTACACTATGCACTGCACCACCAATTTTTGACTCATTTGTAAACATCCCTTCTATATTCTCAGCGAAATCATTGATATAAATGACAAACGAAAGTGGATCCAGCACCGCTACGTGTGGAACACCGTTGGTCACAGCCCTCCAGTCCAAAAAACAACACTCCACCATCAGTCTCATTACTTATCATTAAGTGAATTTTGTATCCAATTGTTCAGCTCACCCTGATTCCCATGTGCTTTAACTCTACTCATTAGTCTACCATGTGGAATCTTGCCAAAGGTTTTACTGAAGTCCACGTTAATAATGTTTACTGTTTTGGCCTAATCAATCTTGCCGGTTACTTCATCAAAAGAACTCACATTTGTGAGCCCCACTTTCCCACGATGATCCTTAATCATTCCTTCCAACAACTTAGGCACCACCAAAGTCAGACTCACAGGTTTAAACTTCCCAAGTTTCTCCCTGCATCCCTTCTAAACCAAAGGCGCAACATTAGCCACTCCGCAGTCATCCAGCACCTCACCCATATTTGCAGATGAGCCCCACAACATCGTCCCGTCCTTTCCATCATGCCCTGGAATGCAATAGTTCAACGTCAGGAGATATATTCAACTCCATATTTCCTTCGTCTCCAGTAATGTGAACTGTTTACAGAACATCAATATTTATTACCATGCGTTCTCTGGCCTCCTTTTGTCCAACACATCCATGCCGATTCAGAAGCTAAACTAATCCCACTTGCCTGCATTTGGTCCATTTCCGATTTATGTACTTGTCCAAATGCCTTTTGAAAACTGTAAGTATAACAGGCAGTCCCTTTCACATACAAACAAAACTCTGCATGAAAAGGCTGCCTCCTTTGCTCCCTTTAAAGACTTTCTCATCTTCTTTAAAAACATACCTGCCAGTTTAGCACTCATCTGTCTCAGGGAAAACATATTTGCTGTTCACCTTATTTATAACCCTCATGATGTTATAAAGCATTATCAACTCACCCCTCAACCTCTGACAATCCAATGAAAAAGTCAGCCTATCCAGTCTGTCCCCATAACATAAATCTGCCAGTCCTGCGAACAGACCGACTCTGTAAGTGCAGCATGAAACGACCCAGTTCGGAAAGACAATCAAGCCACTAGTTTCCAGTGCTATGGTTCTTAATCTAGTAGTTCTGGAACGATGGAGAGTGAACATTTAGAACATAGAACATAGAAGAATACAGCGCAGTACAGGCCCTTCGGCCCTCGATGTTGTGCCGATCCAAGCTCACCTAACCTACACTAGCCCACTATCCTCCATATGCCTATCCAATTCCCGCTTAAATGCCCATAATGAGGGAGAGTCCATCACTGCTACTGGCAGGGCATTCCATGAACTCACGACTCACTGAGTAAAGAACCTACCCCTAACATCTGTCCTATACCTAACCCCCCTTAATTTAAGGCGATGCCCCCTTGTAATAGCTGACTCCATACGTGGAAAAAGATTCTCACTGTCGACCCTATCTAAACCCCTAATCATCTTGTACCAAGTCACCCCTAAACCTTCTTTTCTCCAATGAAAACAACCCCAAGTGCCTCAGCCTTTCTCATACGATCTTCCTACCATACCAGGCAACCTCCTCTGCACCCGTTCCAGTGCCTCCACATCCTTCCTATAGTATGGCGACCAAAACTGCACACAATACTCCAGATGTGGCTGCACCAGAGTCTTATACAACTGCAACATGACCTCAGGACTCCGGAACTCAATTCCTCTACCAATAAAAGCCAGTACTCCATATGCCTTCTTCACTGCACTATTTACCTGGGTGGCAACTTTCAAAGATCTGTGTACATGGACACCGAGATCCCTCTGCTCATCCACACTACCAAGTGTCTGACCATTAGCCCAGTACCTCATCTTTTTGTTACTCTTACCGAAGTGAATCACCTGACACTTAGCTACATTGAACTCCATTTGCCACCTTTCTGTCCAGTTCTGCAGCTTATCTATATCCCGCTGTAACCTGCCACATCCTTCCTCACTGTCTACAACTCCTCCGACTTTCGTATCATCCGCAAACTTGCTCACCCAAACTTCTAACCCCTCCTCCAGGTCATTTATAAAAATGACAAACAGCAGTGGTCCCAAAACAGATCCTTGCGGAACACCGCTAGTGACGGCTCTCTAAGATGAACCTTTGCCATCAACTACTACCCTCTGTCTTCTTCCAGCCAGCCTACTCCTAATCAAACCTCCAACTCACCCTCAATGCCATACCTCCGTATTCTTTGCAGTAGCCTACCATGGGGAACCTTATCAAACGCCTTACTAAAATCCATATACACCACAACTACCGCTTTCCCCTCATCCACCTCCTTAGTCACCTTCTCAAAGAATTCAATAAGGTTTGTGAGGCACGACCTGCCCTTCACAAAACCATGCTTACTATCCTTGATCACATTATTCCTATCCAGATGTTCATAAATCCTATCCCTTACAATTCTCTCTAAGATTTTGCCCACAACAGAAGTGAGACTCACCGGCCTATAGTTACTAGGGTTACCCTACTCCCCTTCTTGAACAAAGGAACCACATTTGCTAGCCTCCAATCTTCTGGCACTACTCCTGTAGACAACGAGGACATAAAAATCAAGGCCAATGGCTCTGCAATCTCCTCCCTTGCTTCCCAGAGAATCCTAGGATAAATGCCATCAGGCCCAGGGGACTTATCTATTTTCACCCTTTCCAGAATTTCCAACAGCTCTTCTCTACATACCTCAAAGCCATCCATTCTACTTATTTGTGACTCAGTATTCACATCGACAACAATTCCTGTTCCCGAGTGAATACGACGAAAAGTATTCATTCAGTGTCTCCCCAATCTCTTCAGCCTCCACACGCAACTTCCCACTGCTATCCTTGACTGGACCTATTCCGACCCTAGTCATTCTTTTATTCCTGACATACCTATAGAAAGCCTTAGGGTTTTTCCTAATCCTACCAACTAAGGACCTTTCATGTTCCCTTCTTGCTGCTCTTCGCTCTCTCTTCAGGTCCTTCCTGGCTACCTTATAACTCTCAATCGCCCCAATTGAACCTCCACGCCTCATCTTTACATAGGCCGCCCTCTTCCATATAACAAGGGATTCCAATTCCGTATTAAACCACGGCTCCCTCACACGACCCTTTCCTCCCTGCCTGACGGGTACATACTTATCAAGGACACACAATAGTTGCTCCTTGAACAAGCTCCACATATCAATTACGCCCTTGCCTTCTAGCTTACTTTTCCAAGCCACACATCCTAAGTCATGCCTCACCGCATCATAATTTCCCTGCCCCCAGCTATAAATCTTGCCCTGTAGTGCACACTTATCCCTTTCCATCACTAGGGTAAAAGTCACCGAATTGTGGTCACTGTTCCCAAAGTGCTCACCTCCCTCTAATTCTAACACCTGGCCTGGTTCATTACCCAGAACCAAGTCCAGTATGGCCTCACCTCTTGTTGGCCTATCTACATATTGTGTCAGGAAACCCTCCTGCACACATTGGACAAACACTGACCCATCTAACGAACTTGAGCTACAGCTTTCCCAATCAATATCAGGAAAGTTAAAGTCCCCTATAACAACCACCCTATTACTTTCACTCTTCTCTTGAATCATCCTCGCAATCCTTTCTTCTACGTTTCTAGGTCTATTAGGAGACCTGTAAAAAACTCCTAACAGGGTGAGCTCAGCCCAAACTACCTCAGATGGCGAGTCTTCATCCATCGTCCTTTCCACAGCTGTAATACTATCTTTGACAAGCAATGCCACACCTCCCCCTCTTTTACCGCCACCTCTGACCCTACTAAAACATTTAAACCCAGGGACCTGCAACAGCCAATCCTGTCCCTGTTCTACCCATGTCTCCGTAATAGCCACAACATCGAAGTCCCAGGTACCAACCCACGCTGCAAGTTCACCTACCTTATTTCGTATACTTCTTGCATTGAAGTATACACACTTCAAGCCACTTTCCTGTTTACAGGCACCCTCCTTTGAAATTGATGCCATGTTCCTAACCTCCCTACACTCCAGGTCCTGCACCCTAAAGCTACAGTCTGGGTTCCCATGCCCCTGCAGAGTTAGTTTAAACCCCCCCCCCTCCCCCAAGAGCACTAACAAACCTCCCACCACGGATACTGGTGCCCCTCAGGTTCAGGTGCAGACCATCCTGTTTATAGATGTCCCACCTTCCCCAGAAAGAACCCCAGTTATCCAAATACCGGAATCCCTCCCTCCTGCACCATCCCTGTAGCCACGCATTTAACTGTTCTCTCTCCCTGTTCCTCGACTCTCTATCACGTGGCACGGGTAACAAACCAGAGACAACAACTCTGTTCCTTCTAACTTTGAGCTTCCAAAATAGCTCCCTGAAAGCCTGCCTAACATCCTCAGCCCTCCTCCTACCTATGTCATTGGTGCCAATGTGGACCACGACTTCGGGCTGCTCCCCCTTCCCATTTAAGGACCCGGAAAACACGATCAGAGACATCACGTACCCTCGCACCTGGGAGGCAACATACCAAACGTGAGTCTCTCTCGTTCCCACAAAACCGCCTATCTGTGCCCCGAACTATCGAGTCCCCAATTACTATTGCTCTGCTCTTCTCCACCTTTTGGGTGAGCTTTCTGCAGAGTAATTACTGAGGCAAAATATTTAATAACTCTCCCATCTGCTGAGTTTAAGCACAAAGACGACCTCCTTCATCTTCAATGTGCCCAACTCACTCTAAAATTGCAACCTTGCTCTATACGTACTTGCAGAATCTCTTTGGATTATCCTTACTCTGAGCAGGCAAGGTTTCCTCATATCCCCTCTTTGCCTTCCTGATCTCCATCTGAAAAAGAAAACTCCTGCACTCTTCATACTGTTCAATAAATTCATGTCAACCCAGGGCTGTCTATACCTAATATATGATTCTTTTTTCAATCATTACTAGCGCCTTAATATCTTTATTCATACGTTTTTCTCGAATCATAGCAACCTTACCGTTCACTCCAACAGGGACTTAATGTCTCTGAATTCTTGTTACGCCCTTTAGAAAACCATCAGTTCATCAGATGTCCGTTTACCTGTGAACAGTCTACTTCAATCAACTTTTACACATACTTGTCGCATAACATAAAAATCTGCCTTAATTCAACTAAAAACTTGAATATTTATAGAAGGCTTATCCTTTTCAATAACTGTTTTTAAAACTGATTGAATTATTATAACAAGACTCAAAGTGTGGACAAGCTACCACGTCAGTCATTTGCTCTGCCTTATTACCCAAGAGAAGGTTAAGTTTTACTCCTTCTCCACTCGGCATAATTGCATTGAGTCATACAACATACAAACAAATCATTCAGTCTGACCCGTCCATACCGAACTTAATACCAAATTAATCTAGTCCCACCTACCTGATCCTGATCTATATCACTCCAAGATCTTTCTGATCATGTACTCATCCAAATGTGATTTATTCGTTGTACTTGTGCCTACATTCACTACGTCCTCAGAAAGTTCACTCCACACGCCAATAAATATTTGTTCCCGTGTCTTTGTCGAATCTTTCTCCTCTCACCTTTACAATGTGTTTACTACTCTTGAAATACCCCATCGTTTGGGAAAAGACAACTAACTCTATCTCACTGTTTGATAAACTTGTTTGAGGTCACATCTCAATCTTCTATGTTCGAGTGAAAAAAAATGCCAGCCTGTCTAGTCTTTGGTGATAACCCAAACCTCTAATACTTCGCAACATCGTGGTCAATCTCTCTTGAACCCTCTCCAGCTTAATAATATCCTTGCTTTGAATAGGAGACGAGAACTCCAAAAGAGGACTCATCAATATCTTGTACAACTTGATCGTGACTTTGGAACATCTATACCTAATGGACTGAGCAATAAAGGAAAGCGTGTCAAACGTTTTTTCAACTACCCTGTCGATATATGACACAAGCATCAAATAAGTATGTACCGCAACTTTAGTTGTCACTACTCTGCTAAACGAACCAAATCCCTAACATTAATTGTGTAAATATACCTTACTTGTTTGTTTTACCAAAATGCAATACCTCGTATTAATCCAGTTGAAACGCAATCTGCCATTTTTCAGCCCGTTGACTGATTTCATCACGTTCCCTTGGTAAGCATATATAACTTTCTTCATTGGGGCGAACTTGCTGAAGAAGTGGTGGGTGGACGCCGCCAATTTTGGTGTTGTCCACAAATTATCTAACCATTCCTTCTGTTTGTAATCCAAATCATTCATACAAAGAACAAACAAAAGAAAAAGCAGAATCGATCCCAATGGAACACCCAGGCCTACAGTCTTAAAAACATATTCTTGAAAGTATTCAACATTCTAATTTTTAACAAGACGGTAGCCACAGTCAATGTTTAGAAGGTTAAAATGATCGACTATTACAGCTTATTATCGTCATCTGAGATGTCTCGACATATTTGATCCCTAGTTTCATTCTGACTGTTGTGTGACTGACAATGCTATCTCATCAAGATGACTTTTCATTTCTTATTTCTCATTCCAACCTACATATTTTCACGAGACGATTGTTATTTAGAAATATTTTACACCAGTAATGTTTTCATCATAAACATGATTCCTCCTCCTCCTTTACCTCCCTTTCTATCCTTCTCTCTTACATCTAGGGTCCTTCAAATACAGACCCAGAGTCCTCAACTGCATTTTTATTCTCGCCCTTCATCCTTGCGTTTTTCTTGTAAACGGTCATGTGACTCGCTCCAACGCCAACATGTCCTTCCTTAGGCATAGGGCTCACATTTGCTCTCAATATTCCAAATGTGTTCTGACCTGAGCTGATACAGCCTCAGCTGTACATCTCTGATCTTGTATGCTAGTCTCCTTGAAATAAATGTTAAAATAGTATTTACCTGCACATCTGCCAACTGAAACTGCATGTTAACCTTGAAATAATTCCTGAACTAGGATGCCCAAACATCCTTTGCCTTTCAGATTTCTGAAGCCTTTCTCATTTAGATAATGGTCTCCGTCTTTGTTCTTCCAAACGTCACACATTCCAACATTGTGGTCCATCTGCCACTTTTTTGTCCCTCTCCCAGCCTATCCAAATCCTTCTGCCGACTCGCTACTTCCTCAGCACTGCCTGTCCCTCCATCCACCTGGTACTATCTGTGAACGTGACAACAGTGTTTTTGTCTAAATCATTAATGCAGAACCTGAATAGTTGTGGTCCCAGCAATGACGCCCCGTGGAATTCATCAAGTTAATGCATGACATCTTGTAAAAGACCCCTTTATCCTGATTCGCTGCCTTCTGCCGGGCTGCCATCCTGTACAATGTCACGAACACCATGGTCTCATTTTATTTAGCAGCCTGCTGCGTCGTACCTTGACAAAGGCCTACTGGAAATCCAAATTGACCATGTCCACTTGCTCTCTTTTGTCTACCTCACTTGTTACATTTGACCTTACCCTGATAAAGTCATGCTAACTCTGCCTTATTTAAAAATGTGGTGCCAAGTAGTCTGTCATCTCATCCTTCACAAAAGACTCTACAATCTTCTCAACAACTGAGGTCAGGATACCCAGAATATAGTTTACTGCTTCTGCCTCGCTCCTCCTTCAACAGGTCGTTTTCATTAGCAGTTTTCCGGTCATCTTGAACCCTCCTTGACCCCAGTGATTTCTAAAAGATCGTCACCAATGCCTCTACACTCTCTCCAGCTATCTCTATCAGAAGTTTGTTGCATGCCCATCCCATCTGGGTGCTGTATCCACCTTCAGACATTTTACACTTCTCCAGCACCTTTTGTATGGTGATGTTCAGTGCTTTCACACCTGCTTGGTGTGTCTCTTGATATTCTGGTATGCTGTCGATGTCTTCCAACGTGAAAACTAATCACATAAACCTGTTCAGTTATACTCTGCCATTTCTGTTTTCCCATTACAACTTCTTCAGCTGCATTTTGCAGCGGTCCGATATTCACTCTTGTTTCTCAGTAACCTAATAGACATCGAAAACACAAAGTTCTTGTGTACTTCTTTTATATGCCTAACAATCTTACTGTAGCCTTTCATGTTATCCACTCTTATTGCTTTTCAGTTATCCTCTGCTCTTTTTTAAAGACTTCCCAATCTTCTGAGTTTTAGTAACCTTCACCACACTGTATGCAATTTTCTTTTGTATTTATGCCATTACTGACTTCCCTTGTAAGCCATTACAGATACATCCTCTCCCCGGTATGTTTCTTCTTCGTTGGGATGAGTTTCTGCCATTGCTCCTGAATTACACCAGAAACTTCTTTCATTGCTACTTCACGGTCATTCCTGCTTGGCTCCCTCTTCCAAGCAACGCTGGCCAGCGCCTTCTTCAAGTCTTTGTTCTTGCATTTAATCAACTGTAATGTTGTTCCATCTGATTCAGTTTTCTCCCTCTCAAACTACAGGCTTAACTCTATTATATTATGACCGCTGTTCCCTGGTGGCTCCTTTTCCTTGAGCTCATTAATCAAAACTTACTCTTCACATATCACGAGATCCAGAATTATCTGTTTCTGAGTGAGTTCTGTTCCAATCTGCTTCTAATAAATCTCGGAGACTTTCAACAAATTCCATTTCTTGAGATCCATTGCCAAGCTGGTTTACCCTGTCCATCTGTAATTTGAAGACCCACCCACCGCGTTTATTGAAAAGGTGCCTTTCTAACATGCGTTTTCTATGTCCTGATTTATGTTCTTGTCCACAACGTGATGACAGAAAGGAGGGTTGTACCCAAGTTTCATCTTTTTACATTTCCAGTCTATCTGCCTGTTTATCACATATTGTATTAGCTTGGATATAATGTTCCCCCCATATCTCTGTGATGCCCATACTAGCGCACCTGTCAATTCCAATTTGTGATACAAGCTCATTTTCCATGTTGTATATGCACCCCCAGTCATTTGTTGATTGACTCTCTTCTTATTCCTCCTGTGCCTGAAGTTAGATTCCAGATCCTGTCCATACTTTCTGTCCTATTAGGTTTTGTGGAAAGTTTTACTGTGCTGAGTCTTGAATCTTTCCATAATTGTCTACACCGCAGTAACCAACCCCCGATTTAGTTTGAATCCTTATCCACAGACCCAGCCCCATTGGGACAGCTTCATCCTTCTCCTGTACTGACACGAATATCCAACGAATTTGAACCCATTTTGCTGACACAAACCTTTGAGACAAATATTTACCTCATTCATATTGCTGACCATGTACCAAATTGTTCATGGATAAGGTAGTAATTCGGGGATTATTAGTTTTGCCCCAAGCTATTAATTTTCCTTCAGTATAATCGCTTCCCTCTTTCTAACTGGGAGGAGAGCTGGCATGATCTTCTCACACTCTAAGCCAGCCCACTCCACTCTCACGGAAGCCCAGATGGGAGATCTTGAACTCTGGCAACTGGTTATTAACACAGCTTTCAGGGCTCTCGATTATAGACAAAAGTGTTTAGTTTGTAATCACACTACGACACGATGACTGATTACACCGACAATTGTCTTTTCTCCCCCCTCCCTGTTTCTTTCATGGTTTCCTCTCCAACAGTGCTGGGGTCAGCTTGTTCATCGTCCCTACAGCCCACACTCCTATCCATACAGGAGTAAGATCTCAAATATGTTCGATAAGCTGAGGTTCTTTCAGCACTATCCTCTGGTTGCCTCTAACTGCATCACACACAGCCGCATCCTTCTGTTCCTAATCACTGACGAAATTACAGGCAGTTAATCAGCTGTGTGACCATTTCCTCAAACAGTGTTCAGGTAAGCCATCGCACCCTTTAATAATGTGTTGCAGTGTTCAGAGCTCATTCTCCAGCTCATCAATCTGAGCCAGAGCTCCTCAAGCAACCAACACTTACTGTGGATCTAGTCACTACGAACCACAATAGGGTCCACATACTGCAGTTACAAAACATCGCCTGCCCCAGGAATCCATTTTAATTTCAAAATCAATTCGCCCTTTTTAAAAAAAATGTGTAAACTGAAGAAGGTCCACCCATGGTGGGGATATTAATTGAGCATACTGAAGTGGGCAGAATTTTACAATAATCAGCAGTTTTCACAGTACCCTTTTCGAAGAGCCCAGCCCCTCAAACTGCCAGATTAATTCAGCTCATTTGCACAGTCAGCTCTGACATTTGGAATATGTTAGACTGTATTATTGAAGTTGTACTAACAAAGCATCTCGAAATAAATAATGCACTCAAGCATGTTTTTTGAAGGTGCAATCATAGCTCGCAAGTTCACGAAAATATTTTGAGGATGTTACGAACAAAGTAGGTAAGGTGGAAACCAGTAGAAGAAGTGCATTGAATTTCCCAAAAGCGTTCAATATGATATTGCATATGAAATTACTTCCAAAGATAAGAAGCCATGAAGGCACATTCTATGGATTGAAGAACGGCTCATGAACTCACGACAGTGAATTGAGATAAAAGTGGCGTTTTCGTGATGACAAATTCTTCCTTGAGGAGTCTCAAAGGGTCGCAAGTATTGACAATATCTCCAAATGAATTGTATGACAGATGTGAACGTACTAAAGCCAAATCTCTAGGTTACGAAAAATACATAAGGAGGCAGGTAGTGAGGATAACTTCATAATACGAGAGGCAGAATGTGAGGACTGCAGAAACAGTAGATGACGTCTGTGGAGATGCAGGAAAATCTCTTTCGGATGGGGAAGTATCCTTTAAGTCCGTGGATGGAGGTGGGTGTGGTGTGTTGATGCAGATTTTGCACTTCTTGCGGTGTCAAGGGATGTTGCTGGTAATGGAGCGTGAGTTGTTGGTGGCGTGGACCTAACAAGAGAGTCGTGGAGTGAGGAACACAGATAGGGGTGGTCTGAAAAATATGTCTCTGGTGGTGGGGTCTGTTTGTAGATGACAGTGTGGCGGAGCATGATGTGTTGTATTCTGAGGTTCACACATGATCAAACGTGTGCTCCAGTGCATCTCCACCACTTCCCACACCACTGCCTTTGAAGCCCACCCCTTGACCTACAGCAAGAATCCCCCAATCCTAACCTTCGAAATTACCAACCTCTGGATACAACGTATCATCCCCCGCTATGTCTGCCACCTACAGCCAGACCCCAGCATCAGAGATATATTTCACTCACCAACATTCCCCGGCCTCGTTGAACGTTTGGTGATTGCTTTGCTTCTAAGATGAGCGTGTAACTACGTATTTACGCTGTCAAAACGACCATGTCATCACACCTCAGGAACACTTGATATACGCCACCTCAGGAATATGTGAGCACTTCAGGTGCTGGACATTTGAGGCAAAAATTGTAGCGCTGGAGAAGCACAACCAATCAGGAGTAATATGGACTAGACCAGAACACTCAAAACCTTCTTAAGCAAAATACCATAGCATAACTTTGCAATTTGTTTGGAGAAGTGTACAGTGAAAATCACCCAGAATAAGTTAGTGAGGTTCACTACAAGGTTTGAAAACAGAACAATTTCTTCACGAGATTACACAATGAAACACAAAGAACAAAATATAGAACACCTAGGGAACTCAGTCTATCCAAACTAGACTTAAGTATGCTTTTCCAAATATACACAACAGGCCCAATAAGCAAACTCCCTTTAAAAAACAGTATAAGTTAAAAACATGCTTCCAGGTTGACGTTGAAAGGCAGAAAGAGAGAAAGAGAGTTTCCACACGGCGCACTGTTGAACTAACAAACAGTTCTAAAATGCTAACCTCAGCTCGTGAGCTAACCACTCCACTATTTTAATACAGGCCACTGCTAAGACATGACCACTTTGGCCTTATTTCTGTTTATATGTAAAAACAAAAGGCCTCTCAAAATTTTCTTCATCTCCGTATCAAACCAGACTGATCGGAGCTCGGCCTGGCTTATTACTGCTCTGAAAAAAAAATCAAGGTCAAAGTATCCCTGAGCCAAGCAACATCTGTTAGAAAAAATGGGATTAGGTTTGTGACAGACAGCAACGGAGGAGCAGGACATTCGACGTTTCGAGCATTTGTGATAAACAGCGTATGCTTGGAACTTTGGCCCTCATGCTCCTCGGAAGCTGCATGATCTGCTGTACTTTTCCACATCATTCTTTTTGACTCTACCCCCTCACCCAATCTGCTTGAGAAAATTACATGACACACTTGTCACCATTCAGTTTATTTCTTCTGTCATATGCTTAAAAGCCTGCAACATTCTATTTCGCATACATTTCAGATTATCCAGATTACAAAAAAAAACCTGCAGATGCTGGAAATATGAAACAGGATCAATAATTGCTGGATAAACTCAGCATTCTTGCAGTTCAACTGAATGGTTGAACTTTAAACTGAGGGTTGGAAAAGCGAAAGCTGCTATGTTTGTTTACTGCGAAAAAAATCTAATTTATGAAGTGGAATGTTTCGATCAGGTAATTGCCTCATCTTCTCACTTGCTGACAGGAATGGGGGGAAAACTGGTGGCCCAGCCATTGATGAACAAATGAATAAAAAGACCATTTTGCCTTCCTAATCACTTGCTGCTCCTGAAGACAAAGTCAATGTGATTCAAATTCTAGGACATGCAGATCCTTCTGTATTTCAGAGACCTGCAACATGTCATAAAAGATCTTTATTGTGTGGTCCGGACAAGGATAAGCCTCCACTTATACTGCATTGGACAGTGTTTTACGCTTGCAATTTGAATACCCTTAGGTTCCATTCACGATTTATCTTCCAAACTGTTTTCATCAAGAAAGGACTCAGTTTTTAATTCGAAGACTGATCTGAACTGATGCCTGTTGAAAATCCAAATATTCTTCTGTCCCTCTCTGTCCCTTGTTCAGTCTATATCAGTGTCTGTCATGTTAAGCTTACGTCCTCTAGTTCTAAGGGCATGCATCCAAGGGGGGAAAAACTTTGGCTAGTCACCTATTCGTGCCTCTAATGATTTTATAAATCTCTAATAGATCACGCGCCAGACAGCAAACTGCCAGTGAAAAAGCCCCTGCCTGATCAGTCTCTCCTTATGACTCAACTCCCAGCAACATCCTAGAAAGACTTTTCTGCACCCTTTTAATTTTCACAACATCCTTCCTGTAGACGTTGACCAGAATTGTAAGCAGTATTCTGAATGTGGCCTCACCAATGTTATGTACACCCAGAACATGACATCCCGATTCAAATAATCGATGTTCTGAATAGTGAGGCAAGTGTGCTAAATGCTTTCCATACCACTTTATGTGCTGTTTTAATCTTTGTCTTGACTAGTAAACTTGCGTATGCCTTCTTAATCACTATATTCTACAGTCTTCACCGAGCAGCATGCAAGGTCTCTCTGAGCTGTTGTGTTTCCCAGTGTTCTGCCATTCACTGAGCACTCCCTTTACGTGTTCCTTCCAAAGTGCATCACCTTATGTTTTTCATGGTTAATTTCAACTACCACGAACTGCCCGTTTGACAATCAATCTCTCGGCTCCTGGAACTGAAGACCTTCTTCCTCACTGTTAACCATTTTGCCAATCTTCGAATCATCCTCACGTTTACCTATCATTTCCTTTACATTTTTTTCTATATTATTTATATATAATCACCCACAATAAGGGACTGAGCATTGATGTTTGTGATGCACCACTGAATACCAGCTTCCAGTCGCACAATCAGCCTATATCACCACCCTTTGTCTCCTACCACCGAACTAAGTGTGGATCCAACTTGGTACGTGACAAAGGATCCTTTGCATTTTGATGCTGTTACCATTTTGCCTTGTGCGATCTTGTCATAGACTTCGCTGAAATCCACACAAACGACATCAACTTTATTACCCATGTTTTTACACCTGATCACTTCCTCAAAATATTCAATCAGATCTGTTATGCAGGACCTCCTCTGACACAACCATGCTGATTCTCCCTGATCAAACATTGCATGGACAATTGGCAATTATTTCTCTCGTTCAGTGATTTCTCGAAAAGTTTCACTTGCACTGATGAGAGATTCACTTTTCTTTCATTCCCACGTCTCGCTCTACTCGCCTTGTTGAAAAGTGCAATGACAATGCTCGTCCTACAGTCTTCTTCCAATTCCTCTGTGACCGGAAATGCAAGTACAAAATTGGTCAGTACATCTGTAATTTCCTCCCTTGTCTCATAGAGCAGCATGAGATACAACTCTACCATGAATTGGGGATTTATCCTCTGAAATGCCTGTTATAAACATATTATGTCAGCTCTTTCCCTTTGTGAAGCTGCTCAAGATCCTTTCAGTATGTCTTCCTGAATTCTGCACGTATACCTTATCACCAAAAGACTGTTGGACAGTTGAATGTGAAAAGTGATTCACTCAGTTATCTCAAACACGAACACAACTGTAATGTAACAGTTGAGGGTGTTTATTCAGGTATTTTGACTGCAAAGTGCTGTTTACAGTCTTTATGCTTACAAATCCTTTCACTTTGATACCCAAATTTCACTTGATACAGTGAGAAAGTTTAAGTCTTCTCGATATGTAATTCAGTCATTTGATTCCAAATCCTGCAAAAAATCCAGTCTGTTAACATCTGATATGAGGGATGCTTTTCTCTCTCTGTTGTCCATCAAATCCAAGATAGAACTGTGGCACAACTCTTATTTACCTAAGAAGTTGATGTCTATGGTTCACATTGTAATGGGATCTATCAACAATAGAACTTTTCCACATGAACAGACTTCTGTTTTTTGTGCAGGGATCATTGCAGAAGCACATTATCAGGCTTCCACTGGAGCAGGCACACGGCCTTTCATGCTCAATCATACATAGTGTCAGACTATACCCATAGCAAAACCAGAAAGTGCTGGAAAAGCTCAGCAGTAGTGGCAGCATCTGACAAGAGAAACCATATTGAACATTTCGGGTCCAGTGACCTTTCCTCAGAACTGATGGGACCCAGGAAAATGTTGGTCACTATGCAGAAGTAAGGTGTGGGAGCGGGAGTCCACAAGGAGTAAATGATCGATGGGATAGTGCGAGAAGAACAGTCATATAAAGGACTGGATAACGATAAGGTTGAAAGTGTCAATAGCTGTTACTGGAGAAATTTAGTGACTACCCATAGTTCGAATGTAATGGTTGGCTGTGTGATAAAAAGACCTGGTGGGAGTGGGAGGCGGATAGAACGCTAGGATGTGGGCGAGTTCAGAAACTAAAATTATTGAAATTGATATAGAGTCTGGAGTGCTGCAGAATCCACAAAGGGAAAATGAGGTGTTGTTCTTCCAACTTGCGCTGAGCTTCGCTGGAACACTGCAGCAAGCATAAAACAGGAAACAGAGTGGGGTGTGAAAGGGGAAGGCAAGTGGAATCTTAGGGTGTTTCTTGCAGACAGAACTAGGGTGATCTGAAAAGCTGTCGCCCAATGCGCACTTCGTTTCCCAAGATAGTGGAGACCATATTGCGAGCAGTGAATGTAATAGACGGGATTGTGCAAAGTGCAGCTAAAGTGCTGCTTCACTTCGACGCTGTGTTTGCACCCTTGGATATTGAGTTGAGAGTATGCAAATCATCAGATGAGGAGAAGCAAGATGCAAAAAAGAATGATACCTCAGGACATATTATTAGAGATGTTGTAAATCATGAGGGTAAGAAATCTACTGTAAAGGCTCTTGCCTGAATGCTCGCTGTAGTAGTAACAAGGTTGGAGAGTTAATGGCACAAATCATGACGAATGAATATGAATTAGTAGCCATGGCAGAGACATTGTTAAAGGATGGTCACAACTGTGAAATAAATATCCAGCGGTACGAGACTATTCGGAAGGGCAGACAGGAGAGAAAACAAGGTGGTGTCGGTCTGATGTTCAACAAAAACTTCAGGGTTGTGCTGAGAACTGAGAGAGGTTCCAAGGAGAGAATGAGTTTGCAGCATTTGGGTGGAAATGAGAAGTTCCAAGACGAAAATATCACTCATGGGTGCACATGATAGGCCACTAAACATTAACATCACATTGGGGTGGGAAATAAATGAAGACATAGGTAATGCTTGTCAAACGGGACGGCAATTACCATGGGGGACTTTAATGTGCATGTCGATTACTCAAACCAGCTTGGCCAGTGTAGCCTTGAGAGAAGAGGTTTGTTGAGTGTGTCCATGATATTTTTCTTGAACAATATGTAATGGAACCGACTAGGGAGCAAGCTCTACTCGATCTGATCAATGTGTAATGCGACAGGAATAATTAACCACTACACAGTTAGGGATCCTTTTGGATTGAGCGATCACAGGATGTTTGAATTTCGAATGCAAATGGCGAATATAAACGTAATATCCAGTACCAGGGTCCTGTGTTTAAACAAGGGAGACTACAATAGGAAGATGCAGGGCTTCACTCAAATTGACTGGAAACAAAAATTTTATAGTGGGACAGTTGACGAGCAGTTGAGGACCTACAATTTTCTTTCAAAGTGTTCAGGAAAAGTATATTCCAGTGAAAAGGAAGGACAGTAGGAGAAAGGGTGATCTGACATGTGTGTCTAAAGAAATGCTTTAAGAACTCTATCAATTTCTTTCTTGAAAATATCAAGAGACTTGGCCTCCACTGGCTTCTGGAGCAGAGCATTCCATACATCCACCACTTTCTGGGTGAAGACGTTTCTTCTCAAGTCTGTTCTAAATGGCCTACTCCTTATTTTTAAACTGTATCCTGTCGTTCTGGATTCACCCATCAGAGGAATCATGCTTCCTGCCACCAAAGTGTCCAATCTTTTATAATCTTATTCGTCTCCATCAGATCCCCTCTCAACCTTCTAAACTTAAGTGTATACAAGCCAAGTCGTCAAGTCTTTCAATTTATGATAGTCCTGCCATTCTGGGAAATGACCTCGTGAGCCTACGTTGCACTTCGTCAATTGCCAGAATGTCCTTCATCAAATTTGGAGACCAAAATAGCATACAAACGTTCAGGGACCTGTACAGGTGCAGAAGGACCTCTTCGCTCCTACATTCAATTCCACTTGTTTTAAAGGCCAGGATGCCAATAGCTTACGTCACTGCCTGCTGTACCTGCATGTTTGCTTTCCTTGATTGACGTACATGAACACGTAGATCTCGTTGTATTTCGACTTTACCAAACCTGACTCCATTTAGTTAGTAATCTGCCTTCCTGATCTTGCCACCAAAGTGGATAACCACACATTTATCGACATTAAACCGCATCTTCTTTGCATCCGTCCACTAATTTAGCCTGTCCAAGTCACCCTGCATTCTCACAATATCCTCCTCACATTTCACCCTGCCACCCAACTTTTCTTACTAGCGAATTTGCTAATACTACTTTCAATACTTTTATTATATCATTAATGTATATTTTAGACTGCTACGGTCTGAGCACCAAACTGGTGCTACCCCAGTTGTCACCGCCTGGCATTCCAAAAGGAACACCTTTATTACTACTCTTTGCTTAATTTCAGCCTGTCAATTTTGTATCCAAGTCAGTATTTTGAACCCAATGCCATTCACTCTAATTTTGCTCACTAATCTCCTTTGTGGGACTTCATCAAAGGCTTTCTGAAAATCCAGGTACACTTCATCTACTGGCGTTCCGTTGTCCGTCTTCATAGTTTCATCCTCAAATAATGCCAGAAGATTAACCAAGCTGAGTTTCCCCTTCCTAAATCCATCCTCACTCTGACGTATCCAGTTACTGCTATCCAAATGAGTCTTGTGCAATTGATCCAGCATCTTTCCCAACACTGATGTCAGGCTAATCGATCTATAATTCACTGTTTTCTCTGTCCCTCATTTCTGGAAAAGTGGGACAACTTTAGCTATCATCCAATCCGCAGGAATTCATCGTGAATGTATAGAACATTGGAAAATGGCTTCCAATGCATACACGAATTCTAGAACCACGTCCTTAAGAACCTTGGAATGCAGACCATTAGATTCCGGGGACCCATCATCCTTCAGAACTAACAGCCTATCCAACACCATTTCCTGCCTAATATAAATTCCCTTGAGTTCATCCATTACCTTAGGCCCTTCAGCCACTGTTACATCTGAGAGATTGTTTGTGCCTTCCACAGTGAAGTCAGATCCAAAGTACCTATTCAACTCTTCAGCCATTTATCTGTTTCCCATAATAAATTCACTCGTCTCTGCCTTCAAAGGCCCAATTTCGGTTTTAACTATTTTTTTCTTTTCACATGTGTAAAAATGTTTTGCTATCTTCGGACTTCCAGCTCATCTTTGATATGTCATATTTCTTCTCTTTATCTTTATACAGTCTTTAACTTCTGTCATCAGCCACAGCTGCCCCAACCTCCCGTGAGGATCTCTCTTCCTCTTTGGACTGAAATGACCCTGCACCTTCTGCATTATATCCAGGAACACCTGCCATTCTTGTTTCACTGCCATCCCTGTTAGAGTATTGAATGATTAAACTTTTGCCAGATTGCCCTCATAACTCAATAATTCCCTTTGTTCAACTGCAATACTGACACTTTCGATTCTCCCTTTGAGGAAATAAAATTTGAATTTAGCTTATTATTAGCAGCAACAAAATACGTAGATTTTTACTAACCACAAAATGTTTTTTTTTTCAATTTAAAAGAATACCGTAAAATGACTGAGCATAGTGATTGGACCCTGTGAACCTGCACTGCTGCTTTGCAGAATTAAGCTGAAATTCAAAGATAAGAGGACAATAGAGTTATCATAAAATTAATTTATTTCACTTTAATTGATCATTCGAAATAACCTTGAATTGCTCCCATGGCATGACAATTTACGTAAATAAGATTTCTTTCCCAAGGAATGCCATTGGATTGGTCTGTTGTCAATCATGTCACCATATTATAGTCGATTGGGTTTTTCCAGTAATTCAGAATCATTTCCCAGGAAATATCATTGAATTAACTTGGTGTAAATCATGTCACCTTATTAGATGTGATTGGTCTTTCTTGTAATTAAGGCTGCGCTATCTCTTTAAAAACATATAAATAATGTATAATTTTCAAATGTAATTGTGCAACTTCACTACGGAACACAGAAGATTTAAGCTCTGTGTTGCTGGATAGAATTGAGTCAAGGTACCTTAAATCAACAAACTCATTAACGCTTGCTTTTGAATAGATCGCATTCGTTGATTCTTTTGACAGATATCGAACCAAGCGACCCCTCCTGAGGGGTCGTAAATCTTCACCTTCTCCCTCTCAAATCGCAGAATAATACTTATATTATGCTCACTAACTCCTTAAAGGCTCCTTTACTTTGAGGTCCCTGATCAAATCGGATTCGTTGCACAACACCACACCCAGAGATGCCTTCTCCCTGGTCGACTCCAATACAAGCTGTTCTAAAAATCCATCTCGGAGGCACTGCACAAACTCCTTTTCTTCGAGTCCAGTAACACCCTGATTCTCCCAGTCTAGCCGCATGTTGAAATCCCCCATAACAACTGTGGTGATACCTTTGCAACAGGCAATTTTGAACTGTTTATTCAACTTACACGGACATCCAGACTACTGATTGGGGGACTGTAGATAACTCCCATTAGGGTCTTTCGACTCTTAGAATTTCGCAGCTCTATCTGTACTGACTCAACATCTCCTGATTTTATGTCCAACCTCGCAAGGGACTGAATATCATTCCTCACCAATAGGGCCACCCGACCCACTCTGCCCGTCAGTCTGCCCTTTCAATAGCACATATATCCTTGAATATTAATTTCTGAGGCATGTCCACTTGAAGCCACGTCTCAGTAATCCCCACAACTTCGTACCTGCCAATTTCCAAATAAGTTTCAAGCATATCCACCTTATTTCTTATGCTTCGTGCATTTGCATATAATATTTTAAATTTGTTACTCCCCTCAGCATTCCTATCAATCCTTATTTATTTCACTTGACCATACTGTATGATCCCTTCTTAGGTTTTATCTCGTTGATTGCCTTGTCTTTCTTAGCTTCTCTCATTCTCATTTTCCCCTTAACTTCCTTGTGGTATTTCCAGTTTGTCCCCTCTCCCCTCCATTAAGTTTAAGCATACCTGTATTGCTGGTTCCTTACCACTTAAGGCGCATCCCATCCTTCTTGTATAATTTATCCTTACCGCAAAACATATCCCAGTGATCCAAGAATTTGAAACTTTGCTTCCTACACCAGTTCCCCAAAGCATTAGACTGGATAGTGCCTTCGGTGGTCAATGAATTTCATAGATATACAATCCGCTGTGTTAAGAAGTTCCTTATAAATTGAATCCTAAATCTGGAAGCAAAGCGTGGGGATAAATAAGTGTTATTCTTTCTGGCAATCAGTGACTCGTGGTGTTGGGACAGCAATTATTTACGATTTGCGTCGAAGCTTTGTAAGAGTGGACCATGTTTAGTGTGGCAAAGTTTGTAGGTGACACGACGATGAGTGGCAGAGTGAAGCGTACATAAGACTGTGAAAGTTTGCAGAAAAACGTAGATACATTGAGTGAGTGGCCAAAGGTCTGGTAGATGGAATACAATGCTAAAAATTGTAACGTCATTCATATTGGAACGAGCAATAGTCAAAAAGATCATTACTTGAATGACAAAACGTTGAAGCATCCTATTGTGCAGAGGGACCTTGTGCATGAATCACAGAATTTGGTCAGCATGCACAATACGTAGCTAGAAAACAAATAGAATTTTGTCCTTCATTGCAAAAGGGATTGAATTTAAAAGCAGGTAGGTCATTTTGCAGTTGTACAAGGTGCTGGTGAGGCTTCACCTGGAGAACTGCGTGCAGTTTTGGTCTCTTTATTTGAGAAAATATATACTGTTACTGGAGGGAGTACGAAGGAGGTTCACGGGGTTGATTCCGGCGTTGACGGATTTGTTTTATGAGGAGAAACTGAGGAGTTTAGGATTGTATTCTTTGGAATTCAGAAGAATGAGGGGGATCATAAAGAAACATAAAATTATGAAGATAGAAGTTACGACTGGCACGGGAAATTAGCCAAGATGGCATAGCCTCAAGATTCGAGGGAGCAGCTTTAGGACTGAAATGAGAGGGTTGTTAATTTATGGAACTCCTTGCCCACCGAAGTTGTTTGCATTACCTCCCTAAATATTTTAAAGCTAATGTTGATTTTTATTTAACAATAAAATAATTAAGGTATACAGGGAAGGGGGTCGGTGGTTTGGGAAGTGGTGCTGAGCCCACAGAAAGATCAGCCATGATCCACCAGTCTTGAGGGGCCGGACGGCCTACACCTTCTCCTACTTCTTTTATTCTCTGTATGCAGGTGCCACGTCTTCTGCGATTGCAGGAAAAGATTTCATGGGACTGAATGGGGAGGTATTGGGAGTGACGGCAGAATGCACGAGGGTGTCCCGGACAAAGGAGGGTGAGGAATATGTGCATGATGGACACGGTGTACACGGTGTTGGGACAGCAATTATTTATGATTTGCGTCGATGATTTGTAAGAGTGGACCATGTTTAGTGTGGCAAAGTTTGTAGGTGACATGATGATGAATGGCAGAGTGAAGTGTACATAGGACTGTGATACTTTGCAGAAGAACGTAGATACAACAGCACTGAAGACTACAGATCAATTCCTGGAAAATGAGATGAGAGTGAATAGGGTGTTTGATGACTGAAATTGGCAAGATGAGTCCAAAAGCGTATTTCACTGCTGTTAAAATCCTAGTCTTCATGATAAACTAATTGCACCTGCCATATAAACAGTATGACCACAAACACATGTCAGAGACCTGGGTTTCTACAGCAAGTAACACACTTATTGACTACATGAAACCTGTATATTACATAGCCTGCTATTACACACACGTTTAGTCACTAACGGACTCCATTAACAGATATTCACCCTATTCGGATCGTTGTCCACTCTTTTGTGCAACTGTTCTTCTCTTTCTGTGGGTTCTTTCCCCAATGATCGCTGAGTCCTTTACAAGACAGAAGAAAGAAACATGATGATATATTCCATGCTTTCCTGGATGAGTGCAGTGTTGAAAAAAGGCTGGTGCAGGAAAAGCAGGGCAGATAAGGCAACATCCATGTAGCAAGAGATATTTCAGTCATACCCTTATGGTGGACTCCTAACTGCAGTTACAATAATACAGAAAAGCTCAACACTATCCAGAACAGAGCAACCAAATTGATCAGCACCACTTGAGTGATACAACATTGACAATCATCCACATCGACCATCACCAAACACTCAGGTATGCAGGCTCTACCATCCACAAAATGCACTGCAGAAATTTGCAAACACTCCTTAAACAGTCCCTCTCAAACTCACAACTACTTCCATCTAAAAGGCAAAGGGCAGCAAACAGATAGGAAAACCCGACAAAACATTAATCACCAAGGTTTTTAGATTAGATTAGATTAGATTACATTACAGTGTGGAAACAGGCCCTTCGGCCCAACAAGTCCACACCGACCCGCCGAAGCGAAACCCACCCATACCCCTACATTTACCCCTTACCTAACACTACGGGTAATTTAGCATGGCCAATTTACCTGACCCTGCACATCTTTGGACTGTGGGAGGAAACCGGAGCACCCGGAGGAAACCCACGCAGACACGGGGAGAACGTGCAAACTCCACACAGTCAGTCGCCTGAGGCGGGAATTGAACCCGGGTCTCAGGCGCTGTGAGGCAGCAGTGCTAACCACTGTGCCACCGTGCCGCCCACGGTGTGGAAATACTTTACCATGCATCCAGTATTACTGGGTTAAAATTCTGCATTTCCCTCCCTTATAATTTGGGTCTCGCGACAGCACATGAACAACATTGGTTCAAGAAGGCAGCACATCATCACCGTGTCCAGTCAAATTAGGAATGAGCTATAAATGCCAACCTTCTCTGATGAATAATGAAAATAATAAGCTTTGGTGTTTTAAACGATTTATATTCCTAAGTTATTTCTGTTTTAATGTCAGAAGTATTAAAGATGAGGATTTACATTTTGGAAACCGAAACGAAGCATCCCATCAGAATTTGATGCAGTTGCTCTATATAACGTAGCCTGATCCTGGTCGACATTTGAATGTGAAAGGAGAAAGCAACATTCACAGTAGAGTGATATCATTCACGTGTTCGGTCTGTGGGCGGAGCTTCAGCCAATTATCTGATCTGTCGAGACATAAATTGAGCGATGCTGGAGTGAACCTGTGGGCATGTGGTGTCTGTGGAAAGGATTCAATTACTTGTCTGCTTCGAAAATTCATTAGTGTAACCACTCTGGAGAAAAGCCATTCACCTGTTTCAAGTGTGGGAAGGGACTTGCTCAGTTAACTAACCAGTTGATACACCAGTGCGTCCACACTGAGGAGGGACTATTTAATTGTCCAGAGTGTGGAAAATGCTTTAAACGTTCTCGGGAACTGATGTACCGTCAATTTATTCACGCTGGTTAGAAACCATTCAAGTATTCTCACAGTGGGATTGTGGTCAGGCCGTCATCTGATCTCAATTTACATCTGGAAAAACAATAGAGAGCGGCCGTTCTTCCACTCTAAATGTGCGACAGAATTCACTGAGTAATTCATTCTGCTGAGACCCCAACGATTTCACACAGAGGAGAGACCGTTCATCTACTGTGTTGCAGAAGAAATTAATTGATTCCAGCATCTTACTGAAATACAAATGACTTAACACTGAAGGTAGGCCATTCACCTTCTCTGAATGTGGGGAAGGATTCACTCACTTGTCAAACTTGCTGAAACACCAGCGAATTCAATTTGGCCAAAGGCCATTTATATGTTCCAATTTGGAAAAGATGCGCTGATGTCATCCAACCTATTGATACTACAACGGTTTCAGTGACAAGAAATTGCTTACATGTCCAGAGTGTGGGACGTGCTTTATAAGGTGCCACGGACTGAAGTGCCATCAACGTCTTCACACAGATGAGAAACCATTCACGTGCTCTCACTGTGGAACTGAGTTCCCAAGGTGCATCAACACAATTTAGCTTTGCATCTCATACACCAGTGATTGCTCTTCACAAGGACTTCAAATGTTCTGAAGCACATTCACAAATCCTGAATGTGAGCAACTAAATTCTTAAGTACAAATCAAGTATTAACCATTAATAAAAGGCCCAAGAACAGTGCAGTAAATGGACATAGACCAGTCTCCTCTCATTATAGAAAAAATATCAGGGGAAAATAACCTGTGTATTTGACGTGATTGGTACTTCGTTGAAACTTTATTGCTGGAACAGCACAGCAGGTCAGGCAGCATCCAGGGAACAGGAGATTCGACGTTTCGGGCACAGGCCCTTCTTCAGGAATGAGCAGAGAGTGTTCAGCAGGAGAAGATAAAAGGTAGGGAGGAGGGACTTGGAGGAGGGGCGTTGGAAATGTGATAGGTGGAAAGAGGTCAAGGTGAGGGTGATAGGTCGGAGTAGGATGGAGGCGGAGAGGTCAAGAAGAAGACTGCAGGTCAGGAAGGCGGTGCCGGGCTGGAGGGATCCGGCTGAGACAAGGTGGGGGGAGGGGGGATGAAGAAACTGGTGAAGTCCAAGTTCATCCCCTGTGGTTGGAGGGTTCCCAGTCGGAAGATAAGACGCTCCTCCTCCGACCGTCGCGTTGTTGTGGTTTGGCGGTGGATGAGTCCAATGACCTGCATATCCTCGGTGGAGTGGGAGGGGGAGTTGAAATGCTGTGCTACAGGGTGGTTGGGTTGGTTCGTCCGGGTGGCCCAGAGGTGCTCTCTGAATCGCTCCGCAAGTAGGCGGCCTGTCTCCCCAATATAGAGGAGGCCACACCGGCTGCAGCGGATGCAGTAGATGATGTGGGTGGAGGTGCAGGTGAATCTGTGGCGGATATGGAAGTTTCCTTTGGGGCCTTGGAGAGAAGTGAGGGGGGAGGTGTGGGCGCAAGTGTTGCACCTCCTGCGGTTGCAAGGGAAGGTGCCGGGAGTGGAGGTTGGGTCGGTGGGGGGTGTGGATCTGACAAGGGAGTCGCGGAGGGAGTGGTCTCTACGGAAAGCTGATAGGGGAGGGGAGGGAAATATATCCTTGGTGCTGGGGTCTGTTTGGAGGTGGCGGAAGTGACGGCGGATGATGCGCTGTACATGGAGATTGGTGGGGTGGTAGGTGAGGACCAGTGGGGTTCTGTCCTGGTGGCGGTTGGAGGGGCGGGGCTCAAGGGCGGAGGAGCGGGAAGTGGAGGAGATGCGGTGGAGGGCACCGTCGACCACGTCGGGGGGGAAATTGCGGTCCTTGAAGAAGGAGGCCATCTGTGTTGTACGTATTTTGAACTGGTCCTCCTGGGAGCAGATGCGGCGGAGACGAAGGAATTGGGAGAATGGGATGGCGTTTTTACAGGGGGCAGGATAGGAGGAGGTGTAGTCCAGGTAGCTGTGGGAGTCGGTTGGTTTGTAGTAGATGTCCGTGTTGATTCGGTCGCCTGAGATAGAAACAGAAAGGTCTAGGAAGGGGAGGGAGGAGTCCGAGACTGTCCAGGTGAATTTGAGGTCGGGGTGGAAGGTGTTAGTGTAGTGGATGAACTGTTCAACCTCCTCGTGGGAGCACGAGGTAGCGCCGATACAGTCATCAATGTAGCGAAGGAAAAGATGGGGGGTGGGGCCAGTGTAGTTGCGGAAGATGGATTGTTCCACATACTCTACGAAGAGGCAGGCATAGCTGGGGCCCATGCGGGTGCCCATGGCTACTCCTTTTGTTTGGAGAAAGTGGGAGGATTGGAAAGAAAAGTTATTCAGGGTGAGGACCAGTTCGGTCAGTCGAAGGAGGGTGTCGGTGGAAGGGTACTGGGTGGTACGGCGGGAAAGGAAGAAGCGGAGTGCTTTGAGTCCTTCGTGATGGGGGATGGAGGTGTACAGGGACTGGATGTCCATGGTGAAGATGAGGCGTTGGGGACCGGGGAAGCGGAAATCCTGGAGGAGGTGGAGGGAGTGGGTGGTGTCACGAACGTAGGTGGGGAGTTCTTGGACTAATGGGGACAGGACCGTGTCGAGGTATGCCGAGATGAGTTCGGTTGGGCAGGAGCAGGCTGAGACGATGGGTCTTCCGGGGCAGTCAGGTTTGTGGATTTTGGGCAGGAGGTAGAAACGGGCGGTGCGGGGTTGTGGGACTAAGAGGTTGGAGGCGGTGGATGGGAGGTCCCCTGAGGTGATGAGGTTATGGATGGTCTGGGAGATGATGGTTTGGTGGTGGGGGGTGGGGTCATGGTCAAGGGGACGGTAGGAGGAGGTATCTGCGAGTTGGCGTTTGGCCTCAGCGGTGTAAAGGTCAGTGCGCCAAACTACTACTGCGCCTCCCTTGTCAGCTGGTTTGATGGTGAGGTTGGGGTTGGAACGGAGGGAGTGGAGGGCTGCGCGTTCCGAGGGTGAGAGGTTGGAGTGGGTGGGAGGGGTGTGGATGTTCAGGTAGCGGTTAATATCGCGGCGGCAGTTTTTCAGGTAGCGGTTAATATCGCGGCGGCAGTTTCAGGTAGCGGTTAATATCGCGGCGGCAGTTAGGTAGCGGTTAATATCGCGGCGGCAGTTCAGGTAGCGGTTAATATCGCGGCGGCAGTTAGGTAGCGGTTAATATCGCGGCGGCAGTTAATATCGCGGCGGCAGTCGATTGGTACTTCAACAATTAAAAGCAGTTAACTTATTCACATCCAATGAAGTAAACGCCTGCTGACGGAATGAATACAGTTCAGCTCCGGATGTAAGAACAGAAGAATACAATCACGTGACCTCACTGGAATGTGTAGTCATCACAGTCTTATCAGACCACATGGGCTGCTCTCTTCATTCGAGACAGGATTGACTGTTGATGACTAACTAGAGGGTCATCTTACTTTAGGCAAGGGAAGAAGTTGAACAGAAAATTCCTTAATGGCAACCTCAGAACCAACAATTCAGCCAGTTGAACTCAAATAACGCAACCTCCCTGCTTTGTCCCATGTGCGGATGATTCATTGAATCCCTTGCTGCACACAGTGCAGGTGAACAGCCACTCCCCACAATGTGTTGTCTGATGTTCCATCAAATCACTGCTACTCCTAAAGTTCTTCTCACATTCAAAGCATTTAAACTTTCTCTCATTGGTGTGAACACGGCCATGTCTACTGAGACTAGAGAACCTCATATTGCCACATGATCTTGGCCAGATGGACCAATGGGCTGAGAAGTGGCAGATGGAGTTTAATTCAGATAAATTCAAGGTGTGCATTTTGGGAAAGCAAATCGTACTAGGACTTATACACTTAATGGTCGGGTTGTATGCAGTGTTGCTGAATAAACAGACATTGGAGTGGGTAGGATAGTGAAGAAGGCGTTTGGCATGCTTTCCTTTATTGGTCAGAACATTGAGTACAGGAGATAGGAGATCATGTTGCGGCTGTACAGGACATTGTTAGGCCACTGTTGGAATATTGCGTGCAATTCTGGTCTCCTGCCTATCGGAAAGATGTTGCAAAACTTGAAAGGGTTGAAAAGATTTACAATGTTGTAGTCAGGAATGGAGGATTTGAGCTATTGGGAGAGGCTGAACAGGCTAGGGCTGTTTTCCCTGGAGCATCGGAGGCTGAGGTGTACAAAATTAAGAAGCGCATGGACAGGGCAAGTGGGAAAGCATTTTTCCCTAGGTTGGGGAGTCCAGAACTAGAAGGCATAGGTTTAGGGTGAGTGGGGATAGACATAAAGATACCTACGGGGTAACGTTTTCACACTGAGGGTGGTATGTGTATGGAATGAGCTGCTAAAGGAAGTGGTGGAGGCTGGTACAATTGTAACATTTAAGAGGCATTTGGATGGGTATATGAATAGGAAGTGTTTGGACGGATAAGGGCCGGAGCTGGCAGGCGTGATTAATTGGGTTGTGGTATCTGGTCGGTATGGACGTGTTGGACTGAAGGCACTGTTTCCATGCGGCACATTGCCATGATTCTGTGAGTCTATAACTGAGTGAACCCCTTCTGAAACAAAGAGCTCGGGAAAGGTTTCTCCCTCGTGTGAATTTGCTGGTGTTCACTGAGTACAGATGACCAAGTGTATCCCTTCCCTGACTCAATGCAGGCGTACATTCTCTTTCTAGGATACCCAACCTTGTGTATCTGAAGCTTTGCTGACTTAATAAATGCCTTCTCACACACAGAGCAGATGAATGGTCTCTCGCCAGTGTCAACTCGACCGGACGACATTCCGCTGGATTGTGAAGTCTATCCCTTTCGAAACAGAGCAGGCAAATCTTCTCTCCCTCTAATGAAAGCGTTTGTGTTACATTTGTCTTGATCCCCAAATGAGTATCTTCGCACCCATGGAACAGCTGAATGGAATCTCCCCCATGTGAACAGGTTGATGTTGATTTCAGACCTTTGCATTTTAGGCCTTTTTGATCTCAAAGGTTTTTTTATTGCCCACAGTCAGGAGAAACGTCTCTTGTCAGTCTAAACCAGTGATGCTGCACGAAGCTGGATGACAGATCAAAACACATCCTACACATGGAGCAAGTGAACAGACCCACCCAGAATGCTTGAGAACATGGGCTTCCAGTTGGCCTGAGTATTTCTAATCATTCCCACAATCCAACATTTCCATGGTGCTGATCTCCTCACACATCTTCAAGTTGAATGCTCCGTTGAATCCGTGTCCATAGACATAACATGGGTCTAATGTGAGGTTTTTTTTAGAAGGTTACTGGATAATGTTGAATAATTTCTGCAGTCAGCTAACTGGAACACTCAGACACTAGTGTGTGTGCGTATGTGTGTTTGTTGGCGCTTCACCAATCACACTGGAGTTTGAAATCTTTTTCCAAAGACATTCTAGATGAACATGTTCCCTTCATGTCTTGCTGAATTTAGTGACACTGTTGGATATTCATAGCGTGTTTGATTTGACTCACTCATCCTCAATTCTTTCAGTCTGTTACTTTGTAAAATGATTGACAAATATTATCGCTGTCCATATGGAATAAAATTTCAGAACGAACAAATTCAATTTCCGAAAGATGTCTTTTCTCAATTTTACACACCCTCATAAACAAATGATCCAATCATATTAAAAGGTGCAAAGACTACTATCAAATCAAAAAGGAGCCTTCCTGAATAAATCAGGTTGTTGTTCCCAACATCTCTGAGCCATTGTGCGTCTTGAGGTGCAAGCGTTTTGTGGGATGTACTTCGCCAAGTAGTGGACAGCACAAGCTCCCTGTCCAGAAGACTGTTGCACAAGAAATGATATCCTTTGCTGTGACTGTGCATCAATGGTGAAGAAAGTGAGTAGTGAACGTGTTTGGTAATCAAAATTGCTGTTTTGTCCCAGGTGTTGTCAAGCTTCCTGTATTGTTGAAGCAGTATTCAATATGGTATTCATATGCATTCATGCATATGGTATTCCATACTGCACTTGACTAATGTCTTGTAAACCCTGGGCAGGCAGGAGGTGAGTTGAGCGCTGCAAGATTTTTAACCTCTGTTCTGATTTTGTACCAACTGTATTTGTATGGTTTCTTCTATTCAGTTTCTAGTCATTCGTACACCCCCCGGAATGCAGTTCGTGGAGGATTCAACAAAGATATTGCTGTTGAATGTCAACAAGGGATACTCAGATTTTCTCTTGCTGAACATGGTCATTGCTAAGTGCGTTTATGATACGACTATTTCTTGCCACTTGTGCAGCGTTTAAATGTGCTTTGGTCTTGCTGTGGTTTTTTGAAGGGTTTTAGCTCAGGTTGAGGTTCAGGTGACAAGGTTGTTCTCAATGAGAACAAACCTATCAGCTCAGCAAGCAAACTTACAAATTGAACATATGGATATTACAGTATCTGAGCAGTTGAAAACGATGCTGAATTTTGTACAATCGTCAAGCAACATCTCCACTTCTTAAGGTAAAGTCATTGACAACGCAGCTAAAGATGGTTGTGCCAAGGACTCGATCATGAGGAACTCCATACCATCGAAATAGGCCAACATGCTCAAGCCCCCCTGCATCACAAATGTGACATAACAAGTCTGATTGATTGAACATTTCACCGGAAGAAAAAATTAGGAATTCAAGTAGACTGCTGATGGTTACAAATGCCGTCTGTTGAACTGATTAAAAGAAAAGCTATTGTCCAGGATACTGCACAACACGAGGAATGGGTTCTGAAAATGATGTACACTGGATTGGAATTATTAATTCTTTTTCTGTCGACATATACTGCCAGAGGTGCTGACTTCCTCCGGCTCTTTATGTTTTCGTCTCAGATATTCAGAATCTGCATGAGTCGGCCTTATTCCCCGCCCTGTACTATGACGTCACCGGTATGTCCAAATCGTGTCCGGATCGCCGGCCTGGACAGTGACTATTTACCTCAGAACTGCAAAGCATTTCCCACAAGTTATTTTTCTAGGTGCTCGCTTGTCGCTGAAAAGTTTTGTAAACGATCCCGGTCTCAATCCCTCCACCTAGCTCCTGCAGCTTTCCCATCTGGAAAAGCGCGCCTTTCCCCATTTAACATGGCGATAAAGCCAACACTGTGAATGCGCTGCGCTCTCCTTTAGTAAGTGTGGGGGACATTAATCTACCCGGGACATGCTGGGTAATTAGCCCGCCATTTAATTCAGTTGTTCCAAAAGATTGATTTTGTTCGTGCAATAATTTTCTCCTTCCTGCATTTCAAGCTTCGGCTATCCAAAAAATCTTTGGACCAACACAATTTGTGGATACAGAAAACATCTTGAAATTGGATGCATCTTTCAAATTTCTAAAACCCTCTTTACAACATAACCTTGACATAAAATTACTTGATCACTCAATAAATTTGCAAATTTTCATTCTCAACTAATGGTGATAAATTTTGGAAAATCTTTTAAAAGGTGCGTTTTAGAACTCAAACCAACAGGTATACTTACTACTTCTGATTGGCTGTCAACATATTTCTTTCATCTTATCATTTTACAGAGAAATGTAAGATATGAAAACTAAAGTATTTCTCTGATTCCAGTTCCAAGCTACTTTTTTTTACTAAAAGGCCAGCAGGCGAGCTTACATTGAAGTACGATGAAATTGTTTCAGAGGTGAATGTGATTGAGCATTCATCTATAATTCAACACTTGAGTTGCTTTGCTATGGTTCTTTGGTCAGGACCTGGTGTGATCTCTGTGCTACGGTTTTGAAACCACGTCCATCCATTGCTCAATTTCATCCATGTCCTCCAAGATAATCTCTTTGCCTTTGCCCAACATGCACTACCTTCAATAATGAGTATTTCAAGCCGATGTGATAGTCTATCGTTCATATCCAATCATGTTCAAATGAGGGTTTCATCACTGCCGGTCGTTAAGCAATGTGCTGCTAATTTATTCCAGTCGCATAAGTGGCTTCCCTCACAAACATCATTCGGACTCTCCTATGCTTCTGCTTACTTTTGTTTTTCCTGTTCCCTCTTACATTTTCCATCCATTCCCTGATCTTACAGGCCCCTGTCAGAGACTATTTTCGTTCCAGACCCTTCCTTGATGTATAATTGGAAAAGAGTTACGTAGAACATGGAACAATACTGCACAGGTACTGGCTCACGACGGTATGCTGTACATGACGCCAAATTAAACTAATCCCTTCTGCGTTCTCTTGTTATATTTACCGCTGCTCCACGTAAAGTCATCTGCTTATCTGAATGCCACTATAAAATCCCATATCATGTCTGACTCCACAACCACTACTGCTCCAGACTCCTACCACTCTTTGTGTGAAAAACTTGTCCTGACAGCTTTATAATCTTCTGTCTGAACAACACTCATTATGTCTTTAACCTTAACTGAAAACCACAGCCCTCCTTATCAGTGTAATCTCCTGCAGTCACTCCAGGCTCACTAACACTGCAACGTCTCCAATAATACCAAGCAGCCCTGTCGTTGTAACCTCCTCCAGTCACCTCGACCGTCCCTATCACTGTCACCTCCTCCAGTCACTCCGGACCTCCCTACCGCTGTCACGTCCTCCAGTCACTCGAGCCCTCCCTATCGCTGATACCTCCTCCTGTCACTCCAACCCCTATTGCTGTCATCTCCCCCAGCTACTACAACTCTCCCTGTCGCTATCATCTTCTCCACTCAATCCATACCTCCCTATCTTTGTAACCTTCTCCAGTCACTCCAACCCTGATATCACGTTAACACCTCCGACCACTCTAACCCTCCCCATCAGATGAACCTTTCAAGAACCGAGCGATCACCTCCACATACCATGAGTTTCTGTTAATTAATTCACCGCTCAGTGAGCGCAGGAGACAACCTTCAGTATGGGCAGCATTATTTATGTCTCTCCATAAGTGCACGTGCTCACAGTGATGCTAATGACCTGTGCATGGTCCCAGCTTGTGCAGATTCTTTCTGAGCAATGATCGCTCTTCCCTGGTAATTCAAACCTGCCTCTCAGCAGATGGAGTTTCTCACAGGAAATCCTTGGTGCCTTCCCATGTTTTCCATTCCGTGATCCACAGGATATTTAGAATCCTAATTTATCAGGAAGGCAGCATCATATGGAACCCTGAAATAAAAAGCAGTCAGTCAGTGGATTGAATAGGGCATTATGAAGAAGGACATGTTGAATACAGAAAATAGTACAGAGACCGTTAAAGCGCAGTATAGGCCTTTTTGCCTTCGATGCTGCCCCGACCTGTGAAATTAATCTGATGTTAACTTAACCTACATCACTGGTAACTGACCTACAGGATGAACATTAATACATCAACCACCACCCTCTGTCTTCTTTCAGCCAGCTTCTTTGTGATTCAATTTTCCTGAAGAAGGGCTTATGCCCGAAACGTCGATTCTCCTGTTCCCTGGATGCTGCCTGACCTGCTGCGCTTTTCCAGCAACACAGTTTCAGCATTCAATTTTCTAAACCACCTTCGATCCCCAAACTCCGTATTTTGTGGAATCGCCTACCATGTGGAGCCTTATAAAACGGTTTACTGAAACACCTCATCAACTGTTTTACATTCATCTACCTGAGTTGTCACCTTCTCGAAGAACTCAGTAAGGTTAGTTAGGCACAATCTATCCTTCACTAAACCATGTTGACTGTCCCTCATCAAGTTATTCTGTTCCAGATGATTATTAAACTTATCTCTTACAAGCTTTTCCAACACTTCACCCTTAGCTAAAGTAAGACTCTGTGGCCTATTATTACAAGGGTTGTCCCGAATCGCCTTCTTAAACAAAGGGACAACATTTGCTATTCTCCTGTCTTCTGTCACTGCTGATGTCGAGAATGATGATATCATGATTTGAGCCAAAGTCTCTGCAATCACCTCCGAGATAAATACCATACGGGCCAGTGGTCTTATCTATTTTCAAACCTTCCAAAATTGCTAAAATCTCAATTTTGTGAACCTCAATCCCATCTAATCTAGTATCCTCTACGTATTTTTAGGAACATTCACCTTCCCAATGTGAAGACTGACGAAAAGTATTTAGTAAGTGCTTCTGCTATATCCTCAGATTCCACACACAATTTTCCACTATTATCATTGATTGGCCCTAATCTTCCTCAGGTCATTCTTTTATTCCTGATAAACCGATGTTTTCCTTGATCCTGTACGCGAAACACAACTCATGTTCCCTCCTGGGTCTTCTTATCCCTCTCTATAGATCTTTTCTCGCTAACCTATAACTCTCAGTCCACTTAAATCAGCCTTCACGCATCATCTTCACACAAGCTTTCTTCTTCCTCTTGATAAGCGCTTTAAATTCTTTTGAAAAGTATGGCTCCCTGTCTCGACATCTACCTCCCTGCCTGATAAATATGCATTTATGAAGAACCCACAGTCGCTACTTTTCAAATAAGCTGCATTTCTAGTGTGTCCATTCCTTGCAGTTTCCTTCCCCATACTGGATCCGAAATCTGGCCTAATCGCATCATATTTGCCTTTCGCCCAGTTATACACTTTTCACTGCTGTATGTACCTATCACGACCCATTAGTATTGTAAAAATAACTGATATATGGTCACTATCGCCAAAGTGCTCACCGACCTTCAAGTCTAACAACTGACCTGCTTCATTCTCCAGTACCAAATCCAATATCTTCAGACTGTGTCAGAAAACACTCCTGCACATATTGAACAAAAACAGACCAATCCAAACTAGTTGAACTATATTATTTCCAGTCAATATAAGGAAAGTTAAAGTGCCCCATAAAAACTATTCTGTTACTCTCGATTCGATTGAAAATCATCTTTGCTCTCCTTTCCTCCACATCTGTGGAACATTTCGGAGGCCTAGAGAAAACACCCAACAGGGTGACCTTTCCTTTCCTGTTTCGATTTTCAGCTCAAACTACCTTAGTGGATGAGTCCTGAAACGTTATCTCAGCTATTGTAATACCGCCCTTGATTAGCAATGCCACTTCCCCACATTTTTATTATAACTGCAGTTCTTGCTGAAATACTTAAATCACAAAATCTGTATCAAACATTTATTTCCCTCCTCTAGCTATGTCTCCGAAATGGCCAAAACATCGAAATCGAAAATACCAACCCATGAGGCAAGTTCACCAATCTTATTCCGGATGCTCCTGATTTTGAAGTACAGACATTTCAAACCAGCATCCTGGTTATGGTGTCCTCCTGCGACCTTGCAAACCTATCGCTGGCGTCATTACCCTCAGTATACTATGCACTGGAACGACCAATCAGGTTCCCATCCCCTTCTTGCATTAGTTGAACACCTCCCCACCCCCTAATGGCATTATCAAATCACTCCCCCACCTGGATATTGTACCCCTCTGGTTCAGTTGAAGACGACCCTGAATGTACAGGTCCAATCTTCTGCAGAAAGAGATCCAGTTATCCAAGAGTCCAAAACTCTCCCTCCGTTACCATTCTGGCAGCCTCGTGTTCAGCTGCGTTCTCTCTCTGTTCCCCGCTTCGCGAGCAAGTGGAACGGGCAATAAACCAGAGAGAGCAACTCAGCTTGATCCAGCTCTAAGGTTCCACCCTAGATCCCAGTATTCCTGCTTTAGATCTCCATTATTCTTCCTACCTATATCAAATCATTTTTGTGGACCACGAATTGGGGCTACTCCCCCTCCCCATCTAGGATCCTGATTGTATAATCAGAGACATCATGAACCCTGGCACCTGGGATGCAACACACCAATTGTGAGTTTTTCTCGTTCCCCAAAAACTCCTATCTGTCCCTCTAATTATGAATCTCCAGTGAGAAATATTCTGCTGCTCTTGCCCCTTCCACTTTGAGCAACAGCGACAGGCTCTGCGCCAGAGACCTGTATCCCATTGCTTGCCAGTGGAACGTCTCCGCCTCTGCCCCCCCCCCCCCCCCAACCATCACCAAATGTATCAAAACGGTATAGTTGTTGTGGCGAATCACCACAGGAGATCCCTGCACTGCCTGCCTGTTCCCTTTTCTTCACCTGACAGTAACTCATCTACATTCTTCACGTGCCTGTAGAGTAACCTCCCCGTAATACCTCTTAATAACTCCCTCCACCTCCTGCATGTTTCAAAGTGCATCCAGCTCCAGCACCATTTCCTTAACACGGTTCTCGACGAGGTGGTGTTTGGTGTCATTCTCACAAATGAAGTCAGCAGGGACACGAGAGATGATCCTTATCTCCAACATACTGCAGGAGGATCATTCAGCTGCCTTAGCCACAATTTCCACGATTATGAATTCCCAAATACACTGCTGAAAAAAGAATGAAACAGGAAAGGAAACACCTATCATCTTTCCAACCGACGCACGGATTTTCTTTTGGGTAGATGAGCAGGATTTATAGGAAAAACTTGGTCTTCCAGGTAAAATAACCAGCCAAATACGTCACTGACCACTTCCAGGAACTGAAGAATTCCGGACCTAAATAGGATTTCAAACTGTATAGTCATGAATCCCGACAGGCTCCGTTGCTCTCTGTTGAACTTGTGACCTCTCTGTTTTGACACTGATGAATGTTTACGAGACTTATACTGGATATGGTTTTCGAAGGTAGACTGTGAGACACAGCCTGCTACAAGAGACTGTCAAATTGTTAGTTTCTGGGTCTGGTCCAGACTGAAGATATTTGGAATCTGGGAGGAATGTCAGGTATTATCGCCATAGGTGTCTTGTGTCCCTTCTGACAATCCATGCGCATCAGACTCTGCCTGAAGATGAAGTTGTAAGACATTTTTGACTGTTCAGTTGAAGGTAGTCTGTTGGCTAGATTTTTACCTGACCAAAATAGAGTCCAAATAGTTTGTTGTGAAGAAATGTTTGATTGATTGCCCTGACCCAGTTTGGAAGCTCTCTGCACAGACATCTTTGCAGGGTCAGTCATACAGGCTGCTGTGAGGTCCAGTGGCACCATGCCTGAATTCAGGTCTTTTGGAATCCATTTTAAATACAGGTCTGGTTGCAAGGGATATTTACTTTGTTTTGTGAATTGGGCAACAACAAGATGTGAATTCCTCCTATTTTGCTGAACGATACTTGCATTATCGTGGAGAACAACAAAGTTGGGACTAAAATTAAACACATGCCAACACTTTGTGATACAAAAATACAAAAATACAGCATGTGAAGAGGGCATAGTACAGAATGAAACAGATGTCACATAACAGCTCTGAGACTCGGACATGTTCCCAAGACGATAAGGTGTTAGTACTGTTAGCAGAGATAGGAGATCCGTTCAAAGCCATGTTTTCTTCTCCCTTCCAAATTGAGAAAAACAAAGTTGAGTGAGGTGAAGAATTTAGTGAAGATGCTAGGAAGGAAAAATAAAGTATCGGGTATGTCATGTGAACATTTTGAAACCGTATTGCACTAGAGAGAAAGAACTTGAGAAACAGGTATTAATTAATGCACTGCAGAGTGAGGAATCAAATCCAGATGATATTGATTTTGAGATGCCTCAAAGCAGATTTTAAAAATGATGAAGTCCTTGAGGTGTGAGGCACATTGGTAAGTTGCATGATTCAGGAGCATAGAACGGACATGAAAGATTTGTTACTATATAACAAGGACATATGTAAGAATCAGATGGGGAGGACCAATGCTATAGTACATGACATAGACGTGGGAAATACAGCTATGATAAAACAATACCCCTCTTGGCTTAACACTTTCAAAGCTAGACAGATCGAAATGGAGATGGAGGCCATGGTCGTCGAGAACAAATTCAAACCAAGCCAAAGCGAGTGGAGTTCGCCGATCGCCTTTGCTCTCAAAGTGGATGGGAGTCAACGAGTCAGCGTGAATCATCGGAAGGTCAATGCCGTTACAAAATCGGACTCCTAATTTATACCTAATTCCTAGTTTGGAGGGCGCTATCGAGAAAGTCGGACAGGCCAGTTACTTCACCAAGATGGACTCAATGCATGATTAATGGCAGGGTACCTTTATCAGAGTGGGCTAAATTCATTTCTGCATTTGTCACCCCACATGGGCTATACCAATTTAAAGTAATGCCCTTTGAAATGAAGAACGCACCTGCCACATTCTAAAGACTTATGAATAGAATTATGGCTGTATTAAAAAAACCGTGTAGTTTATTTGGACGATGTAGTGATTAGATTAGATTAGATTACATTATAGTGTGGAAACAGGCCCTTCGGCCCAACAAGTCCACACCGACCCGCCGAAGCGAAACCCACCCATACCCCTACAATTACCCCTTATCTAACACTACGGGCAATTTAGTTTGGCCAATTCACCTGACCCTGCACATCTTTGTGACTGTGGGAGGAAACTGGAGCACCCGGAGGAAACCCACGCAGACACGGGGAGAACGTGCAAACTCCACACAGTCAGTCGCCTGAGGCGGGAATTGAACCCGGGTCTCTGGCGCTGTGAGGCAGCAGTGCTAACCACTGTGCCACCGTGCCACCGTGCCGCTTTCTAGTGATCTTTAGAAAGTTCTGGAAACATCATATCGTACAGTTGGAAGAGCTCTTAACGACTACGAGAAGAAAAACTGGTGATAAAATTAAAGAAAATGGAATTCACGAAAGCAGAGATGGCATTCTTGGGACATAACATTGGTCATAGATGTTTGACCCCACGGAACGCAAAGACGATGGCTATCGAGGATTTTCCACGACCAACCTCGAAGGAAGACCTGCTTCAATTCTTGGGACTCAGCAGATTCTGTCAGCTGTTTGTTCTAAATTAGAGCAGAGTAGTGGCACTGTTAACTGATTTGCTGAAGATGGGCAGTACTATGCCAGGATGCATTTGGCCATTCTAAATGATATCACTAACAAACCAGTTTTAGCAAAACCAATCTTTTCAAACCCTTTTAAAGTCGCCATCGATGCCAGTTACATTGGAGTTTGAGCTGTACTTCTCCAGGAATATGCGATGGGATTGAACTGCCAGCCACTCGTTACTTTTCATAAAAGATCAACATCCACCAGAGGAAATACTCCACAGTCGAAAAGGAACTATTGAGTTTGGTGCTGGACTTACCAAATTTTCATGTGTATCTCACAAACAATGCGGCGGAGACGGTTGTGTGCACTGACCACAATCCACTTACATTCTTAGAACGATTTAAAATAAGAATATGAGACTACTGCGTTGGTGTATTATGTTCCAAACTTTTCATTTAAAAATCATACATGTTGCGGGTCAGAGGAGTGTAACTGCAGATGCATTATCACGGATTTAATTTAATGTTATACATATACAGATACATGGGAAAAATTTAAGTTGAACTTATAATAAAGATGTTTGCATGTTAGGGGAATGTGTTTTAAAAGTAGTGAAAAATGAAGTCGTCTTTTCGTTATGATGGTTCATATTTTCTTATGGGGGTGGTGTCATGAAGACGTAAGTGCCACTTTAAGAGCGCAAAGGTTTGGCAAATAAGCTGGTGCAGGAGAATTTAAAAAGTAATATTTAATTAAGAAGAATCAGCATTCGCTGAGTTGCTTTGAGGCAAAACAAAACACGAATTTGAACTCGGTTAATCAGTTGAACTTATACCTCGAATGATATCAAAATTCAATCGATTTTGATTTGACTATATTGACTATCTTTAAATCCAGTGACCCAATCCGATGCTTTGGGCGTATAACACGGAAAGAACTGTACAGTTGGGAGCGGAACTGTCAAGTCCAGAAGGTAAAACGACTACTGGAAAATTAGCACTCTTAAAAATACCTATTCGATCAGTAATATATGAGGCAGAAATTGGTCATGAAAAGAAGACACAGAAAGATCCGAATAGAAGAACGAAAGCTGGCAAGTCTTTAAGATAAGAAGTGTAGTTTTGTGAAACTTAATTTGGAGTTTTATCGGACATGTATCAGAGAAGGGAAGTTAAAAGATACGTTAGAGGAAGAAATAGTAAATAGTGGTTAGTTAACTATTCCCTGCTTTATTTTAAGAAATAACATTGTTAATTTTTACGTTAAATAGTTTTTGGTCACTCGGATCTTTACGGATTAATGCACGGGATAAATCTTTTCCGTGTTGCTGGTTTCAAACTAAGCAGGAGGGCTTAGCAGGAAGTAAGAATATTGTGATTTATACAAACATGCTTAATCTTTGGCACATTCTGATGAGAAAGGTGACGAAGCCTTCTTTATTGCATTTCAAAAATTGGCTCGGCAGATGGAGTGGTAAGAGAACTTATGAGAAATGCTAAATGAAAATCAGCTGTTTGGCAGGGCTGGTCAGGGAAATGCAGCGCTGTCAGATGATGGGTTCAAGAGATTACAAAGATGCCAAACAGGTTTTTTTAAGTGCTGTTGAATTGGGAGAGGAAGCTTGCAGACAGCGATTCAGAAAAAAAGAAGTAAATGCATCAGACTTACGTTGACTTCATATGAATTAAATGTAATAATTTTAAGATTGGGCCTTACAAGTAGATGAGAACTATGAACGTAGCGCATTTTGAGAAGATTTGTAGCTGAGGTTGAGCTTCTGGATGTAAGTTTGCTCGCTGAGCTGGAAGATTCCTTTTCTGACATTTCATCACCGTACTAGATAACATCAACATTGAGTCTCCGGCAAGCACTGGTGTTATGTCCCGCTTTCTATTTATGAAACAATACTAGTGCATCATTGGACTGATTATGTCACCTACTATGGTGACTAAACATCTGAAAACGAACCTTCCAGCTCAACAAGAAAACTTACGTCAAGATCCATGAGGTATGAAGAGAGTTTATTCTGCTGGAGAAGTTTGAAAACCCACTTCCAGAGATGATAAGAACTTATGTGGTTGAACAGAAATTTCAAGAAGTGAGAAGAGCATCAGAGATGGTCGGTGAACATGTATTGGTGCGCAAGGTGAAACATCGTTTCTGGCACAAATTTAGTCTTGTGTGGGAAAGAAATTGGGAACAGGTGAGGTAGTTCACTGAAAAACAAATAGTAGCCTCGGTACATGTGACAATAAATTCAATTCACATCAATTCAATTCAGTAGAGCACACTGCCAATAGTTTACAGTAGGTGAAAAAAGAAGGCCAATGAAGTGGAACGTTTCAGGTGTTTCCATTGTGGTAAGATGGGACATAAAAAGTCACAGTGTTGGTCAGTGAAGAAGAGATGTGGGAAAAGATGTGGCAAAAGTGGGCAATCCAATGGCGTTAGGAAAAGTAGAGAAGGATACATCAAGGAAAGTCGAGGAGAAGCAGGAGAGTGCACAGCCTAGACAGGGGCCGGGTATCGAGTTGAGGTCTGATCTCTATAAAGACTTCATTTCCCTGTGTAAAGTGTACTCAGGAAGAACAGGGACAGAAAGGAAATAAGTTAGAATTTTAAGAGATACAAGACATGGTTAGTCACTGATCGGAGGAGATGAAAGTATATTCACACTTCCTGAGTAATTTGTGGAATGGGTAGACAGATATTTAGCATTCCCCTCTGTAAGACCAGGTTGGAGGCGTAAATCTGATTGGGAAAGTAGCAGTGGCAATGATTGACAAAGTGTCAGCTGCAACAATGTAGTCTATTCTTGGGAACAGTTTAACAGGATACAAGGTGGAAGTGACATCCGTTGTTGTGGAGAAGCCAAAGGAAGACCAGTGAGGTGAGAAGATAAAAGAAATTTCCGCTGGAATTTTCCAGACTATGTAGTAACGCCTATTACAAGTTACAGCAAGAAGACAAAAGGAAGAAGAAAGATGAGGGACGTGTGGTTTAGTGTGCTGAAACGTGTTTTCATGTTCTGGTAGAGGAAAAAAATATCCTGAATACACAAAGGGCCAAGCAGAGCTATTTCCTTCTGAAAAGTGAAATGACTTTCCACAGCGAGATGAAAAATTTAAATACATATGAATACTGATTTGCTCATTAAACTGGAAGATGTTTCGTCACCATATTAGAACATAGAACATAGAACAGTACAGCACAGAACAGGCCCTTCAGCCCAAGATGTTGTGCCGACCACTGATCCTCATGTATGCACCCTCAAATTTCTGTGACCATATGCATGTCCAGGAGTCTCTTAAATGTCCCCAATGACCCTGCCTCCACAACTGCTGCTGGCAACGCATTCCATGCTCTGTGTAAAGAACCCACCTCTGACATCCCCTCTATACTTTCCTCCAACCAGCTTAAAACTATGACCCTTCGTGTTAGTCATTTCTGCCCTGGGAAATAGTCTCTGGCTATCGACTCTATCTATGCCTCACATTATCTTGTATACCTCATTTAGGTCCACTCTTCTCCTCCTTTTCTCGAATGAAAAAAGTCCGAGCTCAGTCAACCTCTCTTCATAAGATAACTCCTCCAGTCCAGGCAGCATCCTGGTAAACCTCCTCTGAGCCCTCTCGAAAGCATCCACATTATAATAGGGCGACCAGAACTGGACGCAGTATTCTAAGTGCGGTCGAACCAAAGTTTTATAGAGCTGCAAAAAAGATCTCACGACTCTTAAACTCAATACCCCTGTTAATGAAAGACAAAACACCATATGCTTTCTTAACAACCCTGTCCACTTGGGTGGCCATTATAAGGGATCTATGTACCTGCACTCCCTCTGCTCCTCCACACTGCCAAGAATCCTATCCTTAATCCTGTACTCAGCTTTCAAATGCACCAACTCACATTTATCCAGGTTGAACTCCATCTGCCCATCTCTGCATCCTGTCAATGTCCCGCTGCAGCCTACAACAGCCCTCTATACTGTCAACTACACCTCCAACCTTTGTGTCATCTGCAAACTTGCTGACCCATCCTTCAATCCCCTCATCCAAATCATTAATAAAAATTACAAACAATAGAGGGCCAAGGACAGAGCCCTGTGGAACACCACTCACCACAGACTTCCAGGTATTAGGTAAAATCATCAGTGAGCATACGGATAAAAGTATGTATATAATGCTGCATACTCAGAAAAGGAATCAGAAATGTATTCCTGAGGGTTATTATCTTCAGGATAGAAGAGAAAAACGAACAAGGAGACTACGGCAGGTTAGTGCAGGGGACTAATGGGCAGAAGTGCTCCAGATTGTGTTATCTGGAGCATACAGATAGGACGTTTTATGGGCTATGCATGAGCTATCTGTAAGCAGTTTCTTCAGCTTGAGGAAGACTCAGCATAACGTACAAAAGCACTTCTACTCTCCTAGACTGCACAAAGATGTTGTTAACTTTTGCTGCATTTGTCACACATGCCAAATAATAGGAAGGCCACAGGCAGTAATAAAATCAGTACCTTTGGTTGCCAAATCTCTTTATTCGAAGAACCGTTCACGTGGGTTATGACTGATTGTGGAGGTTTCCTCATTAAAACCAGCAGTGGGAACCACAATGGATGCATCTATTAGATTTATGGAGGCATTTCAATTAACGATTATTTAAGGGAAAAAGATTGTAGAGGAGTTGGTAACTTTCTTTAGCCGGTATGGGTTACCCAGAGAAATCCAATCAGAACAACTATCTGACTTAACTGGCGCGATTTTTAACAAAGTCATGGATAGTTTAGGGTTATGACATGTCAAATCAAGTCCAAACTAGTCAAAATCCTAGGGAGCCTTGGAAAAGTGACATGAGACGCAGAAGAGAATTTTAGGAGCATACAGTCAGGATTACCCAAATGATTGTGATAAAGATAAGCCAATCGTATTGTTTGCCATCAGAGATGCCTAGGTTGATCTACTCAGTTTTCTCCCATTGAGTTAATGGGACATGAAGCGAGAGGGCCTTTGAAACCAATTCAACAAAAATTGATGGAGCAAATTCGGAGATATCACTCCTGGCTTATATATCGGAGGTGAGAGAAAGAATAAATCGAGTAGGGGACGGAGCTAAACGGCACCTAAAGGGGGCATAGCGTAGAATGAAGCAGTTAGCAGATAGAAACTGTTACATTCGGACGTTTTCCTGTCGGGATGGCGTGTTAGTGTTGTTACCAATTGTAGGTGAACCATTCAAAGGCAGGTTTAGTAGTACCTATCAAACTGAGTTAAAAAGTTAATTCAGGTAAACTACCTGGTAAAGATACTGAATAGAAAAATAAAACAACTGTGTCGGGTATGCCTTGTGAATATGTTGAAACCTAATAGAGGCAGGGAACTAGGGAAACATGCCTTAGTTACAACCCTATAGAGTGACGAATCAAATGCAGGTATCGTGGAGTTTGATGTGCCTCATCATAAGTAAAATAATGAGGATATCCTCGAAGAATGGGATAGGAGAGAAAAGGTACAGAACGAAGTGAATGCGATGTTCATTGAAGACATTGTGAGTCAGAGTGAGTAGAACTTTCCGATCATGTTCGTTCCCAAACCTTATTCTATCCAACAATTCTTTGTGGCAGATCGAAATGGCAACGCTGTAACAAAATCAGAACCCTATCCAATAACAAAATTGGAGGACTGTCTCAAGAAAATTGAATTCGCCAGTTGCGTCACAAAGTTGACTGACTGCATGATTAAAAACAAATATCTTTATCAGGAAAAGTGAAAGATGTTTCATCATTTGTAAACCTAAATGAGCTGTATTAATTCAAAGTGGTACCCTTTGGAATGAATAACACACCAGCCACATTCCAAAGACCAGAGTTGTGCGGGGTTAAGAAATAGTGTAATTTATGCTGATGAATTGGTAATCTTTACCCATTCACGGAAAGGTCACACGGGACAGTTAGCAAAACTCTTTGAATGATTACTAAAAGCAAAACTGGAATAAACTTAAACACAATTTGCAAAGGCAACGCTGCCCTTCTATGGATATAACATCCATGGAAGGAATGTGATGAAAGCCATGGTATAATTTCCCCGGCTATCCTCGATGAATTAATGGCTGCGACATTTGGGACACAGCAGCTTAACTTCAGCATCATGGCGGCACTGCAGACAGATACACTGAAGAAGGAAATTAAATTTGGATGGACAGAAAAGTGACAGGAGGCACTGGACATTTTAAAAGCTGTGTTAACGAGAGCATCAGTTTTAATATAATTATATTTGTAAAATTACATTTGCAGATACATTCTATTTTGCTCAACAATGCAGTCTGCAGGCAACCAATGCAGGCTGTCAATCCATATAATATTTCGTAAATACCACATTGGAAACAGAACGAACCTTACTCAAGACTGGCACACACACAGACTCTGATCTTACACCTTTAATGCATTGTCTGAGCTGAGATGTCACCTTTTGTTATAGAAAATGAAGTTGTTCCGAGAAGGTGACATAAAGAAAGTTCTGGCATTTACATAATAATGAACCGAAAGCTGCATCTAAAAGATGAAAGGCTTAGCAATCCAGGTTTGTTCAACATATCATATTGATGATCTAAAATTTGAAAATAAGTTATTTTTAAAGGCAATAAGTATAAGTTGATTTTTATTAACCACAGAATGACTTTTCAATTTAAAAGAATACAACAAAATGGCTGAGAATAGTGATTGCACCCTGTGAACGTTTACTGCTGTGTTGCAGAATTAAGGTGAAATCAAAAGACAAGAGGACAATGGAGCTTTCATAAAATGAGTACTGACACATAGATTAACCATTCGAACTAACTTTGAACTTCTACCATGGCATGACGATTTAAGTAAATAAGACTTCCTTCCTGGGGAAATCATTGGATTAGCCTGTTGTCAATCATGTCACCGTATTACAGTTGATTGGACTTTTCTTATAATTAAGAACCCTTTCAAAGGAAATGTCATTGGATTAACGTGCTGTAAATCATGTCACCTTATTAGATGCGATTGTTTTTTCTTGCAATTAAGGATGTACTATCTCTTATAAAATCATATAAATGATGTGTAATTTTCACATTCAATTGTGCGACTTCACCATGGAACACAGAAGCATTGTTACTGGACAGAATTGCGTCAAGGTGCCTTAATTCAATAAACTAATGACCGTTTGTACTTTTACAGACTGCATTCTGTTGATTCTTTTGACCAATCTTTAACCAAGAGGCCCCTCTTGAGGGGGCATAAATCTTCAATTTCAGTTGCACGACACTGTAATCCTTTGCTATAAAATTTGGGTCTTATGATCTTAAACTCAGCAAACACCTGATGAAGGAGCAGCACTCCGAAAGCTAGTGTCTCCAAATAAACCTATTGGTCTATAATCTGATGTAGTGTGATTTGTAACTCAATAAGTTCGCATGATAGTCTTTATGGCGTGCGTGGAAAGTGTAGTGCAAAAGAAATAAAGGAGGCAGACAAGGTCAGTGACATTTATTTAAATAGCTTATCAATAATGTATGCAGTATTTGGCACACAAAAAATGAATCCGCTGACAGCATAAACAGTGACAAAGGGGGATGGCCTTGTGGGGATAACTGAAACCTAGCTACAGGAATGTCAAGACTGGGGAGTTTAATGAACAAATGTACTCAATATTCAGTCAAGAAGGAACAGTGAGGAAGTTGATGTTTTGGAGAAGGAAGTTCGCAAGGCTGTATTAAGACATTATATTTTCACGACAGACTAAAATGATAAGTCAGTCTGGGTCGAAATAAAACACTTGGAAAGGAAACCATTGGTCGAAGTTATGTCAAGCCCAGAACTCTCCACCTCTTCCCCTTCACCAAATGTACATGCAAAGTATCGAATAGCATAAACGAGGGACTAAGAATGACCTGTGAGAAGAGCACACTAATAATTATGGACAATTTGCTTATGGATATTGGCTTAATTGATCAATTAAGCAGTCAGAGAACGGATTTTTTAGTGTTAGTATTATGTAATGAGGAAGAAATGACAAATCGTCTTGCAGTACACGATCCTATAGGAAAGAGTGACACCAGAATGCAGAGTTTCAGATTCAGATTGGAAGACTGAAGACAGAGATACATACGAGAGCGTTAGTATTGGGCAATGATAATTCTATAAGCCTGAGGAACGATTGGCCGGAGTGGATTTGGCAAAACGTTAAAGAATAGAAAAGTTGGACAATAGAATGGAGATAGTTAAGAAATCATCAATTAAAGTATCTTCCTGAGTGGAAGAACAATTGTACAAAGGCGAAACGTCCTGTCATATCTTAACAAGGAAGCCTCTGATAAGATGACCCCGAAGGTCTTGTGGTATTATCGCCAATTGATAATCAGTTAATGTACGATGGACTCGAGATCAAATGCTGCCACGGCCGATGGTGGAATCTAAATTCAACCTAAATGTCGAATTATGTTTTACAGATAAATGGAGAGACCACTTTCACTTTAATATTGTGTCTCCTTGTTATTGAGCCTTCGAGAAAGACTATAAACCGTTCTCTGTTTCAAACTGTCTATTCCTGTCATGCTCTTAAACACTTTGATCAGGAACCCATTTCAACCTTCTCTGCTTCAAAAAAAAGCTACTGCCTCTTTATAGTTTGAATACGCTCTTGTCCTGTTACTTATGAAATGCATCACCTTGTGCTTATCAATCACATTTCATCGGCCATTGATCATTGCTGGTCTGGATCATCCTGTAACCTAACACTTGACTGCTCACTATGAACTACGCAGCTAATCAATGTGTCATCCACAATATTATGCATCATTGACCCCAAACTCCATCCCTAACATTATCATAATCATCATCATCACAAAGAAGCAATCATTTTCTTCTTGTTGTTCAGATATTATTCACAGAAGAAGAACTGAGGATTCCAGTCTTTTGCTCTTCACATTTTGGTACAGTTAAGTTCTTGCTGTGAGGGCGCCACGAACACTATTTTGGACATGGAGCTGAATTATCCTTTTATACTGTGCCACTCTGTATGTTTTATTTATAAAACTTGTACTTAATTAAATTTGGAATAGATTTCGGTGTTTTTGAATGCAAGGCCTGTATTTTCTGTCGACGTGGATAATGAGTTTTGAAACATTCGCTACAATAGTCAGAGCTGAACGATTTATTTTTGTCTGCAGAATGGACACAGTCCCATGAACTTGCTTGAAAGTGCTGAAGTGATGTACATGTAGATTCAATTAAAATATACAAAGAGACACAGTGTGGGAGATCAATTCATATCGAATGTATGCCAACTGTTTTACATATTTAAAGACGTTTGAGAAAATGTTCTTAGAGCAACATATATCTTACAGCTGTTCCTGGGTTTGCAGCATGGTTATGGATGTATTGTCTTTTTGTTTTGAGTTAGTGCAGTCATTATAGTTTATTAATAAAGGATTGTTTTTCCATTTTGTTTTATTAACATGCAAAAACAAACCAAAAAATTACGGTTTTTTAAATAAACCATTATTTATCGAGCTTTTTAAGGATGGGCTACAATGTAATTAGAACAAAGTTTGCACATGTTTTAAAATGTTTCTTGTTTTTAAACTGCAAATGTTTCTTTTTGTTTGTATAAATACAACTTTCTTAAATAAAATAAGAAACTGTGCATTTATTCTGGGGAATCCTACATATGTTCACCTCTGGAGAAGCCATTTGTCCTTTAGGAATTTATTGGTGAGAAATATTTTTATTGAGTTAATGAGCTAAATGGTTGATTTATTTTAGTTTTTATATGTTTGATATGCATGTACATATATTATTTTTCCGTTTTTACATTATTGTGCATAGGTAATGAAAAGTGAAGAAATCTAACGTTATTACCTGGGCTGGATTGAGATTGACCAATGTAAATTGCTTGGTTCTTTACGACCTTCTGGAATGGCCTCACAGTAAAGGACATTTAATGAGTTAAACAAATGTACCATTCGCAGCGATGCAGCCATACCATTTTATAACAAAATTAAATGTTAAATGAAACAAAGAATGATGCTAGATAACAGAATCAAAAACAGTGCGAGAACGCAAGGTAAACTGAGCAAATTTGTCAGCTTCAGATCGAGTGAAAAACAGTTGGAACTTTGCGTCTGTCCGTCAGAACTGAATGAAGTTAGTAAATCGTGTGACAGGAATGTCGGTTATGAGGGGAGAATAGATTGAGATAGAGAAATATAGAAAATAAAGAAGCAAGCAAGGGATTATTGATGATCAGCTGGACTGGAAGTCTAAAATAAGAGATTATCTTAGTCATTTTTTTGTCCTTTTCCCATATTCCAGAACGTCAAAACTATGTAATGTATACGTCAATGTCCCAGTTTAAAGAGAGTTATGTCCCTTTATATCTCTTCTCTGAGAGTGATCATCTTCTTTTATTCTATAATGGGATGCTAGTACAGCATGATTTCCCTTTTCTCATTGTCCTTGAGAAGATGTTGGTGAGTCACCTTGCTGAGTCACTGCAGTGCATGGTTTGTAGGTCCATCCAATTTTATTTCTTTGTAGTACTGGATACAACTGAGTGGCTGGCTTGGACATTTCAAAGGTCAATTGAGAGTCAAACACATTGATGTGGATCTAGAGTCACATGTAAGGCCGACCAGGTGAAGATGGTAGGTTTCCTTCTATGAAGGACATTAGAGTGTCAGGAAGGATTTTCTGACAATTGACAATGGTTTCATAGTTTCATTTTACTCTTCTACCCTGTTATTTTATTGAAGTTAATTTCCAACATTCGCTCTGGTGCGATCGGATTCCCAGGTGTGAGTCATTTCCTGGGTACTGGATTAATAGTTTGGAGATAGTATCGCTAATTAGTTTTGAAAACATTTGTAGCTCAGGTTGAGATTCTAGATGTAGGTTTGCTTGTTGAGCTGGAAAGTTCATTTTGAGACGTTTCCTCACCATAGTGGGTAACACCTTCAGTAAGATTCCGGAAGAAGCAGTGGAGATGTAGTCTGCATTCTATATAGACAAGTTTGTCTGTCCATGGGTTGGTGATTCATTTCCTAAGGTGATGTCATTTACTATGGTGACGACATTTCCTGTTGTTTTTCTCAGGGGTGGTAAAGGGCATCGAAATCAATGCGCTTGTTGATAGAGTTCTGGTTGAAATGCTATGCTTCTAGGAATTCTTGTGCGTCTCTCTGGGATGGATAGTGGTGTCGCTTATCACTCATATGTAAGGATACTAGTGAGAGTGGGTCATGCCTTTCGTGGCACGTTGATGTTCGTATATCCTGGTGGCGACATTTCTGCCCAGTTGTCCAAAGTAATGCTTATTACTGTTCTTGCAAGGTATTTTCTAAATGTCATTAGTTTTGCTTGTTTTCTGCGTCAGGTCGTACAATTTCATTAACTGATGTTTTAGTGTGTTAGTGGATATGTGAGCAGCCATAATGACAAGGAGTTTGGGTTGTCTGGTCGTCATTTCCGCGTTGTCCTTCATGTAAGGGAGAGTGGTTTCGTTTCTGTATATGTTTTGATTGCTTGTTTGCATTTGTCATTGAGAGATCGATGGACTGTGTTAATTGGGTGCCCATTCTTTTTGACTACACGGTATAGATGATTTTCCGCTGCTCTGCATATTTCTTCTGCGCTGCAATGTGTGGTGGCTCATTGAAATAATGTTCTAATGCAGCTTCGTTTGTGCATGTTAGGATGTTTGCTTCAATATTTGGTCTGTATATGTTGTTTTTCCTGTAAACGCCGTTTTGAAGTTCCCCATTGGTTGTTAGTTCCATGGTAACATCTAGAAATAGTTGTTTTTAAAATTGTTTTCCATCTCTTAAGTGAATCTTATGCCAGTAAGAGTATTATTAATTGTTCTCAATGTTTCCTCCAATTTATTTCGTTTCGTGATGACGAAGGTATCGTCCACGTATTGGACCCAAAGTTTGGGTTGCATGGTTTTGTAGAGCAGAACAAACCTATCAAATAATCAGACAGGCAGTCGCACCATATTTAAGCAGGAAAAAAGAAGGAACACATTCAATCCAGAAGAAAGGAACGCACAGCAAATACTAAAATATATAGAAAAAACATTGTTATCCTACCTGCAGACAAAGGACGATTGACAATCATTTTAAATCAAAGCGACTACATTGAGAAAGCGAGCGCACTACGTTCAGATACCAACACTTTCCAACAAGTAGCGATACATCCGTCCCTACAACGACAAAACCGAATCACAGCACTAGTCAAAAATTTCCGAAATCTGGAAAAAATAAATCAGACTGACTTGCAAAAAATGAAATGAGAGTGATCGAAGACACCACGCTTCTACGGATTATCTAATAGTAAAAACCAAGGAGGTCCCGTTCAGACCATAGTCTCACGACCTGCAACACCAAGATTGGCTAAGGAGCTACACTATAGACTAAGACTTAGTAGAAGATTCACGCCACTTCATCCATTCCACCCTAGAATTCCTAAAGACCACCAAGGACACCAATGTAGAAGAAGATAAAATAATGGTCTGCTATGATGTAACAGCAATGTTCAAATCCATGAACATCAACCTGGCCAAGGAAACACTGACTGCACTGTTACAAGAACCAATTATATGTTCACCAAGCAAGACCAACTTCTTAGCAAGCACAATATCGTCAAACAAGTAGACCTATGCTTTAACTTCACATTCAACGATAAAACCTACAGACAAACCAAATAAACATCCGATATCAGGGTTCTTAGCAGAGGTAGTAATGCAAAGAATGAAACAAATGGCTCTGCCAACCACCCAATCCAACCTTTGGTCTGCTACGTGGATGACATCTTCGTCATCACTAATCAAAACAAATTAGAGAAACCCTTGAACACTGTCAATAATACCCTTGTCAGCATAAGAATCATGAAGGAGGAAGAAAACAACAGCAAACGGGCATTCCTAGATTTTGCACTTGAGCGAACAGCCAACAGTGAACTTCAAACCAGCGTCTCCCAGAAAACAAAACATTTGGAACAAATATTGAACTGCAGAAGCAATTATCCCAACATCTACAAACGAAGCTGCAGCAGAACATCATTTCAACGAACCACCACATATCGCAGCACAGAAGAACTACAGCAGAGCAGAAGAGAATCACCGATACAATGCATTCAAAAAGATTGAGTAATCAAACGACACAGTCTGCAAAAATGGTAACAAACATTACTTTGGACAAACAGGCAGAAAACTAGCCACCAGGATACACAAACATCAACATAACACAAAAAGACATGACTCGCTCTTACTAGTATACTTACATACGGATGAGAAGGGATACCATTTCTACAGGGACAACTGATCCATCCTAGGACAAGTCAAACAGAGACACGCATGATAATTCATACAAGCATGGCATTCCAACCAGAAATCTTTCAACAAACTCATTGAATTGGACATCATTAACATATCCTGAGAGAAAGAACAAGAAATGCCATCACGAAAGGAAATGAAGTCACCACAGGAAATGCATCACCAACCCAAAGAACCCCAAACATATAAATAGAAAGAGGGCTACACCATCAGTGCTTCACCCGGAGGCTCCTGAAGATGTTACCTGGTATGGTCATGAAACGTCTGAAAATGAACCTTTCAGCTCAATGAGCAAACGTACATCCAGAATAATACCACGAAGCCATCGCCTCCCCAGCATCTTCAACTATGTCCATTGGCAATATTGGTGATGCTGTTAGCGTGGCTATACTTGAGACAGAGTTATTAGAAAGGCAAAAAAACATTTCCCAAAATGTACCATCCTTCTCATTTTGTATTCATTAGAAGGTGAGGGGCTAGGTGCAGGGAAATATGGTTAGCGTGAATGGACATTTTGGGAGCATGGGGCATTTATTGCTGTCGGGCCTATCTCCGTGCTGTCGAACTCTATGATTCTTTGATAGTTTACGTAGCTCTGTGAAGCCCCATGTCGGTAGAGAGAGAGCTCCAACCTCCCAATAAATCCCTCCAATTCCGCCAGCCCAAACTTCAAACAGAAAAGATGTATAACCTGACAGAATATGCACGAAATGTCGATTTTCCTGCTCCTCGGAAGTAGCTTGACTAGCTGATCTTTTCCAGCAACACACGTTTGGACACCGAGGCCCTGCCCTCGTCCACTTTCCCAGTCACGTCATGATTGAACTGCAACAAATTCGTTAGGCATGATTTTGCCCTCACAACGCCATACTGACTACTCCTAATTAGCCCTTTCCGAAAACATGCATATCATATCCCTCAGAATATTTTCAAGTAACCACAGATGTTAGCCTTACTCGTCTATAGGTTTCAGGCATTTGTTGCAGTCCTTCTTGAATAAGATCACAACGTTTGCTGCTTCCCAGGTATCAGGGAGCTCACCCGTGGTAAATGATTATGCACAATAATCAGCCAGGCTCTCACAAAGTTTTCTCTAACTGCTTCCAATGTTCTTGGATATGCGTGCTCAGGACCAGAGATTAATTCACTTTCATACATCTAATTCGTCCAACAGCTTCTCTACTGTGCCATGGACAGCCGACAAGCTATCACAATGAACTTCCCAAATTTCCCAAGTCTTCATGTCTTTCTCCAGGGTAACACAGAGGAGAAGTATTCATTGAGGACCTTGCCCATCTCTTGTGGTTCTGCGCATACATGTCCACTTTATTTCTTGGCGGTCCTACTCTCTCTGTAGTTATTCTTTTTCTTTCAGATTTCTTACAGTACCACTTTGGATGCCCCTAATCTTCTCAGCCAAGGCTACGTCGCGCCTCCTTTTTGCCCTCCTGATTTGTTTCGTCAATAAACTTCTGTATCTCCTGTCTATCTCGAGCTGTCAGTGCCTAAGCAATGCCTTCTCCATTTTCAGGTGAAAGCCTCAATACCTTTCGTCATTCAGGGTTCCATATATCTGCCAACTTTTCGCATCACCCTCACAGTAACACATAAACATTGAACTCCAGCTATGTAGCCTTTAAAGACCTCGCACCTGCTAGAGGACGTTTGCTTGCAAACAAACTACTCGAATAAATCCCTGCATGATCCTGTATATTTCCATCAAAATTCTGTCGACCAGCTTTGCCCCTTGCAATACTACTTTAACATTAATAAAACTATGGCCACTGGTCCCGACGTGCTCGTCCACTACAGCCTCCTTCTTTAGGAGCTATAATCGAGTTATAGAGATGTTCAGCACCGAGACAGACCCTCCGGTCTAATGCGTCCATGCCGACCAGGTATCCAAACCTAATCTAGTACCATTTGCCAGCAATATCCCTCTAAACTCTTCCTATTCATATACTCCAGCTGCCTTTTAAATGGTATAATAAGACTCCCTCAGGCAGCTCACCTATACATCCACCAACCACCGTGTGAAAAGGTTGCCCCCAGGCCTTCTCTATATCCTTCCTCTCTCACCCCAAACACACGTCCACCAGCTCCAGACACACTACCCCAGAGAAAAAAGCCCCTGACGACCCATCCCATTCATGCCACCCTTGACTTCACAGCCCTCTATAAGGTCACTCCCTCGCCTCCGACACTCCAGGGAAAACAGCCCACCCAGCCTCTTCCCGTAGCCCAAATCCTCCAACCCAGGCAACATCCCCGCAAATCCCCTCTGGACCCTGCCAGACTCCACAACATCCCTCTAATAAGAAGGATACCAGAACAGCATGTTATACTCCAAAAGTGACCAGCCAACGTCCTGTACAGCCGCAACACGACCTCTCATCTCCTGCAGTCAATGCTCTGACCAATATAGGAAAGTATATCAAACGCCTTCTTCACTATCCTCAAAACCGGAATAACTGTTGTGAGAGTATTCTTATGGGATATAGCAGTCAGGGAAGGACATTCATCTTGATCAAAGCTATTCCGACCAACCATGATGACAGTAATCCATTCCTTTGCTGCAAATCCAGTTTGATATTCTCTAGTAATTGGACTAAGTTCGCCTTATATAAGGGGTGGAAGGAAGGGGTAATAAAAGTTTTTGTGACAACCTAAACGAGAATTGCACTTTTTCCTTCAAGTTAGTCATCTCCACTAAGCCCCCTACCAGCAGGACATCTGATTTTTGAAATTGATCCTATAACCCAAAAAACTACCATGTAAATTAAATGATTGGATCAGCTGGGAATAGACTTCTCCGGTTCGGCCAAGAATTAAAGGGCATCACCAGCATATTCAGTAAACTTATGTTCCCCCTTTTCCCACATTTGACACTACTGTTTCAAAGTCTCTTCTAATAGTTTAGGCTAATGGTTCAATCGCCAAAGTTAATAGCAGAAGTGGTAAAAGGCATCACTGCCGACTACCTCTTCTCATATTTTTTTTACTTAATATCGTTTGTAATAACTGACCCCTTAGGATCATTATACAGTACTTCTACCCATCTGGCAAAGGATTCACCTCAAACCAAAATGTTCCATAACGTGAAATAAAGATGGACATTCTGTCCATTCAAAGACTTTTTCTGCATCTAAGGAGACTACCAACCCTGGAATCAATGTTTGCTGACAAACCTGTGCTGTATTTAGTACTCTCCTAATATTGCTGGTGGAATTGTGATCCTTAATGCAACCTGTTTTTACTTCTTTTATAACATGGGGCAAAACTTTCTCTAACCTCAGATCCAATACCTTCGATAAAATTTTGAAATCTACATTCAGTAGCGCAATTGGTCTATATATAGACAATAGACAATCGACAATAGTTGCAGGAGTAGGCCATTCAGCCCTTCGAGCCTGCACCGCCATTCAATATGATCATGGCTGATCATTCCTAATCAATATCCTCTTCCTGCCTTATCTCCATAACCCTTGATTCCACTATCTTTGAGAGCTCTATACAACTCTTTCTTAAATGAATCCAGAGACTGGGCGTCCACTGTCCTCTGGGGCAGAGCATTCCACACAGCCACCACTCTCTGGGTGAAGAAGTTTCTCCTCATCTCTGTCCTAAATGGTCTACCCCGTACTTTTAAGCTGTGTCCTTTGGTTTGGCACTCACCAGTCAGCGGAAACATGTTTTCTGCTGCCAGAGTGTCCAATCCTTTCATAATCTTATATGACTCAATCAGATCCCCTCCCAGTCTTCTAAACTCAAGGGTATACAAGCCCAGTTGCTTCAGTCTTTCAGTGTAAGGTAATCCCGCCATTCCAGGAATTGACCTCGTGAACCTACACTGCACTCCCTCAATAGCCAAAATGTCTTTCCTCAAATTTGGAGACCAGAACTGCACACAGTACTCCAGTGTGGTCTCACCAGGGCCCTGTACAGCTGCAGAAGCACCTCTTTGCTTCTATACTCAATTCCTCTTGTTATGAAGGCCAGCATGCTATTAGCCTTCTTCACTACCTGCTGTACCTGCATGCTTGCCTTCATGATATATGAAGTACATTCTTCGGGGTACTTCCCTTTTTTTAAAATAAGGGACATATTAGCTTCCATAAGATTAGACGGTAGACAATCCTGAGCATAAGAGTATTTGGACATCCACAGAACTGGTTCCACTAATATGTTGATGCATTACTTTTAAAAGTCAGTTGGGAATTCATCTGGCCCCAGTGCTTTCCTACTTTGGAGATATCTTATTGCTTCCTGCACTTCCTGTACTGTTAGAGGCGCATTCAAAAGGGAAGCCTGCTCTTTACTCACATTGGGGATATCGAGATTTTCAAGAAAAAGCTGCATTCCTATTGTAACATGTTCGCTTCCCTCCAATAAATGTATCTCTTCAAAAAATTCCCTAAACCTTGCATTGATCTTTTTCGAATCACTGGTAATCAGTACCAGTCCTCTCCCTGACAGAGCTAATAGATTGGAAGGCTTTTTGTATCCTAGCTAAATAAGCCAGATATTTACCAGACTGATCTCAGAATTCGAACAGTCATTGTCTGGCAAAGGAGATCACTTTTTCACGCACTTGTGTGTGTTTTGAGTAGAGAACAGCCCAGAGAGCAGTGACCCGCTGACGTGTAATTAATAACTGTTTATTATGATTAGATTAGCTTTCTTGCAGTGTGGACACAAGGCCTTCGGCCCAACAAGTCGACAGCGACCCTCTGAAGAGCCACCCACCAGTCCCGTTCCCCTACATTTACCCCTTCACTGAACACTACGGGCAATTTAGCATGGTCAATTCAACTAACTTGCACATCTTTGGACTGTGGGAGGAAACCGGAGCACTCAAGGAGAATGTGCAAATTCCACACAGACCATTGCCCGAGGCAGGAACTGAAGCCAGGTCTCTGGCATTGTTAGGCAACAGTGCTAACCACTGTGCCTCTGTGCCACCCCCATTATAATATGTTTTCTCAGCTAGCTTCAGTCTGGCCTCAGCAAATCCTGCTGCTCCTCCCTCTGCCTTTTTCTAGTAGCCAAATATAAAATAATCAGACCTCCTAAATATGCCTTAGTGATCTCCCAAAGTATTGCTGCATTGCTCGCCGTATCTGAATTAATATCCCAAACGATCCTGAATTCCCTTGCAATATATTCGAGAAATTTAGTATCCGCTAACAAAAATGAATCCATGCACCAGTGACATGCATTTGCTCCACTGCCCTTTGCTTTAACATCTAAGTATACTGGTACATGATCTGAAAGAGCGATATTTCCTATTTTACGCAGAAATATTCTATCCAGACCATCCAGTGGTATTAAATACATATCAATTCGCATATGATATTTGTGTGGGTTGGAATAGAATGTGAAATCTCTTCCGTTAGGGTAGAGATACCTCCACTCGACGACTAATGCAAACTCATCACGCATGTCCACCAACTGTTTAGATTGTGCAGGCATACCTGCCAGGCCCGTTTGCACCCTTTCAATCTCTGGTTCTATAAGGTGATTGAAATAATTTCCAATAATCATAGGATGAACACCAAAATTAATTAATTTAGCCACTGCATCGAATAGAAATATAAGAGGGTGCGACGGGAGACAATACGCATTCAGAACACTGTATTCTTCACCGTGTATTAGGGCTTTCAAAATAATAAACCTTCCATGATGAACCTTAATCTGTTCCATTACTTGGAAGGGGAGGTTTCTTCTTACCAGTACCGCTATTCCTCTACTCTTCGAATGGAAGATTGAGAAAAACATCTTGTCATAATCCCCTGCTGTGGTTTCATATATTCCTTGTCAGTTCGGTGCATCTCAAGCAGCAGGGCAATATCACCATTTCCTTCCTGATGTTCGACAAGACCTTCTTTCTTTTAATAGGATAATGACTCCCTTTTATATTCCAGGTGCACCACCTGAACAAATCACTAGCCATTGTCATCTAGGACAGCCCGTGGATTCCCTGGAGGAAGGAGCTTATCTGAGGTTTGGCGAACTATAAATATACTAACTCTATGAAACCGAAGAACTATTCCTCTAGAAACAACGATGTTTAACTGAAACAAATACCCAAATAATCCCTCATTCGCTCGGGATCGTCCCCCTGTGGATAGGGGGCACCCTACACAATCCCTCATTCCATCTTAACCCCCGCTAGCTGAGGCCGTGCCGTAGCCCCAAGCAATTCATAAATAGCAAAGTCTTGCTATTTAAATTCTGAAATAGTGGATACCCATTTCTCCCACCGCCTCACATTTCTTAGTCACAAAAATAGTTATCCAAAATGCAAAATCAAAGAGTCAGCATTAAGAAAAAGGGATCACAGATATTACCTCATCGACCAATATATAACATACTTCTAAATTAACAAATTTCCAACAAGACTATATATGTACAACCAATAATCACCAAAAGAATGGGGAAGAGGTAGAGGAGGAAAGCAAAACAGAAATGGGGGTAATTCGAAAAAAAAATCCAAAGCATTGTTTGCAATAAAGACCGCTTCACTTCCATCCCAACTCAGATACTTCATTTCAGAGATTTCACAAACTCCTTCACCTTTCCAGTGTAGTCAAATTTATATACTGTTCCCACATGGGCGAGACGCAAGATGGTTGGGTAGTTCATGGAGTATTGGATGTTTAGTTTCCATAATTCTTTTTTAACATCATCAAAAGTTCTTCTCCTCTTGACCAGGGCTCCTGAAAAATCTTGAAAAAGCATTTTATTTCAAATTTAATACAGTAAAACTTGTGAATTATTTCCAGTCTTGTTGGTGCTTCCACTCTAAACCGTTTTTCTTTATAATACTGGAGCTGCACTAGGACCACACAGGCCCGCTGTTCCAGCCTGGACCTGCGTGTTGTGATGCGGTTGGCATGCTCCACACATGCTAGGTCCGACTCCAACTCTAACTGCAGAAACTTCTGCAGGAAGCCCGCGAGATACTTACCTTCTTCACGTTCTGGGAGGCTCAAGATCCGTAAGTTTGCTCTTCTATTTTTAAATTCGAGATTATTGACTTCATCCTGAAGGACCCAAACCTGGTCTTACAGCGTTTGGGTTTTTCCTCCCGAGACATCAGCCAGGTTCTCCGATGCCGCAGTCTTTTCTTTCACTGCCTCTAGTCGTCGTTCCAGGAGCTGCACTTTCTGCTGTTGCTTTTTTTAGCATGGCAGGAAGTAGTTCTACTATTGCGTGAATCCACTGTCGGAGTTTAACAAACTCTGAGAGTAAGTACTGCTGTCCTGCTGGATACAAAAGGGCCATCTGGGGAGACTGAGTACTCGCCTGAAGATGTCTCAGGTGATTTCAGCAGCTCGAAATAATCAGTAAGTTTAAATTAACACGTCTATTTCCCTAGGGGTGGTTAAAAAAGCAGGGAAGGGTTAAAGGTTCACTTTGCCCACAGGTATGACGGAGATTTTTTTCTAGCGCTGTGTGTGAAACTACGATAAATGTTGTCCTGTCCGATCAAACCACCTCTGTGGCCAGAGGCAAAACAAAACAGAAAAGGTGCTGACTTTGCAATTTCCTCCATTATCTCCCTCATCACCCTAAAATACAGCACATCCTGATCTGGGGATTTGCCACTCTTTATACTGCATTAAATTCCAATTTGTCCTTAGCTTCCGTGTCAATTTGATCACACTGTCACTATCCCTGAATTCAGTAACTGCTTCTCCAAAGTGAAGAATGGTATGAAGTCCGTATTAAGCACATTCTCTTGCTCCATGCACATGCTGCCTCCTTTGTCCCTAATAATCACCATTCTTTCTCTTGTTATTCTCCTTCCCTGAATAAACTGATAAAAGACCTTTGTTCTTGCTAATCTTACGCTCTAATCTTTTATCACACCCCCTTTTGCTCTTCTACTTATTTTCTTCATTTTAACCCAACACTTCTGTACTCTACTAGCACCCCAATGCTCTGCTCACTTTATACCTGCTTTAAGCTTCTCTTTCCATTTTTTATTCGATTCTGAATGTGTGTTTACACCCACGGTTCTATGTACTTGTTAACTAAATTTCATATTCAGCGTAACATGTTTGGCTGACACTCTCATCAATTCCATTTTGATCATGTGATCCCAAACCCCCGCCCCACCCTGTTCTGCTACAGTTTTACCCACATTTTACTGCATTTTGGTGAAATTCTGTCTCATTTTTAATAAAGTCTGCCACCACAATCCAATTTCCCTGTACTTTTCAGAACTTTGTTTTGTCTTCCTTACCAAACTTAAAATGCACGACGTCGCAGTCACTGATCTTATAATGCTCTCCAAATCCAATCTGGAACAACTGACTGGCTTCATTTCTCACCATGAGGGCACGGCATTCCAGCGTCACTAGTTGTATCTTCCACATGTTGACGTACAAATATCTCTGCAATAAATTTCAAACCATCTGTTACCTCGTAGAAAAGTTATCACTGCCATAATGAATCTTCAGAACTGAAATGACTGAAAATAATAATCCTATCACTGTTTTACATTTTTCTGTGAATTGGTTATATATCTACTCAATTGTTTTCTTTCCACTGGCTGTTTATAATATATCCCAAAAAGTGTGTATTCATCATTTTGATCCTTATCGCTACCCACTTTGAAGTACCTGCAAGTTACCTTCCCTTCTTACTGCAGTACCTCACTATAAATTATTTAATAAATAACACCACCTCCTCTTTTACATTCTCTCCTGTCCTCGCCTATAGTTCCTCTACCACAAAGAATTGAGTACTCCCTGAACTGCCTCAAAAACGGCTTTGTGATAGCAAAACTTTTACACGTCCAAAAGACAACTCATTCCCTTATTTCATCTAACTGTTCAAGAAGAATCCCCGAAGTAACGCAAAGGACATGCAGCTTGGAAGCCTGGAATACTCTGTGTCTAAGAGCTATTGAGTCATTCTCACTTTATCATCAGGCTGCCGAATCCACGAAACAAAGCAATAACTCAGGGAACGAATGAATATTTCCAGAATTTTAATGTTTTTTTTCTTAAAAGAAAGATATTCATCAAATTCAAATTTCCAGAACCGAGCGATGACCTCCATTAACCTTGAGTTTCTGGTGATAATTGCCTGTTCAGTGTGCAGAGGGGACAGTCCACAATAATGGAGAAAATGAGAACTGCAAATGTTGGACAATCAAAATTGAAAGTGATGGTAGTAGAAAATCACAACAAGTCAGGCAGCATCCGAGGAGCAGGAGAGTTAAGCGTTTGGGCATAAACCTTCATCAGGAATGTATTGGTGCCTTGCCATTTTTGTTTCTATTCTGTGATTCACAGTGTATTATGAACTGAACTCACCCAGGAAGCCATCACTGTATACCACACTAAAATCGAAAGCAGTCAGTCATTTGGTTGAACAGGGCATTATAGATGTGTTCGCCGAGCTGGGAATTTGTGTTGCAAACGTTTCGTCCCCTGCCTAGGTGACATCCTCAGTGCTTGGGAGCCTCCTGTGAAGCGCTTCTGTGGTGTTTCCTCCGGCATTTATAGTGGCCTGTCCCTGCCACTTCCGGTTGTCAGTTTCAGCTGTCCGCTGTAGTGGCCGGTATATTGGGTCCAGGTCTATGTGTTTGTTGATGGAGTATAAATGCCGGAGGAAACACCACAAAAGCGCTTCACAGGAGGCTCCCAAGCACTGAGGATGTCACCTAGACAGGGGACGAAACGTTTGCAACACAAATTCCCAGCTCGGCGAACAGAATCACAGCAACGAGCACCCGAGCTACAAATCTTCTCACAAACTTTGAAGGGCATTATAGAGTAGACAAGTGGAGGTGAATTCCAGAGTTTTTGAAGTACAAGCATAAGGTTAGGAAAATCCCCTGGACCAGATAAGATATGCCCAAGGTTCTTACAGGAAGCGAGGGAATAGATTGCTGCGTCCATGGCGATAATCTTTGCGTCCGCACTGTCAATTGCATTAGTGCTAGATGATTGGAGTTTGGCAAATGTTATTCCTTTTTTCATGAAAGTGTATGGGGATAACACTGGGAATTACAGAACGAACAGTTTTACCTTACTGGTGTACAAAGTATTGGAGAGGGTTCTGAGAGACTTGATTTCTATTTACTTAGAAAACCATAGGTTGATTATGGACAGTTATCATGCCTTTATGAGGGGCAGGTCATGTCTCACAAATCTTATTGAATTCTTTGAGGATGTGTTAGAACACGTTGATGAAGTTTGAGCAGTAGAAGTGGTGTACATGGATTTTAGCAAGGTATTTGATCAGGTTCCCCATGGTAGGCCCATTCAAAAGGTAACGAGATGTGGGATGCAGGGAAATCTGACTCTCTGGATAAAGAATTGGCTGGCCCATAGAAGACAGATAGTCGTGGTCGATGAAAAGTATTCAGCCTGCAGTTCGGCAACCCACGGTGTTCCTCAGGGACCTGTTCTGGTACATCTGCTCTTTGTGAATTTTAGAAATGACTTGGATAAGGAAGTGGAAGGTTGGGTTAGTAAGTTTGCCAAAGGCACGAACGTTAGTGGAGTTGTGGATAGTGTTAAGGGTTCTTTTAGGTTTTTTTTCTGTTAGTGACACCTTCCTGTGTCGCTGCTCGAGTGGTTTAAATGGTCTCCTCTTGGCCTGTGTAATGTACTCAACGATCTGAGTGACTTCATTCGCTATTCTTGTGTAACTCATCAGAGGGGCCAAATGGCCTCCTCCCATCTCCTGGTAACGACCTTGTCTGGCTGAATGGGGCTGTCCCTTACTTCTGTAACAGTCTCGAAATCGATAGAGGGAACAGCACATGGTGCACGGGCAGCAGTATATCTCGGTAACAACCTCGAGGCATGGATTAAGGGAACAACGCAAGGGGTAGGGCAGCAGTTAGCCATTCTATTGGAATATTCAGAATGTTAATTGTTGATCCAATTGTGTCTGACCATCCGGTTGTGTCTGACCATCCGGATGTGCCTGACGTTTGAGTGTGTCTGACCATTTAAATGTGCCTGACACTCCTCGTGTGTGTGATCATCCGACTATGTGTGACCATCCCGGCTGTGTCTGACGATTCAATTGTGTCTGACCCAATAAACGTTGACTCTCCTGTCCAGCAATAATCAGTCGAGCTCAGTCTTGAATATCTTCAGTAAACGAATCGTCACTGCTCACTGAGGATGAGGGCGCAACAGATAACACAACCCTAAAGGCGCAGAATTTGCCATCATAAAACTGTGGTAACCTAACATTAAATCGCCAGATCTTTTGAAACGTAAGGACCCAATAATCAGGAATAGATATATAACATTCAGCCCTGCAAAATCTTGTCCCGCCTTACCACTGACTCTTTCCAATCAAATATGTATCAAACTCTGTTTCCTTTCCAGTCTCGGGAAGCGAATACCAGATAGCATCACGTGAGCGTAAAAGATTGTGAAGAATGAGGTCATTCAGCCCATCGAATCTGATATGCCATTTAATAATGGCTTAGAAGATTCTCAACATCATTCTCCCGATTTCTCCCTTAACCATTGATCACCTTATTAATTAAAAAATTACGTATCCCTATTTAAAGACACTGGCGTCCTCGTCTCTGTGTGCATTTGCACTTTGTTCATGTGTTTGCGTTTCGGCGTCTATCCATCTATGTATTACCCTTTGCGTTTTATCTGTGTTTATGTCGATTTGCTTGTGACTATATTACGTCTCTCTATGCTCCACATGTGCCCACAGGTGTTACTCCTTGAATGCATTGTGAGGGTTAGCGTATTTTGGTGCTTACATATGTCTCTGAGTCTTTCTGTGTCTGCATCTCTCGGCAATTAGGTATTTGTTGCTTTGGGAGTGAAAGAAGTATTGGAACAGACAGTGCAGTTAAAGTGAGAATTGCCCTCTTTGAACGTTGTTCCTTACTCAGCTGACAGGACGTAGATGTTTTGAAATATCCCCACGATTCGCTCCAGTCATCTCTGAATAGTGCAAGGGTCCACCCCATGTAGCGGGGAGGAGGAAGGTGGAATGGATGTCGGACACTCCATCTCCTGGCCTCTACTGCTCTGTCTGTTTTAAGGCGGTGTATCCTGGAATGGGATAATTGGAGGGAGGGACTGTGGGTCGGAGTGTGTGACCCTGTTGTTAGTGCTGCTTTAGGTTTGGGGGGGCGCGTTGGCAGAGAATGTTTGAGGTGTCCGGAGTGAGTCAATCTACAGTGCTGTATCCATGCGGTGTTAATAACATAAGGGTTTAATGAGGCAGGGAGTGTCAAGTTGCTACACGTAGTAGTGAGTGTTGGAGCATAAGCCTTTTTCAGGGGCAGGTGGCTATAACAGATATAAAGTGAGTTTGATGTAGCAGACAGACATAACACTGTGACACTTATCCTGGCAGAGTGGAGAAGAGTATTGTTGCTTGTTCTGTATTGCTCATCATTTCCTCAGGTCATCTGAGCATCGAGGTGACAATCCCTGAACGTCTTGTCTAAATTTCTCGCTAGTAACGTTAGAGACGACGGCCCTCAGATTCCACAACATCAGTTTGAGTGGAGCTTACAAACAGCATGGAGAAGCAAATATTGATATGATTTGCACCTAAATCAAAACTGTCGTGTTAATTTTTGCCTACATTACGCCCCTAGCCGTGAATGCAATGACATTTCATGTGCTCATCCAACTAATTTTTAACGACTGTGAGTTTACTAATGACAACACTGCTCTCAGGAAGTTGATTCTAGGCCCCAACATTCTCTGGGTGCTAAACAACGACCCAATACCCTCTAAACCTCAATCTCTTTATTTTAAAATTGTGCCCCCTTGTTCGTGATCCTTTGACTAAAAAGAACAGCTGCTCTCTGTTCAAGCTGTCCATGCCCCTCCAGTGCAAGACTATCTTTCCTGTCATGTAGCACATAGAACTGCACACCGTATACCATCTTATAATTGTAATTGTCTTGTAATTCTTACAATCTATACCTCATTTAATAAAGGCTACGCATGTGATACTTCTGCATTGACTTATTAACCTGTCCGGTCACATTCAGGGATCTGTACAGAAGCACCCTCTCAGCTTCCTAATGTGCTACCATTCATTGATTACTACCTTACCTGGTTCCTTCTTCCAAAGTGCATCACGTCATATTGTTACATTCCATCTGCCATTGATCTGCCCACCTGACCATTCAAGCTATATGTTCCAGTAACATAAGATTTGCCTCCATACCACAAGCAACACAGCTAATTTTTGTGTTAATCACAAGTTTACTTATCACTCTCGCCCTACCCTCGGCATTCAAATCGACACCATTTCTAAATAGCACAAGTAATAAGGGAAACATAATAGATCCCTGTGGTACACCAACGAAGACTGATCTCCAGTCACACATCCTTCTACCACCAGCCTCTGTCTCCTGCCACTAATTTAAGTTTGCATGCTGCTTGGAAAGACACTGATGGGTCCTATCTGGATCCTGGTTATTCTTTTCTACTTGAAATTCCTGTAGAATGTCTGGATTTTCGTCGTGGTGTTGCCTGACAACAGATTTCAATGCTGCTGTGTTCGTTAATTCCGAAGGAGTGAAGAATTTCCAAATTACTGCAGTCCTAAATGGCCTTTCCATTATCGCGTCATGACTTGACTTGAACATGGAATTATTTCACTTTTTTTTCTATATTTCATTACATCTGATCCTTCCGACTTACTAATATGCAATCTACCTGCATTTTCAAGTCTTCCCTTGTTACTGATATGAATTGACTTTATGTCTTTACTGCCAAAAGTCCAATATGATCACTTGGTATTTCTGGGAGATTTTCTGGATCTTCCACCGTGAAGACAGATGCAAATTAACTGGTTAATTTCTTTGCCATTTTCTCGTTCTCAACAATAAATTACACTGTTCCTTGAGCCCATCGTACACATTTGACCTTGCTTTTCTCTTTTTTTCGCTGAAAAATAGATAATACATCTGACAGTCTTTATGTTTTCTGGAATGTTGTGTTCTCTTCTTGATTTCATTAACATTTTCTTGGCCCTATTTAATTCTTTTTTGTAGATTTCCCAGAATTCTCATGCTTCTGCAACATCTGGAATTCTTCTGAAGCCATTTCCATTGATTTATTCCAACCTTTAATTTCTTATGTTAATGATCATTGAGTCACCTTCTCTTTCTCTGCTGTTTGTACTCGAGACATATATGCATAGATTTCAGACATCGCAGTATATCCAGAAGTAACAAACATTTCTTGTCTAACACTAAATTTCATGTTGCATTTTCCCAGATAATGCAGACAACTTGACCATTTAGCCGCAGGGCTTCCATGAAGAGGAAATGGACGTACTGTAATAGCATTAGAAGGACATGCCTGCAAGGTGACCAATACCGGGAATTGAATAACCAAAACATTTTGCATTTTGCATTATAGAGTGTGATGCAAAAATGGGAAGGAGACGGGATGACATGATTGTAAGTGGTACATCAAATCATCGAGTTGTTGTCTTAACCTTATTGATTTTGTTGCAAAGTACCAGTTGACTCGAGTTTCAGGAGAGATTCCCCTAATGAGGCGGAATGGTCGCACCAAGCCTAATGTTCATATGGGCCATTCCCCTGAACATTGTATAACCGACATTCCCTGGAACATTCTATATCCAACATTCCCGTGATCATTCTATCCTTGACATTATTTGTGTAAGGCGGGACGGCAGTGACTTGAACAATAAATAACATCCGAAGGAAAGAGATCTCTTTCCATGTAGAAATAGGCACAGTTGCGAATTCCGCACAAACACTTAAAAAGGTGATTTTTTCCCTTCATTTACATTTCTCTACAACAGAGGGTAGATCACAATGGAAACGGAAATACAGAAATTTCCACTCTTCATTTGTCTTCAGGGAACTTGGAGTAAATCCTAACAGACAGCAGGACTGTGCCTGCTTCCAAGTGATCTTGATCGAGTGTGTGGAAATGTTCCAGATCCTAGCTGTTCTTATGAATTTATATCTGTGTGATTGGGGAGGAAGTGGTTCTTGTGTTTAACATTACATTGATAAGAATTATTCAAATCTACCAATTGTTATTTCAGCTCCAACGACTTCAACAAATCCATGAATACAGTGACACATTTGGAAATCTCACTGCGTCCTCAATCAAATCTATACTTTTGCCTCTGGGGATGTATAATTTGTTTTCTACCCCACAGTTAATTTAGTGACAGTTAATGTCTTGCTTTCTAAAGATTATGGATTGACTCCATGTCTCAGATGTTACCTGTGGGCCATGTCAGTGGAAAAACCACTGGGCACTATCGTCGACGTGATACTGAAACCCCAAATGTTGTCTCTCCTCAAATATTTTACTCCCACCATACTCTGTGACCCACCAAAACGTGCTTCTCCCATTGATTTATCACAGCGCCAATTTTACACTCCTCCCCAGTTGTGCAGCTAATCTTGTGTCTAGGCCTTCAGTTTTACGCCCTGGCATTTTTCCCTCCTGTAGCCCCCCACAACGTTGCTCCCACTATTGTGTAGTGCCTCATTTTCCCCCACCATGCCTTCACTTGTCCCTCAAACATGTTGCATGGTCGAAAGGTGGTCCTGCTGCTAAATTCTGCATACCAAAATTGAACCTCACGAAGATATTGCACTCATTCATTTGCAGACCCCCCACTAGGTTAAACAGCCCACTGCAGCATCCCAAGCTCCCCCCGATTTGATGACCCAAAATTTGAATCCTCCATTTTATACACACGCTCCAAAAATTAGGTGGCTTTAAATTTTGCATCTGTCCGAATTATGCATTTTTGTGCATCATGACATTTGCAGCTCCGCCAAATATTTTTCAAGCCACAGTTTCAACAGATTTTTGTACCCCCCAATTTTGCACCTTCCTAATGCTGTCTCCCCGCCTCAATTGTTGCACCAACCCCAGCAATTTGTGCCGACCCACCACAAATTTAGAGCGCACCCACCCTCAAGGTTTGACTTACCCCAAATACTGTCCCTCCTCCAGTTTTATGCTGGATCCTAATTTACACCCGGTTTATATCTTGTGCCACCACTCCTTCCATTGCACACCATTCTATTTTTTCTCCCGTTCAATCACAAACTGCTCCCAACTCCCCATTAAAACTCAATACAAACAAATTCCAGTCTTCAACTCACTCCCAGATATCTGTTATTCTGTATATCAACTATAGAGTCATAGAGATGTACAACATGGCAACAAACCCTTCAGTCCAACTTTTTCATGATTTCCTAACCAAATCTAGCCCTAATTGCTGGCACATGGGCTAAAGCCCCCCAATTCCTTCCTATTCATATACTGATCAAGATGCCTTTTAAATGCTGTAATTGTACCAGCCTCCACCACTTTATCTGGCAGCTCATTCCATACATGCACCACCCATGTTGTCTCTAATGTATCTATTAAATCTTTGCCCTCTCATCCTAAACTGATGACCTCTAATTTTGAACTTGCACGCCCTAGGTAAAAGACCTTGGTGGTTTATCATATCCATTCTCCTCGCGATTTTGTAAACCTCTATAAGGTCAGTATTCACCCTCCAACCATCCAGGGATATTGAAGAACTTCCTGGAAACCTTGGCTTGAATCCCATCACGGCAGATAGTCGAACCTGAATTCAGTACGAAATTTCTGGAATTAAGAGTGAATTGATGACTATGATACCATTGTAAATTGCCGGAAAACCACATCTGCTTCACGACTATCTTTAAGGGAAGGACATTGGCCATCCTTGTCTAGTCTAGCCTACATGTGACTCCACAGCCACAGCAATGCGGTTGAATCTCAACTGCCTATGAAATGGCTTGGCAAACCAATCAGTCGTATCAATCGCTAGAAAGTCACAATACAGAAATGAAACTCGACGGACTCCCAGGCATTGACCTTGGAACCGGAAAAGACAGCAGCAAAAACGCAATCAGTCCTGTCGACCAGGCAAAATCCTCCTGACCAAAATCCGGGAACTCGTGCCAAAATTGGGAGACCTTTCTCAGAGACGAGTCAGCAAGAGCCTGACATGCTCATTCTTACGCAATCACAACTTACACATAACACACCAGACACCACTATAACTCCCTGGATATTTCCTGTCCCACTGCCAGGACAGACACAGCAGAGCTGGAGGCACAATGGCATACAGTCAGGAAGGAGTTGCCCTGGCTGTCCTTTAGATCGAGTCTGAACCTTTATGGCTTCAGAATAAACATGGGCAAGGAAACCTCTTACCCAATCGTCTACTCTCCATCATCAGTAAAGTGATAGAAGATGTCATCAACAGTGCTATCAAGCAGCACTTGCTCAGCAACAACCTGCTCAGTGACGCCCAGTTTGGGTTTCACCAGGGCCACTCAGCTCCTAATCTCTTTGCAGCCTTGGTTCAAACATGGAAAAAGAGATAGCTAAATTCCACGGGTGAAGTAAGAGTGATAGGCATTGGCATCAAGTCCGTATTTGACCGAGTATGGCATCAAAGAGCCCTAGCAAAACTGTAATGAATGGATATCAGGCAGCAAGGTCTACACTGGTTAGAGTCATACCTGGCACAAAAGAAGGTGGTTGTGGGTGTGGGTGTGGAGGGCCAGTCATCTCAGCTCCAGAACATCTCTGCAGGAATCGTTCAGGGTAGTGTACTCGCCCAACAATCTTCAGTTGCTTCTTCAATGACCTTCCCTCTATCATAATGTCAAAAGTGGGTTTGTTCGCCAATGATTACACACTGTTCAGCATCATTCGCGACTTATCAGATACTGAAGCAATCCATGCACAAATGCAACAAAGTCTGAACAATTGCCAGGCTTGGGCAGACAAGTGGCAAGCACCATTCGCGCCACAAGAATGTGAGACAATGACCATCTTTAATAAGAGACAGTCTAATCTCCGCCCAATGACATTCAATGATATTATCATCACTGAATCTCCCACTTTCAAAATGCTTGTGGTTACCATTGAACGGGAACTCAACTGGATTACCACATGAATAGAGGCTACAAGAGCAGGTCAGAAACTAGGGACACTGCGTCGCATAAGGCAGTGGTGTGATGGAGTACTCCCCACGTGCCCGGATGGGTGCAGCTCCAAAAACACTCAGTAAGGTTGACGCCATCCAGGACAAAGAAAACCGCTTGATTGGCACCACATCTATAAACATTCAACCCGGGCACCACCAGCGCTCAGTAGCAGCAGTGTGTACCATCTGAAAGATGTACTGCAGAGATTTACAAAATATCCTTATTCAGCATCTTCCAAACCAACGACCACTTCCATCTAGAAGGAGAAGGTGAGTACACCACCTCCTGCAATTTCCCCTCTAAACCAACCACAACCCTGACCTGGAAACATACTGCCGTTCCCTCACGGTCAAAATCCTGGAATTCCTTCCCAACCGACATTATGGGGCAAACCACAGTAATTGGACTGCAGCGATTCAAGAAGGCAGCTCACGACCACCTTGTCAAGGGAAAATAGGGAAGTGCTACCAATACTGGCCAGCCAGCGAGGTCTAAGTCCCACAAATGAATAAAAGTGGAACACTTGAAGCAAGTACTGAGGATGGCAAGGGCACAAATTGTACTCTGGATGGGGGGTTTCAATGTTCACCACCAAGAGTGCCTGGTGGCAGTACTTGTGATTGAATTGGTCGGGTCTGAAAGGGCATAGCTGTGAGACTAGGTCTGCAGTACTTTGTAAGGAAACCAAAAGGGGGAAAAAAACATACTTGAGCTCAACCTTACCAATCTTCCAACTTTATCTGCATCTATTCAGGACGGTATAGTTAAGTGTGACCTCCGCACGGTCATTGTGGAGACAAGACCTGACTTCACAGCGAGAAAAACCTCCATCGTTTTGTGCGGCACTGTGCTAAATCGGACAGATTTTGAACTAATCTAGAAGCTTAAGACAGAGAAATCATGAAGCGATGGGGCCATCAATAGCAGGAGAACTGTATTCGAGCACAATCTGAGAACCCAGACCCTGGCATATCTCTGACTCAACAATTACCATTGTTATGAAGATGTTGGTGTACTATACCTTTAAGAGAGTTAAAAGCAAGCAAAGACTACCTGGCCGAACAAAGTGCTATGAAAATAAACTGTAATGTAACATTTAGTCGAATAACCTGTATAGCTGATTTCCTGGAAACGAAAAAAAAAACAAGTTTGAAATAAGTCAATCAGTTTCAATTATACCCCGAAAAATGCCAAATTCCAAACCTGTTTGAATTTAGTGCATTGAAAATCTCACAAGCGAATGACACAATCCGATGATTTGGGAGTATAAAACTGCGGAAAACTGAACAATTGAGAAGAGAACTGCAAAGCTATCAACATGTAAAGACTGCCTGAAGCTCTCTCAGGAAATACAGAGAAGAACGAAAGATTTTGAGATGAGAAATTTTGTTTAGTAAAACGTAATCGGATTTTTTTTTATCAGACCAACATCACAGAAGGAATGGTAAAAGATATGTTAGAGAGGAGTTGTAAATAGAAGTTCGTTAAGTATTCTCTGATATACTTGCAGAAATAAAGTTGTTAAGTTTTAGTTTAAGTATTTCTTGTCCTGTCGAGTTTTCACAGATTACTGCATGGGACAGATCTTATCTCTGTTGCTCGTTTTAAACTAATCAGGAGAGTTTACGTCGTGTTGTAACACCATCAATCCAGAGGGTCAGTCCTAGTTGAATGGACAGTGCACGAGGTCACACCTGGAGAATAACCAGGCATTCATAATGATGAGATGACAACCGGGTGAAGCCAGCAAATAGCACACTTGCATGTCAAACTGCAGAACCAGCAAGTAAAAGAGCTAAACGATGTAGCGAACAACAGATCAAATCTGAGCTCTGCATTCCTGTCGCATTCAGTCGTGAATAGTGGGGGACAATTTAACAACTCAGTGGAAGAGGAAAATTTATAAATATCCCAATCATTAACGATAGAAGATCGCCGCATATCAATGCAACAGGTAAGCCTGAGGTTTTCTGAGAGCTAAATATCAAGGAAATAGATCCAAATGAAAGACAGGCAGATGGGCAGAGTGTGTGCAGTTGCCTGATTAGTAAGAAATGAAACTAAATGATTAACAATAAATGATGTAGGGTCAAATAATGTAGAATCGGTGTGGGTAGAGTTGAGGAACCACAAGGTTAAACAGAAAACCATAATGAGAATTATCAACAGAGCTCCAAACAATAGTCAGGATTTGGGGCATAAGATATATGAGGAGATAGGAAGCTTGTGCATAAAATGCAAGGTAACAGTGATCAGGCGATTTCAATATGCAGGGGGCCTGGGAAAATCAGGTTGGTAGTGGATTGCAAGAAAACGAAATTGTGGAATTCTACAAGATGGCTTTTAAGAGCAGTTTGTGATGGAGCCCACTCTGGAACAGGCGATACTGGATTTAGTGTTGTACAATGAGGCAGATCTGATAAGAGAGCTTCAGGTGAAGGAACCCTCGGGAAAAAGTGATCATAATATTATAGAATTTACTCCGCAGTTTGACAGTCAACATTTCGAATGTAATTGTATTACAGCTGAATAGAGGCAACTAAAAAGGAAGGGCTTGACCAGAATTGACTGGGAGAGGAGCTTAACAGGAAAAAAAATGGCAATGGCAGGAGTTTCTGGGATTAATTCCGATGACACTGCAGAAATTCAACCTGAGCAAAAATAAACGTACGAAAGGGAGGATGAGGCAACAGTGGCTGACCAGTGAAGTCAGGGACAGCATGATAGCAAAAATAAAACATACCATGTGACAAAGGGCAGTTGGAAACTAGAGGATTGGGAAGCTGACAAAGACTATTAGAGGGCAATGAAAAAATAAATAAACAGCATTATTTGAAGTTTGAGAGTCCAGTTATCAGTTTAATACTGTTCAAGACTAAGCTGGGCTTGAAACTGCAGTTGCGTGCTTTCAAGCTTCGAGACCTTGATATTTCCAAATCACACATTCCAAGTCAAGAAATTGAGCTGGGTGCAAAATTTCGGAATTTATCCTGGATTAGAAGCAGGAAAATCTCGCACCCACGTCATCTGCCTGAGGCGAAAATAACACCCTTCAACCAACAGCAGATGGGCGAACAATTAATCAGACTTTTTGTTTTGTATACGAAGGCTCTTTTCGTTGTTTTGGAGAGAAAGCCGCACGAAGTTTTAATTACAGCTCCTTCCCCTTCTGACTACCTGCTCCCAGGTGGCTGTGTTAGCCCCTCCCCCGTTAGTGCTTGGGGAGAGCAGCACGAATGCAGTCTTAAGCCCCCTATCAAACACGGGCCCGCATGGCGGGGAAAACTAGGTGGTGAGAGTGCGAGGTACGGGAAGTCTGGAAACTTGTACAAAGGGAGGTCGTGCATGCACAGAAACTCATATTCTGTTGGCAAACATGTCCAAATACCTCCCTGTGAGACAGACATGGAAGTGCAGAGCTACTGGGAAAGAGAAAATCTCTCCCAGTGATGGGGAACAGTGTATGTGTACCTCTCAAACCCAGAGGGATTGCTCTGATGTCTGAATCAGCATGTGGTGTTACGGAAGGGAGCCCTGTCACTCAAGCATCTACATACAACATAGAACATAGAACAATACAGCACAGAACAGGCCCTTCGGCCCACGATGTTGTGCCGAACATTTGTCCTAGCTTAAGCACCCATCCATGTACCTATCCAATTGCCGCTTAAAGGTCACCAAAGATTCTGACTCTACCACTCCCACAGGCAGCGCATTCCATGCCCCCACCACTCTCTGGGTAAAGAACCCACCCCTGACAACTCCCCTATACCTTCCACCCTTCACCTTAAATTTATGCCCCCTTGTAACACTCTGTTGTACCCGGGGAAAAAGTTTCTGACTGTCTACTCTATCTATTCCTCTGATCATCTTATAAACCTCTATCAAGTCACCCCTCATCCTTCGCCGTTCCAACGAGAAAAGGCCTAGCACTCTCAACCTATCCTCGTACGACCTATTCTCCATTCCAGGCAATGTCCTGGTAAATCTTCTCTGCACCCTCTCCAAAGCTTCCACATCTTTCCTAAAGTGAGGCGACCAGAACTGCACACAGTACTCCAAATGTGGCCTAACCAAAGTCCTGTACAGTTGCAACATCACTTCACGAACCTTGAATTGAATCCCTCTGCTAATGAACGCTAATACACCATAGGCCTTCTTACAAGCTCTATCCACCTGAGTGGCAACTTTCAAAGATCTATGAACATAGACCCCAAGATCCCTCTGTTCCTCCACCTGACTAAGAACCCTACCGTTAACCCTGTATTCCACATTCTTATTTGTCTTTCCAAAATGGACAACCTCACACTTGGCAGGGTTGAACTCCATCTGCTACTCCTCAGCCCAGCTCTGCATCATATCTAAGTCCCTTTGCAGCCGGCAACAGCCCTCCTCACTATCCACAACTCCACCAATCTTCGTATCATCTGCAAATTTACTGATCCACCCTTCGACTCCCTCATCCAAGTCATCAATAAAAATTACGAACAGCAGAGGACCCAGAACTGATCCCTGCGGAACTCCACTTGTAACTGGGCTCCAGGCTGAATATTTACCATCTACCACTACTCTCTGACTTCGACTGGTTAGCCAGTTTTCTATCCAATTGGCCAAATTTCCCTCTATCCCATGCCTCCTGACTTTCCGCATAAGCCTACCATGGGGAACCTTATCAAATGCCTTACTAAAATCCATGTATACTACATGCACTGCTCTACCCTCATCCACATGCTTGGTCACCTCCTCAAAGAATTCAATCAGACTTGTAAGGCAAGACCTACCCTTCACAAATCCGTGCTGGCTGTCCCTAATCAAGCAGTGTCTTTCCAGATACTCATAAATCCTATCCCTCAGTATCCTTTCCATTACTTTACCTACCACCGAAGTAAGACTAACTGGCCTGTAATTCCCGGGGTTATCCCTATTCCCTTTTTTGAACAGGGGCACAACATTCGCCACTCTCCAGTCCCCTGGTACCACCCCCGTTGACAGTGAAGATGAAAAGATCATTGGCAACGGTACTGCAATTTCCTCTCTTGCTTCCCACATAATCCTAGGATATATCCCATCAGGCCCGGGGGACTTTTCTATCCTCAAGTTGTTCAAAATGTCCAACACATCTTCCTTCCTAACAAGTATCTCCTCTAGCTTACCAGTCCGTTTCACACTCTCCTCTTCAACAATACGGTCCCTCTCATTCGTAAATACTGAAGAAAAGTACTCATTCAAGACCTCTCCTATCTCTTCCGACTCAATACACAGTCTCCCACTACTGTCCTTGATTGGACCTACCCTCGTTCTCGTCAATCTCATGTTTCTCACATGCACATAAAATGCCTTTGGGTTATCCTTGATCCTATCCGCCAACGATTTTTCATGCCCTCTCTTAGCTCTCCTAATCCCTTTCTTCAGTTCCCTTCTGGCTATCCTGTATCCCTCCAGTGCTCTGTCTGAACCCTGTTTCCTCAACCTTATGTAAGCCTCCTTCTTCCTCTTTACAAGACATTCAACCTCTCTCGTCAACCAAGGTTCCCTCACACGACCATTTCTTTCCTGCCTGACAGGTACATACATATCATGGACACGTCGCATCTGTTTCTTGAAAAAGTTCCACATTTCCACGACATCCTTCCCTGGCAGCCTATGCTCCCAACTTATGCTCCTCAGATCCTGTCTTACAGCATCGTAATGACCCTTCCCCCAATTGTAAAACCTACCCTGTTGCACGCACCTATCTCTCTCCATAACCAAGGTGAGTCACAGAATTGTGGTCACCATCACCAAAATGTTCGCCCACTAACAAGCCCATCACTTGTCCCGGTTCATTACCGAGTACCAAATCCAAAATGGCCTCCCCTCTGGTCGGACAATCTTCATACTGAGTTAGAAAAGCTTCCTAGACACACTGCACAAACACCGTCCCATCCAATCTACTTGATCTTATTCACATCATTTGATGTGTGTAAACTTCACTACGTTGCCCCGAGCTTTCAGAAGAGATTTTACAGTTCCCATCATGAAGGAAGTGAGGACTGCAACGCTGAAGTCGAGACAGTGGGGCTAGAAACGCACAGCAGATCACGCAGCATCTGACAAATAGGAAAATCGATGTTTTGGGCATAAATCCTTCATCAGCAATTCCTGTATGACCTCTGATGCTTTTCCAGCATCCACTTTCGATACAGTTCACATATTCCAAGAGTGACAGGAACAGGATAAAGCGATTCAGATGATCAGTCTGACATCTCTTGGGGAGAAAAAAAATGTGTGAGACCGAAAAGTCTCAGCTTCATCCTGTTTACAGTACTTGGCTCGTGTGATAGTAAAAACGATATGACAGATTGATTCAGTTAATGGTAGCAGAAAACATGACCCTCTCCGTGGTGTTGGTAAAATGATAAATAGCAGAATACGGTTCCCAGAATATTGACTGACCTCTGGGTTATTACCCCAGTGCACTCTACTATGACACTCTGCTTGCATGTTCTGAACACAAAGTTGAAACTTTATTGCTGGAACAGCACAGCAGGTCAGGCAGCATCCAGGGAACAGGAGATTCGACGTTTCGGGCACAGGCCCTTCTTCAGGAATCTGATTCCTGAAGAAGGGCCTGTGCCCGAAACGTCGAATCTCCTGTTCCCTGGATGCTGCCTGACCTGCTGTGCTGTTCCAGCAATAAAGTTTCAACTTTGATCTCCAGCATCTGCAGACCTCACTTTCTCCTGTTCTGAACACAAGTAAATCAATCACTCAGTGATAAGATCTGTTGAATCAGATTATTTGAAGATTTGAAGCGGATGAATGGTTGCTTTTCAGACTGGAGGCCTATGACCAGTGGAGGGCCACAGGTCGGTGCTGGGTGCTCTACTTATTGTCATTTGCATAAATGATTCGGATGCGAGCATAAGAGGTACAGTTCGTAAGTTTGCAGATGACACCAACCATTGGAGGTGTAATGGACAGTGAAGAGGGTACCTCAGATTACAACAGGACCTGGACCAAATGGGTCAATGGGCTGAGAAGTGGCAGATGGAGGTTAATTCAGATAAATGTGAGGTGCCGCATTTTGGGAAAGCAAATCTTTCCTTAAATCCCACTGAACCTTTCCTGTTCATATATCTATCCAAATGTCCTTTAAATATTGCAATTGTCCTTCATCACTTCCTCTGGAAGTTAATTGCACACGGAAACCACACTCTGTAAATAAATATGCCTCACATGCCTTTTTTTATGTCTCTCTGGTTTCACCTTAAATATATGCCCTCTAGTCTTGAAATCACCTTCTTGGGGAAAACACCGTTACCATTCACTCTATCTGACCTCCCAACAATTTATAAACTTTGATCAGGTCGCCTACCAACCTCCTTTGCTCCAGGGAAACCTTTCTCAGCTTATCCAGCCATTCATGATAACTCAAGACTTTCTACACGGGAAACATGCTGCTGTACCTCTTCTGAACACACTACAGAACTGGGCACATTATTCCAGAAGAAGCCTCACCAAAGTCCTTTACAACTTCAATATAACGTCCCGAATACAATACTCAAAGGACTCAAAGGCAAGTGTGACAAATGCTCTTTTTTTTAGCCATGCTGTTATATGTGATGCAAACTGCAAAGAATTATAGACCTACACCTCGAGGTTCTGTGTTCTACAACACTACCAAAAGTCCTACAAATAACTGTATAAGGCCGACTTTTTTGTTTTACCAAAATTCAATGCCTTGCATTTATTCCGATTAAACACCATTTGACAGCAGGAGAATCGACGTTTCAGGCATGAGGTCTTCATCATAACTGAGGTCACTGGGATAGGAAAGCTTTGGTCCTCACTTTTTCCTCGTTGATATGTTTCTAAACTCAATTCTCCCGTTTTCACCCATTAAACCTTGTTACATTTGACAATCAAGAATTTATATATCTCGGTCGCAACCATACTCAATGATCTAACGTCCAAAGCCTTCTGTGTCAAAGACTTCCATAGATTTGCCACTCTCCGGTTGAAGTGGTTTCTCCTTATCACTGCTGTTTAAAGGCCTTCCCTTTACTCCAACACTGTGCCCTCGGGTCTGAATCTGTCCTAATAATGGAAAAATTTCCATAGGTCCACGCTGTCCAATCCATTCAGTGTTCCATAAGTGTCAATTAGGTTTCCCCTTATCATTTTAAACATCATAAACTATAAACCCAGAGTTCTTCAGTATTTTTCAGATGTAAAGCTTTTCGTGCCTGGGACCATTCTCTTGAAACACCTCTGATCACACTCGAGATATTCTTTCTGAGATATCGGGACCAAAACTGCGCACAATAATGGGGATGAGGTCTGAGCCTTTCAGAGAATTGAATTCAATAATTCTCAAAATGAATGCTAATATTGCATTTGCCTTCCTAGCTACTAATTCATCTGCAAGTTTGCCTCGAGCGAATCTTGGACTATAACTCCCAAGTCTCTTTGCACTCCAGATTTCAGCCCAAAAACCCATTGGATTAAGATCCTTTTGAAATCTTAGATTTCTGATGTCATCTGCAAACTTAGGAACCATGACTTCTGTGAGTTCCATTATTTTCTCATGTATTATACTTATTTGTGTCATGATGTAGCAGCTTTCAGATCATACAACAATTAGTCATATAGTTTACGATGACGAAGAAAGCCGTGGACTGCAGGGAGATATCAAACATTTGAGAAGAAAAACGGTGAAATTAATTCAATCGAGAGAAATAAGTGATAAAGAACTTGGAGAGGAAAAATAATAAAAGTGTGAATACTGAGTACATTACAGTAAAAAAGAGAGACCTTGGAGTGGACATTCATGATCTTTGCATGTGATTGAACGGGAGATCAAGAGAACTCAAGCACTTGGAGATATTTTCCATTCTTGACCGCAGACTGGAATGTAAGTGCAGGGAGATGATGCTCGAACTTCACAAAGTGTGTATTCAGAGAAGAGGACCGAGAACAGGTATGATCACTGCATCAATCGACCTTAAAGAAGAAAAAAGTTAAAATAGATGATAGAGGGCAGAAATAGTCTGTTTGGTCCATCAAGTCTGAATCACAACTCAATGGGATCATCGCTGACACTGCTCCAAGTCAGGACGGTACTCTCCTTCGAGGGGAACTTGCAGGTTGTGTTTCAATGCATAAGACCATCGATATAGCAGCAGAAATTAAGCCATTCAGCCCATCGTGTTTGCTCCTCCATTCAATTATGGCTGATACGATTCTAACTAAGCAGTGTGGTGCTGGAATCGCACAGCAGATCAGGCAGCACCCGCACAACACGAGAATCGACGTTTCAGGCATAAGGTCTTTATCATAACTGAGGTCACTGGGACAGGAAGGCTTTGGTCCTCATTTTCTCCTCGTTGATACGTTTCTAAACTCAATTCTCCCGTTTTCACCCATTAAACCTTGTTACATTTGACAATCAAGAATCGATATAGCTCAGTCGTAACCATACTCAATGATCTGAAATCCAAAGCTTTCTGTGTCAAAGACTTCCATAGATTTGCCACTCTCCGGTTGAAGTGGTTTCTCCTTATCACTGCTGTTTAAAGGCCTTCCCTTTACTCCAAGACTGTGCCCTCAGGTCTGAGTCTGTCCTAATAATAGAAAAATTTCCAAAGGTCCACGCTGTCCAAGCCATTCAGTGTTCCATAAGTGTCAATTAGATTTCCCGTTACCATTTTAAACATCATGAACTATAAACCCAGAGTTCTTAAGTATTTTTCAGATGTAAAGCTTTTTGTGCCTTGGACCATTCTCGTGAAACACCTCTGATCACACTCGAGGACTAGTGCATTCTTTCTGAGATATTGGGACCAAAACTGCGCACAATAATGGGTATGAGGTCTGAGCCTTTTCGAGCCTAATATGTATATCCCTGCATTTATATTGCATAATTCTCAAAATGAATGCTATTATTGCATTTGCCATCCTGGCTACTGATTCATCTGCAAGTTTGCCTTGAGCAAATCTTGGACTATAACTCCCAAGTCTCTTTGCACTCCAGACTTCCGAATTTTCTCCGCATTTTGAAAATAGTCCATGTTTTTTGAATCTGGATTAGTGGTGCTGGAGGAACACAGCAGTTAAGGCAGCATCCGTTTAGCAGTAAAATCGACTTTTCGGGCAAAAGCATGGTTTTTTGATGTCCAGATACATTAAATCCATTGACTCTCCTTGGTTTAACCTCCTCGTTACTTACTCAAAGAGAAATTCTCACAGACTTGTTAAGCATGATTTCCTCTTGATTAAACCATGGTGACTTCACCTTGTTTTACAATATACTTCGAAGTATTCAAATTTCATCCCACACTATGTATTCCGGGATGTTCCCCACAACCGAGGTTAAGCTGGTCGGGCTGTAATTCCCCATCTTTTGCCTTACTTTTTTAATTTAAAACGGAATGTCATGTTCAAGATTTTTCAGTCCTCTGGGACATTTCCTCATTCTAACGATTCCCGAAAGATCACAATTAATGCCTCCACTATCTCATCATTTTTCTCCCGTCGAATTCTTGAGTGTAGTCCACCTGGTCCACATGATTTATCCACCTGTGACCATTCAGCTTTTCTTGCAACTTCGTGACGATGGTGACCACACTCAGCTCGCTCCCTCAATCTCTTTGATTTTTTTTTGGATGTTACTTATGTATTCCAGCATGAAGACTGGCCCGAGCAATTATGCAGCTCCTCGGCCATTTCCTGGTTCCCTATGAGGAGCTGTCCAGCGTAATGGAAAATTATCCATTTATTGTGCAATTAATTATCCATTTATTGTGAAATTTAAAGAGAGTGATTCAATTTAAAATCAAGGCTGCATTGAGCTTTGTAAAACGATGCTTTGATGAAAGTCTGCAGATAGCTTATCTCTGTTTGAATTCTGTAAACATTCAACTCGACCTTGTGACAGTAAACCTGCAGCGAAAGCTGAATAACTGTTATTCATGGGATGAGAGGATAACAACTTGAGTTTCCCCAGTCTCTGAGTGTGATAAGGAACGCTATAAGGCAGGCGTCTGTGTAATCTTTCGGTACTTATTGCATTGAGGCACCTGACTTACTGTAATGAGTCAATCTTGCAAGATTTTTAATAAAGACCCTTGCTTTGCTCTTGCTAATCATTGAGTCAAGTCGATTTAATTTCCACAACAGGAAACTAGGGTGCTCGGTCCGGGACACCGAGACTGTGTGAGATTCTGAAGATTGCCAGAATGTGCAGGCGCCAGCGCCTTCAAGGTCTTTCACTTCATCTCGAGCGCTAAATTGGCTCTTTTGCGTGAGAGGACTGGGAATCTGTGGTTCGCCGTAGCGCCGGCGTTTCGAATCAAATAAGGTCAGGGTAAGCGTTGTGGGTAAGGTAATCCTGCACAGCGACTCATTCTCTGAGAATAAATACAGCAGGAAAGGAGTTCAGTGATCTCTTGCGTGGTATTAGAGTAAAACCCCTTAGGGAATGGGCTTGCTGTCTCTAGAGTGTTTAGGAGACAGCAGGGTTAAGGTTGGTTTTAGGCTTGGAACCACCACTGGCTGAATTGGAGTCGCCAAAAACATACCGGGTACGTGTTTATTTGTTTACGAAAACCAAGTCATTAAGGCGGACGCGCCCAATGCGAGAGGGGACCTCCGGAGGTAAAAACAAATCAAAGGGAAAAGATAACAGTACCATTGAAAGCAAGCGGGAGAGAGAGAGCTGAACACTTTTCAAGTTACACTAAAAATGGGCTCCGGCAAGAGCAAACAAAGGGAGAGTTCACACAGGACTTGGAATGGTCAATCAAAAATACAAATCATGCTAAATAATTATTGCCCAGAGTCTGTGAAGCAATTAGAATTGTGGATCAAGGAATGTGGTTTACCGGAGGGAGGAAGTTTTAGAAAGACACAGCTGTAAATGTTGAGGTCGAGGTTGGAGGAGAGAGAAAAGTAGAAATGGAAGGGAAAAATAGAACCTGTGAATTGGAAGGCTGAGGCTGATATCAGACAAAGGAAATCTCAAGTAAAAGATAGATCAAATACACGTGCAAACACCAGAACACATGCAGACGTGCACGGCAAACAACTGAACGAAGCTGAACAGTGTTTTAAGTCTGTTTCAGATCCTGACCTTGATCATTGTCCTCCGAGTCCTGCAGCCCCCTACGATATCCACCTGCTGAAGTTTCCACATCAGCAGCTGTCGCGTCAGGGTCTGCTGGATCACCGGTAACACACGACACCCGCAATCAATTGAAGCAAGAAGCCCAAAAGAAAGACAGCCACTTCAAGAATCAAAGGCATCCAGGGCTTGTTCGCAATCACCCCCCGACGGAAGATGAGTCAGACAGCGAGGATACTAGCTCACGATTATCAAACCAGGTAGTTCTGCAAAAAACGACGGTTGAAGTTGAAGGTCCAGAACGGCATCCAGTGTTGGTCCACCGGCCATGGACCATGAAGGATCTGGAAAGTGCCTAAGGGCAGTTGCCTGACCCATACAAAGTTGGAGGTAATAAGTTTGCCGAAGGAGTGACAAAGTTCTGGATTGAATTTGGCCTCTCATCACATGAGGTGAGATGTCTCCTGGGACGAAAACTAGGTGCTGATGTCACCAAAATCAAGAATACCTAGGCAACGCAAACGTCCATGTAAGAGTAGCCAACCTGCAAGCGGAGCAGAACAGAGACTTTAAAGTTTTTGTTGCAGCGCCGGCAACCGCCTGTAGGGAGGCGTTTCCAGTGTGAATGGACATGAACAAAATAGCAATGTGCAAACAAAGGTAAGGTGAGACCGTGTTCCAGTACCTTACGAGCCTCACTGAAGTCCATAATGCCCATAGTGGACGGAGATCACCAGATGACATAACGCCAGCAGAAATCACACCGTATGAGGCACACCTGAGGAACAGCTTCATCAATTGAATGAAGGATGAAATAGCAAAAAAGCAAAAAGATACATGTATTACCTGGGACACAGGAAAGCTGAATTTGATAGAACAACATGCGATCCATGTTGAAAAATTACTTACCCAAGAGAAGGATAAGCGGAAACTAAAGATGGAACAGTAAGCACATAAATCTCAGCTTAGTATGATGCAAATGGTCACCCAGTCGTTGGAGGAAGGTGCTGCAGGAAGAGAGAGAGACAGAGATGGAGGTCGCGGAAAAGGAAGAGATCATGGAAGTGGTCGCAGAAGTGGCGTGGGCAGAGGTAGATCCGGCAGGTGATTTGTTTGCAGAACAATGGAACACTGGGCGATACAGTGCCCGCATAGACAGCATAGACAAACGGTTCTGGAGGCTGGACAGCAGGGTGATTGACAGGGGAAGGCTGAGGTGGAGGTGGCCAGACCAAAAGGTACAGGTTAGATTTTTTCCTTTCTGCTTGGCAATGAAGACTCGCTTATGCTAATCTCTTCGACTAACCATACGGGCACTAAAACATGTCAAACCTCTATGTTGAGCACTGAGATTTCGAAGTGTGGACAGTATGTCTAATATCACAATGATGCATATAAGTCAATGCCCACCTCCATATCATATGTGAAAGGTACATCAGTTACCTTTTTGGTAGATACAGCGGCAACATATTCACTCCTTACATTAAGCCAGTTTAGACAATCGACACAAATAAAGATGAGTTAAAGGTTCCTGAACACAATGGGTGCATCAGGAGTCATGGTGCGGGAAAGATTTTCCGCGCCCCTATTGTGCAAAACTACTAACGGGGAAACTTTCCAATACTCCTTCTGTCCTTTTGACCTCCTCCCTCCTTTTGTCCTTTAAATCGGATGGCTCTGGATCTCATAGTGAGACTGAGGTTGGACTTGGTCAGTACTCCAACGGGGTTTCAGGTAATTCAAAGGGAGGATTTACCAACACAGGCTGTAAACTATGACCCATGACCGCTGATATATGTCTGTGAGTGGCGATTAGGCCAGAGAGCGGTACGTTCAGTGAGCGATTCACTCACCCTGGAAGCAAGCAACCATGTTAATCCTATTAACACCGACATTCTGGCTCGAGGTATGCTGCACTGCACAGCACACATGCACCATGACGGCCCTGACGAACCTGCCACTGGGACTGTACACGCGAAGAGAACAGGTAAACTGCAAGACGGGAATTACACCCTTTGAAGTGCTAATGTGACGGCCCATGACCACTGCCAGCAGACCCGCAAAACTACCCTCTCTCTCATAGATTATGTTCAAGCTCTTAGTAACAGGAATACATTAAACCATGACTTAGTAAATGCTGCGCTGCCCAAACCACAGCCGGAACCACTTCACCCTTTTAAAACTCGGGAATATGTAATGATATAGTAACTTCCAAAGGATTCGCTCATCCATACGTGGAAAGAACCATTCCTGATGTTGCTCACGACGAGGACAGCTGTCAAGGTTTAAAGGAGACCAGAATGGACACACGTGACCCAGTGCAAGAAGGCTCCACGTCCACAGAAGGACGACCAAGCAGGATACGAACAGCTACGGACACCAGAGAGGGATCCAGCAGCTCGCCACAGCTATCGAATTATC